>NC_134537.1:109158585-109464210 GCF_050624435.1 Tenrec ecaudatus
ATTAGAATTCGGTAACACCATGTGGGGGTACCACTTAATAAATACAACTGGGTATACAATTCTGTAACTACTTTAGTTTCCCTACTTACACAAGTCATCACTAAAATAAAATGCATGTCTTTCTAATCAGTTACCATCTTCTAAACTCAGAATCATCACTGCGTTTGGTACAACATTCTCTGTCAAAACTACAAACCCTTTCCTCTTTACCCAAACCTTTCTCCTGCTAGGAACGTCTCACACATCGTTTGTTTTTATCATATCCTTCATTTGAAGCACAGGACTATGTCAATCAACTAGTCCCTGTTGGCACACTGGACTCAGAACTGGGCTGGAGCTCAAAATCCACTAGTCACGCCCTCTAAGGGGAAAGATGAGGCTGTCTGGTTCCTAGAATATTGCCCTTCCTGTTGTTGTTTTTACGGTTGCTATTGACTTAGTAAGTTTTTCTTCATCCTTTGGTTTTTAAAAGACTGTTTTTGACTTTGAGTTTAAGGTGTGACTCTTGTAGGAAGTATATAGCCGGGTCTTGCATTCTAATCCCTTCTGCTACTCATTTTCTCTTGATTGGTATATTTAATACATTGACAATCAGTGTTGTTATTGGTCTATGAAGGTTTGTTGCTGTGATCTTCCTGTGTGTGTATCTGTGTGTGTGTGTGTGTGTGTGTGTGTGTGGTGTTTTTTTTTCTTTACATTTTATTAGGGGCTGATACAACTCATCACAATCCACACATATACATACATCAATTGTATAAAGCACATTCGTACATTCTTTGCCCTAATCACTCTCAAAGCATTTGTTCTCCACTTAAGCCCTCTGCATCAGGTCCTCTTTTTATTTTCCCCTCCCTCCCCACTCCCCCCTCCCTCATGAGCCCTTGATAATCCACAGATTGTTATTTTCTCATATCTTGCCCTATCCAGAGTCTCCCTTCCTCCCCCTTCTCTGCCATCCATCGCCCAGGGAGAAGGTCACATGTGGATTCCTGTAATCAGTTCCCCAGTTCCAACCCACTCACCCTCCACTCTTCCAGCATCGCCCCTCACACCCCTGGTCCTGAAAATATTGTCCACCCTGGATTCCCTGTGCCTCCAGCCCCCATATGCACCAGTGTACAACCTCTGCCCTATCCAGTCCTGCAAGGTAGAATTCGGATCACGGTAGTTTGGGGGAGGAAGCATCCAGGATCTGGGGGAAAGCTGTGTTCTTCATCGGTACTACATCGCATCCTGACTGACCCATCTCCTCTCCTAAACCCCTCTATGAGGGGATCTCCAGTGGTCGACACTTGGGCCTCGGGTCTCCACTCTGCACTTCCCCCTTCATTCACTATGGTATACATACATATACACACACACACACACACACACACACATATATATACACCTATATATACATATATACATATACTTTTTTTTTTTGCATGATACCTTATACCTGGTCCCTTTGGCACCTCGTGATCGCACAGGCTGGTGTGCTTCTTCCATGTGGGCTTTATTGCTTCTGAGCTAGATGGCCGCTTGTTCACCTTCAAGCCTTTAAGACCCCAGACACTATCTCTTTCGATAGCCGGGCACCATCAGCTTTCTTCGCCACATTTGCTTATGCACCCGTTTGTCTTCGGTGATCGTATCATGGAGGTGTGCAGCCAATGATATGATTTTTTGTTCTTTGATGCCTGATAACTGATCCCTTCGGGACCACGCGATCACACAGGTTGGTGTGTTCTTCCATGTGGGCTTTGTTGCTTCTGAGCTAGATGGCCACTTGTTTATCTTCAAGCCTTTAAGACCCCAGTCACTATCTCTTTTGATAGCCGGGCACCATCAGCTTTCTTCACCACATTTACTTGTTCACCCTCTTTGGCTTCAGCAGTTGTGTCGGGAGAGTTTTATGGGTGTCTTTGCTCCTCCTTTATTTCTGTCTTTTTAAGTGCTGCTTTTAATTGTATTGGTTTTGGGTGGTGTTGTCCTGTAGGTTACTCTCAGGTTTTTCTGCTACTGCTGTTTATTCTCTCTCCATTATGATCTCAATCATATTTTTTGTAACGTTGGTCTTCTATAAATCCAAAAATCCCTTTAATTTTTCCTTCTCTGGAAATACCTTTATTTCACTTTCATATTTGAGGGATAATTTTGTTGCAAATAGCATTTTTGATTGGCAGGGTTTTTTCTTTCAGAATATTGTATATGTCATTCCAATGTCTTCTTGCTGAACAGTTTCTGCTGAGAAGTTTGCGTTTATCCTTATTGGTTTTACTTTCAGGTGCCAGTTCTTTTTTCCTACCGGCCCTCAAGATTCTGTCCTTTCCCATGAAATTGGAAGAGTTAGACTACAATACACCATAATGTTTTTCTTTGGTGACTGCAAGGGTAATGGAATATTTAAAGTGGTTCTTCTATTTTTGTTTTGTTTACTTTTGTTTTAAAGTGGTTTTGCTGGCCAAAGTCTCTAACTCTCACCAAATGATCTTTCCCTGCATGGGTCTTCTAAGAAGGTGAGGGAAGATACTGATAGGATTCACCTAAAAATAATTGTGCACCAAATTCTCTGGAGAGGCAGCCATCCTGCTGTGTATAAAATGAGCCCTCTGAGAAGCAAGTGGAGGGAGCTCATTACCAGCAAGAGCCAGAGGTAGAGCGAGGCCCTCCTCTGGACCTGAGATTCCTGTGAAGTGAGCCTCAGTGGCAGTTACAACATCACTGGAGCATAAGTAGACCCAGAGCAAGAGTGTGGAGCAGAGGGATGGACATTCCCAAACAACAGAGCAAGTAGAGATGAATGCTCTGCTACAGGGGGCTGGCTGGTAAAGCGGGGTGCCTCTGGGCATTCAGTTGGGAAATATGGACTTGCTGACCCAGAAAGGGAGCTGATTGTCTTCAGGAAGGCTTACTGAACATGAATTCAGGGAGCTGGGTTTGCTGACCTTCATAGCCTAAGCTGAAGACCTTAGGGTCGGATAGGTTTCAACTTAATGTCAATACGGCTCAGGTACTCAGGAAGTTGTAACATTGTACTTGGCACATGTGTGAGTACTATCTTTTTGAAGCTAGAGCTCACAAAGGAAGAGATTCACATTACCTTTATTTATCATTGTAGCTTACCTTTATTTAAAGCAAACATTGGCACAGCATCATCCAAATTTTCTAATTTTTGAAAGATTATGAGACCAGCCTATATGGTAGAGAAATGAAAAGAAATTGCTACAGACAGCCAGAATGAAACTCTAAGTTCAGTCTTCCAAAAGATATAAAACTGTGACTCCCAAAGATCCAAAAGGCTGTAGCTAACCTATCATAATAAACAAAGATCCATGATGGAGCTTCAAAAGGTTTGTGAAAAAATGGAATTAAGAAATAATGAAATTTTTCCATAAACTTTTTAAGTGTCCTTGTAAATATCTTCATTTAATCAGCACATCACTTGTGAGAATTGAAACAATAATCTATTTAAACCTTAAGATAAAAGTCTATAAATTTTCACTTTTTACCAAGCAATATTATAAAGAAAACATCCAAATCAGTAACTTGTAAATCGAATCTAATACGTGGCAATCTACTTCACTGAAGATCACACCAAAAGCCCAAACCCACTGTCACCTAACTGATTCTGACCCTTATTGAGGCTATCGGACAGAGTGGAACTACTCTAGGGTTTTTGAAACTATTAATCTTTTTGAGGGAAAATAGCCTCAGCTTTCCCCTTCAAAGTAGCTGGTGGGTTCAAACCACCAACCTTCAGATCGGCAACCAGGCTAACCCAATAGGGCTCCTTCTTTAGAAATCCTATAGGCAGTTCTACTCTATCTATACGATTACTGAGTCGGAACCAATGGGCAGCAAGATACTATCAAGTAAATGAAATAGGTACTTCCCCTTATTTCCTACCATCAGTTCAGCATGTTAGTCAATAAATGAACAATCCTCCTCCTGTGGACTGTATTCATATTGACCTTTCATTTAAAAAACTGTACAGGACCCACACTAGTTATTTTACCCCCTGTTCATTTACTTAATTAATTTTCAAAACATTTTATTGGGGGCTCGTACAACTCTTATCACAATCCATAGATCCATCCATGTGTCAAGCACATTTGTCCATTTGCTGCCATCATCATTCCCAAAACATTTTCTTTCTACTTGAGCTCTTGGTATAAGCTCCTCATTTTGCCCCTCCCTCATGAACCCTAGATAATTTATAAATTATTGTTATTTTGTCATTTCTTACACTGCTCAACGTCTCCCTTCACCCACTAGTTATTAATTTAACTCTTGTGATTTTTTAAACAGAACATAGATAAGTATTATTCTGTTTTTCTGACAAAAATAATTTTTCCAGTTGCAACTCAAGGGATTTCCTAGTCCTAAAATTAGATGCAAAATGTGAAACAATATAGTTATCAACAAATTTATGAATTAAGAGAAAAGAAACCCATTGAAGCATGAAATATATCTTAATGAAAAATATCCAACAGTGATATATATAAGCAGAAATATCACTTTGCAAAACTAAATATGAAAATTCATTTAACAGCAGTGACAAGCTACCTTTCATGACAAGTTTTCAAAATTTTCTCTGTATTATAAGTGTTATTATAGGCAGTAAGGCAAGATTCTATATAGAAACTATGTTGCAATTATTTTTATTCATAAGTTCCATATAAATCAGACACATCATTGAGGCCATTATGTTTTCTCAGCCTGGATTAGCCTTTCATGTTTTGGTGGAGTTAACATTTCTTACATACAAAATTTGGGCCACATGAGGATGAAAATAACTAGTAGTGAATAATCTCGTTGGTATTTGCTAGTGAACACTGAGAATGAACAATGTCACTAAATGTCTTAGTGACACTAATTTAAAATGCTAATGAATTTGTACCACTAATACAGTGAAGTTTCTCTTAAGGAACAGACAATAATGTTCAAACAACATATCACAGACTAAGGCTCTTTAAGTACATACATAAGCATCAGTGGCTGCATACAATTGTTGGTCCGCAGTGAGAGGAAAGTTACTCCAATTGCTACAACGGATAGTCTTGTCTTTCAGAAGCTGCTTACTTAAGACATGCTTAACCAGACCGTTGAGGCTCCAGGTCTCTGTACTCTTCAGCTAGAAGCAAAGAGGAAAAAAGGTAAAATCTACATGGCAAAAACTACTTTCTATTTTCAGACATTCCAAAACCAAACAAAATGAAAACCACTGCTATTGAGTCTATTCTGATTCAAAACAACTCTATAAGACAGAGTACCCTGCCCCTTTGTGTTCCTAGGCTGTCAGCCCTCCATGAGCAGGAAGCCTCATCACTCTCCCAGAGCCCAGACAGTTAGCAGCCCAGTGATGACCCACAATGCCACCCACAGCTTCTGCAGATGATCCCATATACTGCCAAATGACTTCACCACCACACAACGGGAACTACTGCAGCAAAATTTATCCCAGAGATAGTCCTCAATACATTTACTGTCACTGAAAAACCCCATTCACAGTCCACAATGTAGGATTTAGTTCTATCCCCAATATTAAGTATTAAAATTCTGGAACTAAAAGTATTGCTCATGGAAAAAAGTTGAATAATTGATATGCTTTCTACTCCCAAGCCAAATGAATACTTGGCTAAATATGAGGATTTAATTTAATGGCTACATTAATAAAATATGTGAAATAAGGGTGATGAAACTGATGGGTCAATCTTCTGCTAAGATCATTACACCACTGCTAAGATCATTACACCACAAAAGTTCAATCATGCTCTCCCTAAAAAAAAATAAAATTTTGTTATTACTTATATAAATGGATTATAGGGATGAACTTCAAGCATAATATTTAAAATATGCAGGCATGTGAAACCAGATACAATAGTACAAAAATTGAGGGAGAGAAGTAATTAAATTGTATGCCAAAACAAAAACAATGGCTCAAAACCAAAAGTTGTGAGTATGAAACACACGTTTGGAACTTCTTTTGTGTTACAAAAAAGCACAGTTTTTCAGGGTTTTTAAAATCTAACATTCCTGTAGTTACATAATTTCGTGTCAACCTGAGGATATTAAGAGTGAATGGGTGGAGTCTAGCCTGTCAATCAGCCTGTGGGCGTGGCTTTCTCATGAGAATTCTGGGAACTTCCTCTCTTCCTTTTCCCTGGAAGCAGGGCCCACTCTGCCTTCATTCTCCTGTGAACAAGCCACGCGGAGCTTCGCTGAAACCTGAGCAAGCCATGCAGCAGAGGCCTGTAGACGGCTACCCTGTGGTGCTTCTACCACCACTGGATTTACCAGAGTTTTCACCCACTGGCCTGTGATCTGCCCGCATTTGGCCTCATTGCATGTGTTGCATGAGTCTGAAGAGGAATTTATAGACTACTAACAGACATATGGGCTAATACCAGAATTAAGAACTTGGTATGGACTGGGCTGGGATGTATTCTCAATATGCCACTGTTCTATGATATAAAGCTCTCTCTTACACATAGGAGTGTTTCTAGATTTGTTTCTCTAGTCAACCCAGCCTAACACATTTGGAAAAAAGAAACAATTTATGAAACAAGATTATTTATAGGGAAAAAAGTATAATTCTACCTTTTCATTGGCAACATCTGCCAGTTCCACAAAACTCTTCAGTTTGATGTCAAAGTCACGTAGAAGTTTCCATTGATCTCCTTCAATTCCTACGCCTACCTTTTTAATTGCTTCATTTTCAAGTAACAATTTTAATCCCTGTGGAAAAACTGTTAATATTTTTGTTATTCCAGCAAGTTCAATCAAGTACAATGGATTTACTTTCAGCTTCTTGCACATACAAGTTTATATTTAAATATCTGTTGGTATGAAATTCACAATAAGAAACATATTGGCCTTGAGGACTTTTTTCCTTATATCCTAATGACAAGACCCAATAACTAGCATGAGTGCCTCCCACCCGTACACTGGCGGGGTGTTCCTGGTCACTTAATTCCTCACAAGTTTAGTCTGCTCCTCTCGAGAGCAGGGACAATACCAATCTCACACTGCTGACAGAATGTTGTGAAAATGAAATAGAACAAGATATGTGAGAACCCCAAAAGGAATGATAAAATTTAAATAAACAGAAGTTGATGAGAGAAGTGTCTGCAATCAAATTTTTTTTTTCTTATAGGGGAAAAGTTGATAAATATAATCATGTAAATATACAGCAAAGAAAAGCAATACCAACCTGACATAGAAGAAATATGAAACAAGTAACATTTGCTCTCTGACACACATATCTGAATTAGAGCAACTCTGCCTAGTTTCCCTTGCCTGTACACTGGTGGCCATTCCATGTCAAATCCAATCACATCTCCATCAGAGAGGCTCATGCTAAAGGAGGAAATACAGCCTAAATTAATTAAAGTACATTAAAATGTTAAACTGCTGAATAGTAGTTTCATTTACACCAAACCCAACATATTGCTATTAAATCAGTTCCAACACACAGCGACCATATCTAAGGTTTTGTGACCTTTATGGGAACCATCTAATTTTTCTCCCAGAGTATCTGATGGGCTTGAACCGCCAACATTGTGGTTAGCAGCCCGTCACCTAACCCACAACGCAGCCAGGGCACTTTAGTTGAATTGATCTAGGAAAGAACGTCTGCCTTGAACAATGATTTTTTTAAAGAACTATCTACATGGGCTCAAACTGGCAATAGTAGCTACAAAGAATAGATAAAGACCTTCAGGTGCAGTGAGCTGATGGTATTGGTGGAGAAAGAATTTAGAAAAAGGTGAGAATGGTTGCAAACTTGGACAATGTAAACAGTGTCACTGAATTGCGCATACAGAAATTGTTGAACTGGTACATGATCTATTGTGTATATGTTCAACAAAAAAATTTATTTTAAAACCATTTAGACTGCTGTATAACTGACCTTCAAAAAGATGAAAAGCAAATCAAATTCTGGCAGAAGGTATTTATATATATATATAATCAATTTCTTGAAAAAATCAGTTAAGAGACAAACAACAGTGGAAAAATAGAAAGATTATGAACAGGCAATTCAAAATGTAAAACTCAAAATAGTCAATAAAAACTATATAAATATATGAAGAAACTCACTAGAAACCAAAAAACTAGAAGCAAATGCATACCATTTCATATCTATTAGATCAGCTAAAATTAAAAGTCTCTTGACATATACAAATTATTAATATTGTTATGAAAATATCAATACCAAGTACTGAAAAGGATTATCAGTAGGATCTCTCACATGCTGAAATATAAATTAGTAAAATGTTTTGGTAAAACACTGAACCTATCTACCTAAACAAAACACTATGATCCAGCAATCTTTTTCTCAGAAGTGTATGCAACTCTCTATATGCTCTACAAAGACAAGCATACTTAGTAATGGTCACTGTAACATGGTCCCAATGGGCAAGAAAATGAAGGGAAAAAAACTAAATTTCCATCAACAAGAGAATAGCTAAATGGTGGTGTATTGAAACAATGGAATACTTATAAAAGTTTTAAAAAGCAAAACGATATATATCAATATCAATAAGAAGTTTTTAAAAACATATTGTTGAAATGAAAAAGAATATTTTCAGAATGATATGTACAGTTTTTATAGCATTTTTGTAAGTGTTTAAATGGGCAAAATAATATATAATTATATATGTGAAATTATGATGTAATATAACACTTGATAGAACACTTAATTCAAAGGATTAGAAGGGGAGATCAGAAAGGGTATACTTGGAGCTACAGCTATTATTTTACTATTTTATTCTTAATGAAAGATTTTTTTAATACTTTTATTGGAGGCTCTTACATCTCTTATCACAAGCCATACATTCATCCAATGTGTCAAGCACATTTGTACATATGCCGCCATCATCAATTTTAAAGCATTCTCTTCCCACTTGAGCTCCTGATATCAGCTCCCCATTTCTTCCCTCTCTCTCCCGTCTGCCCTCCCTCATGAACCCTTGATAAGTTATAGATTATTTTTTGCTATATCTTCCATAGTCCTCCATCACTCCTCACCCACTTTTCCATTATTCATCCTCCTGTGAGGGGGTTATAATTTGATTGTTGTAATCAATTCTCGCCCCCCCCGCCCCTCCCCTAATCCTTCTGGTATCTCTACTCTCCTTGTTGGCCCTGAGGGTTTATCTATCCTGGATTCCCTGTGTCTCGGGCTCTTATCTGTAGCAGAGTGCACGTTCTGGTCTAATCCAATTTATAAGGTAGAATTGAGGTCATGATAGTGAGGTGAAGGAAGCACCAAGGAGCTAGAGGAAAGTTGTGTGTTTCATCAGTGCTATACTGCACACTGACTGGCTCATCTCTTCCCTATGACCCCTCCATTCAACTGTCTACAGATGGGCATTGGGTCTCCACTCCATGCCCCTCCCCCAATTCAACTTGGGTATGATTTTATTCTGGGTCTCAGATTTCTGATTCCTGATCCCATCGACACCTCATGATTACACAGGCTGGTGAGATTCTTCTATGTGGGCTTTGTTGCTTCTCAGCTAGATGGTTGCTTGTTTACCTTCAAGCCTTTAAGACCCCAGATACTATATCTTTTGATAGCCAGGCACCATCAGCTTTCTTCACCACATTTGTTTATGCACTCATTTTGTCTTTAGTGATCATGTAGGGAAGGTGAGCATCACAGAATGCCAGATTGTTATAACAAAATGGCCTTGTGTTAAGGGAGTACTTGAGTTGAGGCCCAATGTCCATCTGTAACCTTAATTCTTAACATATAGATATGAGTACACAGTTCTATTCCCCTCTCATTATATATTTACATATGTACATGCCTGTATTTAGACCTCCATAAATGTCCTTTGCCTCCTGGACTTAATGAAAGATTTTTAAGGAGATTTGATAAAGCTAGGTATAAGTTTTTAAGTGCTTTATTTATTATCTATTATTACTTATATTCTCTTAGTTTAAAATTTTAAAATATTTAAAAAACAAAAGACATTCAATTTCTATTTTAGACCACAAAAGAATAATGGGAACTAACCTTATATTTCTGTCATAAACAGAAAATTGAACAAAATGTATAGAGCTGAACCACTCAAAGAACAGACCTGCCAAAATGATGCTCTATAACAGGGGTCTTCAAACGGCCCACAGGCCACATGCGGCCCACTGAGGATATTTATCCGGCCCACCGGGTGTTTTTGCTGCCCCTGCCTATCCTGCTTAGCAGCTGACTCATCCAGTGTACATAGGAATTTGTTCATAGTTTTTTGAAACTATAGTTCGTCCCTCCAACAGTCTGAGGGACAGTGAACTGGCCCCCTGTTTAAAAAGTTTGAGGACCCCTGCTCTACAGTAACACTCAAAAAATGCAAAGATACCAATTTTTTTTTAAAACCTGGAAAGGGATAATATAACTGTTGTATACTTAGAAAAAGCTGAATTGACTAAAAAAAAAAAAAGAAAAAAGGAGTGACTGCTGAGTCTGTTTAGACACCACCAATAACTTCACGGGATTTGATGTAAGGATTGACTTCATAGGACATCCCAGTAAATGGATCTAATGTTCAGTACTTAATTTCTACCTCCTACTTCACTGTAATAGTGCCGGAGGTCTTCAAAGCTAGTAAGTGGCCATTCAAGGTATAATACTTGGTATCCATTTATCTGGGAGCAACAAAGGAGGAGTCAGAAATGACTCACTGTCATCAAGTTGAATTCAACTCATAGCAATCCTACTGGACAAGGTGGAACTACCCCTGTGGGTTTCTAAGACTGTAATTCTTTACGGGAATAGAAAGTCTCATCTTTCTCCTCAGGACTTACTGGTGGTTTTAAACTTCTGAACTTCTGGTAGCAGGAGAAAGAAATAAAATGTGTGGCTACTTGCCTTCATGAACAACTGGATGGTAATTCATCTATTATTACTGTCATCAAAAAATTCTATAGAAAATTCATGATAAAAGGGGGGAATTCAGAACAGATGTATAGATTTTCAAATTTTCATGAAATCCATATTTTATCAAGCCATAGAGCTAGGTGAACCATAAAACTAACACCTTAAGATAATCTTTAAACCTCAAGTTTGAAATGTTAAAACAAAAATATAGCCTGATGTCTTCTTGAAACAAAATGATACTTAACTAATAAAGTATCTTTTAAGATCTATCTGTATAGGATCAAATTGAGAAGAACAACTCAAAAGGATAGCAAGTTGGCTAAATAAGTGGTTCAACAGCTCTACAGGTAACATGCTGAAAGTAAAAAAAAAACAAAACAACAACCAACTAACCAAAAAACCTCCTAAAATTGAATGGCTTACGAGAAAGTAAGTAGGTCCATTCCAAATTTAATGCAGTGATTATTTAAAAAGTAGATCAGATGTTACCTCTCATTCTAGAAATAGGAGGCACAGAAGGGTACGTGGGAAATGAGAGTCAACATCAATTGGTACGAGAGAAAGTAAAGGTTCCAAAGGTGAATCTGTCGATTACTGCACAACCTTTCCTGATGTGATCGAACTACTGAATTGTAGACAAATTATAACTCAAAAAAAAATATTTTAAAAGAAAAATACATCTATGGGCATCTCAACTGTAAAATTCAATATACTTAAATATTAATTACAGTAATAATTACTGTTTTAAGCATATTAGTGTAAATGAAATTAATTCAAATCTCTTACCAAATATCTTCTGATAGGAAAGAGCAATCACTAGCTTCATAACTGTATATAATAGACCCAGTAAATTCTAAGAAGGGAAGTTCATCTTCAAAAACACTCTTCTGAATAGATGACTAGAGTTAAATAAAATTCAAAAAAAGAACAAATAAAGTTGTGATTAAAAATATACTAAAACAGTGGTTCTCAACCTTCCTAATGCCGCGACCCTTTTATATAGTGCCTCATGTTGGTGACTCCCCCAACCAGAAAATTATTTTCGTTGCTACTTCGTAATTGTAATTTTGCTACTGTTATGAATCAGGTGGCCCTGTGAAAGGGTTGTTCGCCGCCCCCCACCCCACCCGCCCACAAAGGGATCGCGATACACAGGTTAAGAAGCGCTGTTCTAAAACTTTATCCATTAATGCTTTATAAGCTAGTAGATTCATACAATGTGACATATATAAACTCATTCCATTATAAAATTATTTTTCTTGATAAATTTAGTCTGAAACTTCTAATCCTAGTTCTATAAAAGCACCTCTTTTACAAACTTGTTTTTTAATAAAGACATCTACATTAGTATTCTAGATGTAAAGCTGAGTACTGACCACTGGTTGTGTTCTTGTTACATACAGTCAGATAGTCCCTCGTGTAACTACTCTGTGCAGAGCAGAACACGCTATATTGCTCAGTCCATGAGCTATCCTCATAACTGGGGATGTTTTGGCCCACTATTGTATCCTGTTTTCAATCCATCTGAGTTTCTCTCTCTTTCTCGATGACCCTCTCTTTGACCTAACATGATCCTCCAGTTTACCAAGCATAACCTCCTTCTTCAGAGACGGGTCCCTGTGGGCAAGACAAAGTCTCAACATCCATGCTACTAAGGAATAATCCACATAGACTTCTTTCAAGATAGATTCCAGCTGCCCATGGGTATTCCATATTCTTTGCCAACACCACAATTCCAATTTATCAATTTTTCTTCGGTCTTCCTTGTTCACCATCCAGCTTTCACATGTGTATGAAGCATGAAGCAACTGAAAGTACTATGGACTGGGTCAGGCACACAGACGTCCTCAGAGTGACAACTTTGCTTTGTAACGCTTTCAAGATGACTTGTGCAGCAGATACGCTCATTGAAATGCATCATTTGATTTGGCTGGAGCTGCCACAAACACTGATTGTGAAGCCAAGCAAAAAGAAACTTCAATCGTTCCTCCATTGATCATGATGTTGTTATTGGTCCAGTGTGAGGATTTTTAATTTCTTGATGTTGAGGGGTAGTCATGGGTGACCTTCTGGTATTGGACACATTGGTTGCTTATCTTCCAACAACACAAAAGCCACCACAGGACAAATTGACAGGCAAGTGGTTGGAAAACTGGTGGGCAAATCTTAAATCTTTAAGAATTTAAACTGGATTAGTTATTAAATTCTTGAATGTGAGTCCCTGTCTAAATGATTACCTGAACTGAAGAAACTAATTAAGACCAAACTTATAAACTGAATAGAAAAGTAGTATATCGTTAAAATTTGTATTTGAAAAAGCCAGCTAAAATTTATGTCATAAGGGAACCTCAAATGAGCATTCCTTCCAACCCATAAAAGGAGAAAACTAGAAAAATGAAACTGAAAAATGAAACTTCAATAAAGGTTGCTAAATATGCAAAGAATTTTTAGGGTCATGGTGATACACTTCATGATACTGAGCAAATAAGCGGAGTGTTTGCCATAGACTCGTCTGAGATGAAATACAAAAAAAAATCTTACCCATCAAAAAGAGTCAACTTTCATGTCACACAGATCGACACAGTATCTTTATTTTCAAACTAACAAAGGTCATCACACATAGCCTGAATAATAACATGATGTTTACAGGTGATGGTTGACTTCTTATAGAGTCTTATGAATTTCCCCATCTGAAAGAATAACTGATAAACAACCTACCTTTCTTTCTTCCACAGCGCATATCTGATTCTGCACAGACATCCATTCAGGAAGTTTCCGCTGCAGTGAAGTAATTTCCAAGTTTTTGTCATTCATCCTAAAAATGTCCTGGTTACAAGATCCAAAAGTAGCCTGGTTAGTAAATACAACACAATCTGTGGAAGAAAAATCGGTCTACATGGTTGCAGATCCACACATACGTATTTAAATAAGCACTTCATCTTCCTCACTTTGGCCACATTATCAGCAAAGACCAATCATGAGAAAGACCAAGCACAGGAAACACCAATCATGTTTGGTATAAAGGGTCAGCAAAAATAAGGGACACCTCTATGAGATGGATTGACACAATAGCCAAAACAATGAACCCCCAAAGAGAAGGCGTCAGGAAGATGGCACCGGGCAACATTTCTTCTGTTGTACGATATGTCACCATGAGTCTGAGCCAACTCGACTGCAGCTAACAACAAATGGCATGTAGTGCAGGTTAAAACAGCTGGAGTTGCGAAAGAGATACATCGAGCCAGCCAGCCAGCCAGCTCTGAGAACTATGCTTTCCACAACAGTTTTGACTTTTAAAACACTTGAAAGTGAGTTCCAAGGGTCTAACAAGTTCAAAATTCCATTATTCTACAACTTGATTCCTTTAAAGAATTACCGTTATCAGGTTAAAAATGAAAATCTTAGTGTATACACTGCTGTAAAGTTTTCCATGTCTTTTAATTTCCTGTATGCTTATCATCTGTCCTAAGATCTAAGCAAACTCTAGCAACGTTTAGATTTGTTCATAAATCTACTTGAAGGGAAATTTTGAAGACAGGTAACAGCTTTCTTTATTAAGAAATTTTTATTACACTCTTGGCCTCGTAAGTGAAAAAGGTTCCCTAAGGGTGTAACAGTTTCTTAAGGGCTATTAAAAAGGAAATAAAAGTGACCTGTTATTAGCTTCTAGGCCCGTCATCAATGCAAACCAAACTTCAAGTATGGTTATTGAAAACTCACTGAATAAGAGATTCATGACGTTTTTTGTTTATGGTAATATGGTCCTATCCCTTGATGTGCCCTTCATAAGAAAAGGAAGTAGTCTCAAATTCTTAATATTTCAAACTTCAACCTTAATTTCTAGTTATTCAAATTTCTTGCAAGAGAGATGTAGTTTAGAATACAACTGAAGAGATCTTAACACATGTTTTGCTTTTTTGTTGGTTTAGGTTGCTTGTTTGTTGCAGGGCCCACCTTGGGTTATTTGTACAAATAGCACAGGAGGCCACCAGCTCCACATAGATGGCAGCCCAGGGCTCACACAAGTCCCTCTCACCCTCCGATGGAGAACTCTTCTCTGTGGAGCCTGGGCCCTTTGGGACTTTGAGCTGGGGCCGAGGCAGGTTTGGGAGCTAGAGCTGGAATCGAGGCCTAGGCTGGAGCATCAGCCTTGCTTTGCACCTTGGCCTTACGCAGGCAGAGCCTCAGACCTTTGGCAATACATGTCCGAGCCCGCTTGCCAAGCACAAGATGGGCAATGTTGACCAGTCAACTGAGCTTGTGGTTGGGATCTTAGCTTTGACCTCTTGTGTTTCACAAGAGCCTTGATTGGCTTGGCACGAGCATCCTTGGCATTGTTGGCCTGCGTTTTCTTCATACCCTTCATGCAGGGCTTTGTGGCAAAGCACATGTTCCTGAGCTACTTGGGGTCCACCACCTTAAAAGATTCATATCGTTGTGATCAGGGTTTCTTGATGCCATTTATATACCATTTGGGGGATTGGTTGTATGTGGTGTGATTCTTGGACTTGGCCATGTCTGCACCAATGCCTATTGCTGCCAGAGCACTGGAGAATGGAAGCTGATTTGTTTTTCATAACAAAATAATCATAGCTGACAGCTTAAAGACAGCCTGTTACATCTGATACTTTGAAGTATCATCTCTAAAATAACCTAAATAGTATTATTCAATTAAAAACTATTTTAATTGATCATTTTCTCAATCATAAACCAACATTTGAGGATTAATATTGATAATTTATGGAATAAAAAATTAAAAGATTACATTAACCAAAAATGTCCACATAGAACAAACACCATCATTCTTTTGCATTGAGAAGGAAAACAGGTATTTAACTCTTAGCTAAAAGGGTTAAGAAAATAAAAGAAGTCAGCTACAGTCCCTAGTAGATATGCTAATAGCCTCACCACTGTAGATCTATTAAGAGAATTTAACCAGGAGGAGGGAGGTGAGGTGGCTGGCAAGCTGCAACAGAGTCTAACTCATGTTGTACCTTTACACAAACTCCCCTCTACGGGGTGTTCATGGTGATAACTTTTCAAAACCAGATCGCCAGGCTTTTCTTCTAGAGTGGGTTCAAACCAGAATCAGTGCTAACCCATTTGCACCACCTTGGGCTATGATCCACAAGGTCAGCAGTTCAGAACAATCTGCCGCTCTGCAGGAGAAAGACCGGGTTTCCTCTTCCCATCAACAGCCTCAGAAACGCAGAGGGCCACTTCTACCCTGTCCTATGGGATTTCTAGGAGTGTGCAGCACGTTTGGGTTTTCAGACTACTACTAATGGTATCTATGAGCAGGAAAATACCAGTCTCTCTCTAAAAAGTGTTGCTAGCATATATATATATATATAGCTAGACTATCTAGATATTTTTGTAAATAAGGTTACATTTAAAGATTTATGAATTTATGGCTAGAAAATGTGGGCTAGTCAAGCCAGCTGCATAATTAACAGAATATAGAGCAGAATTTCAAAACCAAACAGCTTCCTGTGGACAATGTTCCTCACACAATGCTCAGATTAGTCTGGTAATCGATGACGGGTCCTACTGGAGAAAGGGCATTATTTTGAATCTGTGTCTGACAGTCTGGGGATCCTCCAGAAAAAAGAAGGTTCCATCTGCATTTGGCTGTTGCCCTTATTATTATTTGGATCATTAGTAAATCATCAGTACTTAATAGTACTGATTAAGACCCATAACGTACTGAAGCATACCAGTTATAATAACTCATTATGAATATTACGATGATAAACATAAAACACATATAATTTACTAACTGTATAAAACACATTATAAACATTACCAGTTATTAATAAGTTTGTTTGTCACACATTAAAAACCTTTGATCGAGTCAGAAATTGATCCCAAAAGCATATGTGTAATGTTCTTAACCTTAAATATATTTTTATGACGTTAGAAAATGTTTTTTATGTCAGAGAGAATCGTTGGCAAAAATGCCAAAAAATCCATAAGCAAAATGATTTCTTAATTTATTCACACTTTGGAACAGAAATGAAGTTCATAACTCTTCCCTACAACCATCTACACCACTAAAATCATTCTAATTTGAAATGTTGAATTCTCCAACATGAATACTTTCTTTTGCACAAAGAATTCTATCTAAATGCTTCCAGACAAAGAATTTGGAAGTAAACTTGGTTACAAATTCAATATCTTTGTCTAATTGACTTAGACCTTGGGACAAATAAAAAGCTTTTGAAAAATTAGAGTTATGGGACGATTTGCAATAGAGAAGTCATTTAACAGACATGAGGATTTTCATTGTCTCAAGGAATCACAGTGATTTTAATATTTCGCTACCATGTTCATGAGTATGCGCAACTTTTTCTAAATTCCTGTCTTTTATCATTACATAATACTTGGTGTATAAGAGAGTACATGCAAAGGAAAAACCATCATTATACCGTTAAAAAAAAATCGCAAATTCCTCTTTAATACCGTGTTTTTATTTTCTTTCTAGGATTACCTTGCCTGTCTGTCAATGCACTACTTATCAACTCTTCATCACCTTTTTAAAAGGCTGTGCTTTTAACTAGATATAGGATTTTTGCAGTTGCTGCTTTTAGTTTGTTCTGATCTCATTTGGAATAGTCTAGTCAGTTTGTGCCTGTTTTTCAATAGCGAAGGTCATCTCATTCACAGTAGCATAAGAGCTTGAGCTACAGAATGAAGCATTGTCTGGCCCTGTGCCATCCTCACAAGTCTTGTTACGCTTGAGCCCACTACTTATTGTAGCTGCTCTGCTGTTCATTGGTGGTCTTCCTCTCATTGGCTGGCCCTCTACGTTGCCATGCGTTATTCCCTATTTCCTGATAACGGTCTGAAGGATAGAAGACAAAGTCTCACTGTCTTCAATTTGAAGGCGCATTCTGGCTGTACTTTTCCGAGATAGATGGCTGTGTTCTTCTGATAGTCCAGATGTACTGACTAGTCTTCCCGAGCACCGTCCTTCAAAGGCTCATGGCCAGTGAGTCCATTCTGTCTCACTGCAACCCCACAGGACAGAGTAGAAGTGACCCTTTGGGTTTCTGAGTGTAAAAATCTTTACAGGAACAGAAAGCCTCATCATTTCCTGTGTAGGTGATTTCAACCTGTTGACCTTGGGGTTAAAAACCCAATGCATAACCCACTACTATACTACCAGGGCTCTGCTGGCAGTCCATGGTAGAGTCAAAATGTTTCAGAGCAAGAGCAAAGTTGCCTATTACTAATAGGCAAGGATAAGTTATCTGCCTGTATCTCCAACAATGAAGTCAAACCTACTTTTGAAGAATCCTGAAAAAGACACAGAATTGGGCAACATTTAATTCTGTGTATAATAGATTGTCATTAGCTGGAGCCAACTCACCAGCAAATAACACCTATGTACACACACCTATACAATCTGTAATTTACTGTGGAAGACAGCATTTGCAAGGTATTCTATATTGATTTTGAGATTTTTTTTCTCTATTCACTAACGGGACTAGGGCGGGATGGGGGGAATAAAAAGTAACCAAAGAAACTGGGGGGAGCACTTGTTCAATTCTCTAACTAAAGAGGCTTTTCATGGTTCTAATCGATGACTAAAGCCTACTTATCTTAATTTCCCTTTAAATACTTCCAGCCAGCAACCAGGAAAGCGAAATAAAACTATCTAGTAGCATTTGCCTGGTTATAGTAAGTCACTGCAACTTTAAAAAGGCAGTAGGAAAAACCAATTTTGAGATTTTTATTTAGGCGATCTGCTAATTTTTTGTAAATGTCATATATAACTACTAGAAAAGACAATGAGTAAAATAAAATGTACATGGAGCCAGTCAAATAAATAGGATTAAGGCCTATCGAGTCCTGGTGGTGTGGTGGTACAGTGGTTATGCATGGTTGCAATCTGTAAGGTCAGTAGTTCAAAACTACCAGCCGCTCTTCAGGAGAAAGAAGAGGCTTTCTACTCCTGTAAAGACTTATAGTCTCAGAAACACAGAGGGGCAGTTCTACCCTGTCCTATAAAGTTGTCATTGAGTTGGAACTAGTGGCAGTGAGTTGGGAAGTTTTTTAAGTCAATCCCAACTCATAGTGGCCCTATATGTATAGAGTTTCTGAGGCTGTAAGTCTGTACAGAAGCAGACAGCTTTGTCACTAGGAATATCTAGTGGGTTTGAACCACCAAACAACCAATGTTACCCAACAGTGCTACTAGGACTTCTTAAGTATAAAAAGAACCACTCAAATAAACAGAATAAAATTCAATTAAAATGAGAGTAGCAGGGGCAAAAGATAAAACCGTTTCCATAAGCTGTTTCCTAGTTAGAAAGCCAGCATACCAGGAAGATGACTTTACTGGAACTAAATCCAGGCAGGACGGGATCTTGTTAAAATATAAATTTGGATTCAATATAGCTAGGATGGAAAAGCAGAAGGTCAAACCAGAATGACTGAGGTTGAAGCCTTGAATCTATGGCACGTGAAGTGCTTCATAAGTGCATTATACAATCCAATTGACTTATTATTTTTAATGAATTTCCTATGGTCTGTAAATAACCACAGCCAGTCAGCTGAAATAAACCACTATAAACTGGGAAAGGGGAATTAATGTTTCAAGTGAGTCTGTTTTAAACCTGCTTAGGCTGCCTATTTTTCTGTTTACATTTATTATTTTTATTTTATAGGGCTTGTTATCAAGTAGTCATTGTTAAGTTGCCTATCCATTACACACTACACCTTTTTAACAGTTCATAAATCATTCATTGAATTCATTTAACTTCATATTATGTAAATCCACAACCAATGCTCATGGAAGTAGCAGGCAAGAAATCAAATCTGCTTTGCATCAGGCAAATCTGCTTTAAAAAAGACTAAAATGCTTAGTACAAGAGAACATTAAAAAGAAGGATTTGTGAACATTTTTCCCTTGGGTAATAATGAATTAGAATAACTTTAAAATTTTCTAAACAATAAGTGGAACATTGACTTGCCTCCTAATCCTACTTCCCAAGCCTTGTTTCTTTGTGATCCCAGTGTTCTCAACTGGTGCTTTGTTTTGTTTTTACAGTATCAGCTTACCTTTATCAAAAGGCCAGCCCTCTAAAACAATCTTACCACAGTATCTCTTAGGGCAGCTACTGTATCTACCTGTTTAGGAGGAAAGAACAATCCTAAAGTGATCAGATTTCAAGCTGAATAACAAGCTATCTAGGAATAAATCTAACATAAAATGTGTAAGACACATTGGTAAAAAGGCAGGGGGAGGAAAATGTACTAAGATTGCAAGTAGGGGCCAGAGAAAACTCATGAAATGTCTAAGTAACAAGCATAATGCCTTAATGGAGGTTCTCTATCTTTCTAGTTTCCACTGTTCATTGCAACAGGTTGCTGTTCATTGCTGTACGTAACGCACCAACAAAATTCAAGGTTAAAGGGATTATTAAAGAAGGTAACAAATTGTAATACCAGTGAGAACCGCTCAAGGTTCAGGTGTTTATCAAGGCATGTTACAAAGTTTTGTCACATCTGCTAACAAATGCACAAAGGGCAAAGCACTCTGTTATAAACTACAACCCAAAGGCTTAAGCCCTGTGGGTCGCAAACCCAGCTCAAGGAATTAAGTTCCCAGAGGCGCCCACTCAACAAGCACTCCGCTTTACTTGCTCCACGGGCTGGGAAGTCCATCACTGTGATCCAGGCTCGGGGTCCTGGTTCTGCTGCTGCTCCTCTGATGGTACAGCTGTCACCTGGAACCAGGAGGTTCACCCTCCACTCCAGCTCTTGCTAGTAATGAGATCACTCCTCTTACTCCTCCTTTCATACACACCAGGATGCTACTCCAGAGAACCCTGTTCACAATAACTCACAAGCAAATCCCCCACCTTCTTACTAGGACCATGCAGGGATAGGTCATTTGGTGGAAATTATAGACTTTGGCTAGAAGAGGCACATTAAATAATTCACTGCCCCTGCAAATAGATCCAAACTTGTAAAGCTATTTATTAAATCAATGAATTTCAGAAACAATACCAAGAAAGAAATATCCCTGTGATTTTTCAACAAACCACACAAGTTAGAAGTTCACAGGGAAGAGACTGCTCAAAAACAGGCAATATTAAAAAAGAAAACAAGGGAAATTTTGTGTTCCTTTAATCTGCTACAGGCGTGGCTAAGGTAAAGTCTTGGCTACTTACTACGGTTTCCCAGTTGGAGCCTCCTGCTGTGGCCTATTTAGGATGTGGTGCACCTCCAACGGGTAGAGTCTACAGTCTTGATAGTCTACAGCCCACAGCCAGGGTCACCAAGAGCTGAACAGAAACTAGATCAAAGGTGCGCAGTACTGGGAATATCTCCCACTGGGTTTCTAGGTAGCAAGTAATGGTAAGCGTTTTTCCCAATGACAGGTTGCCCACCTGGTTTACCCACCAACAGAATGTAATCACCTTCTGAAAGACACACATTTCCCTCGCCCCCATCCACCCTCTGAATTTGAATTTTCACTAAGGGTCACTAGACACCCTTGCAGGTGTTGCATGGGGGTGACTGTTCACTCCCACTACCATCAAATCAGTGTCAACTCTTAGAGACCCTACAGGACAGGTAAAATTGCCCCCATGAGTTTCCAATACTCTAACTCTTTTTGGGAGTAGAAAGTCCAATCTTTCTCCCTCGGAGCAGCTGGTAGTTTCAAACCACTGACCTTGCAGTATGCAGCCCAATGCATAACCACTATGTCACCAGGGGTCCTGGGGTTACAAAAGAACAATGTTATATGGCAGGAACTGATTAATCTTCTCCCTCTCCCCTCAACATTAGAAACTGACCATAGCTGAAGTGAAATCTCCTCTGTCGAAGTGGTTTTTAAGATGTACAAATAAAAGGGTGATATATGGTTTATGAGCATTAGGAGACGAGCTTAGAAGATTATATGATGTGAGAAGAGATAACTGCCTTTATCTTGATGTGTATCCTTACAGTAGTGTTCTCATACAATATCTGTCTACACAGAGGCAGCACATCAGTCTGTATGATCCAAGGATTATAAATAATTAAATCTGAGACAGGAGGAGGGTATAGTATTAAAGCTTAAATTCTGAACACCCAATTGACAGAAGGCTATGGATGAAAATTAAGCCCCCCCACCAAAAAAAAAAAAAGAAAACTAAGGCCCCAGATCCCTTTGCAGGTCCCCATGTGAATTGAGCCTCCAGATAATCCACTCTCCCATTGACCAGTGATGTGAATAGTCTGGCTCAGACAGAGTACATTGGAAAGTGGATAGATGCTGATATAATTAAGTTAAAAGTGAACACCTTACAACTTGTCCAATCTGGCCCATTTTCATTTTTGTTCTTTTTAATATTTTTGACTTGCTTTTCAATTGAGGTTTTTCTGTTTTATTTTGGTTTTTGTTGGGTGGTTTTGGTTTTTATGTTTTCCTGTACATGAAATCCAGAACAGATAAATCTATAGCGAGTAATTAAATTAATAGTTTTTAAGGATTATAGCAGGGGAGGCTAGGGGCAATGGAAGCTAAGGCATTTTAGAAAGAAGAAAATGTTCTAAAATTTTGTTGATGATTGTACAACTTTTTAAGATTAAACAATTGAATTGTAAATAAATAAGACCAATAAGAGGAAGCTCGTTGTGAACTACCCAACAATACAAAACTATGATAATTAAAATAAGGTCGAACTAGTGCTAAACTAGAAAAATATATCAATGGAGAAATGCCATGTTCACAAGCAGGCTCATGTAAATACAGCAATTTGACAAAGAAAAAGGAAGCATTTCTTGCCTTCCATGGGGGAGACCTGGATTTAACTCTAGATGGATGCACCTCATGCACAGCCACTGCCTCTCAATGGTGGTGTGTGTGGTTCAGTGGAGCTTCTGGACTGGGGAAGAAAATATACTTGAAAGAAAACCACAATTGTCCTATTCTGCAAGCGGCCATGGGGATGGTGCAGGAACAGATAACGTTTCATTCCACTATGCATGGGGCGGCCATGAGTTGGAGGCCAACAAATACCAGTAGCAAATAATAGAAAATAATAAAATACATCCCAATATGTCAAATCCTGGAAGAAGCGTGCTATGTGAAGCAGGGATGAGGTAGCTAGTTTATTGTGCCAGCCTGGCCGATAAAAACATGTGGGATTAATTGAAGGGCGAAGAGATAAATGGCTCTGCGAGCCTTGCCTTTCTTGTCTCTTGCTCTTGGATCATCGGACTAATGTGTGGCTGCCTTGCTTGTTCGGTGCCTCAGTTTGCTAGCTACACTACCTGTGGAAACCTAACCTGTGGACTGCGTCGCTGTAATTTGAGGTTCCTTTAAGACCTGCTTCGCCACACAACTGGAATTTACATCTCTTGAGCTGGGGACTGACTGTTGGTGACCTGCCTTGCTATTATTTGTTGCCTGTGCTGGGATAGCCTGAATCTCTCTACAGAGAACTACCTGGTGGCCCTCAAGACTTGAAGGACTGCCAGTGCTAACACATTTGAATTGTACTGAGCCATTTGTACTGCTTTTAAATGTTTATTTCTTGTTATATCTCTATCTATATAAATATATATATGAATTACTAGCAATCTAGTTTTGTCTCTCTGGAAAGCACTAAGCATCAGGAGTAGTTATCATTTTGAGATCTAAAGTGTAACTCTAGTTGTATGTATCTTTGTGTCTGTACCACAGGGCACAGAATAAAACTGAAGCCATGTGTGGAGTTACTATTCTACAGTTCGTTCCTCAGCAACCTTGAAAGTAATCAGTAATCATTAAGACCTGAATGGAAATAATGAAGTAGTTTATGTTTTAAAAATTGGAATTCTGAGGATAAACATGGTCATGGTGACAATAAAAATGAAAATGAGAGGGCAGGAAGGAAAGGAGTAGCAGGCTGACAGTATGCAGTAAATTTTAGTAGCCTCCCCAATTTCCATTATCCTTTTCCACTCCACAGTTTGGAAGAGCAAAGTTTTCTGAATGGATTGGGGAAGATATAACTAGTGCCAGGAGTAAAAATCAGCTGTCCTAAAACCAACAGGAAACCCCACCTTCACTGCCATACCATTGATTCAGGAATAGGAACTACAACCTCACCCCATAGCAGTTCTCTAGTCTACATCTCTTGGTGTAATTTCTAGTTCCAAAGCAGTCCAACTACAGCAAAGCGCAGTACTCTCCTTCAATGGTTGTTGGAACAAATGCTTTTATTCCTGCCAGATGGGGAGGAAGAAACATGCAGCCATGGTGTAAGCAGGCGGTCATCTCACAATTGTACCAGAAACCACTCTGATGCAAAGACCAACACTTAGAAGAGGTACAGACCCAGAGGAAGTCGGCACACAGACTAGACTTGCCCAACAGTCCCTCTACCACAGAATGTGTCAAGTAAGTTTGCCAACTGATACGCTTTTATCGAAGTCAATTTCATTTTAGTGCTTCGATTACCTGCAACTGAAAGCATCTTAATTGACAGGATGAGATAACTAAATGCTACTATCATTTTTAATGGTTTTAAAATATTGCGTGAAATTCCATTTTCTTTAGTCATAATTTATTTAACAATTTCATCTATTGACGTCATTTGGGTTGCTTGCACAGCTTATTACATTTAAGTAACACCCAAGTGCGGAAGTGTGTATTTGCTTGTAAGCATTCTTATTTTTATTTCTATAGGATAGATTTCTAGATGTGAAATTGAGTCACATAGTATTTCTACTTTTCTTTGCCTTCACAACAATCTGCTAACCACCAAAGGTAAGGCTAGTCAAAGAAGCCTACACAGAAGCCCAAGGACGGCGTCCGCAGTCACCGGTTCTAAAAACTCCTTGGTAAAGGCAGTCGCTCACAAGCTGACAGTAAGAAAAGCTCCCTGTGTCATCGGCTTTGCCCACAAATACAAGAACACTCGGTAAAGAACAGAAGTCCCTGAGGGATTTGTGGGCAACCGTGGGTTGCAGTATAATCCCACGTAACTCAGATCCTAACTTTTCTGGTGTTTGAAATAGATCGAGTTCATGGCATCTGAACTGGAGTGAATGGCTCCTTATTACCATAACCACCACATGGCTATGAATATAACCATCTTACATTTCCTCCCTCCTCACTTGTCTCCGGGTTCACAGACGTTGATGTATAATCATCTTTTGAGGGAAATAGACCCTTTCCATTTTTCACATTCTCAAATTGTCTTAGCTTCACCCTGTTCCTTCATAAGGACACCAGGTCATTTTCAATGACTGAATTCCTCTATGATCTCAATTCCAAGCATCCCCTTCTCCAACCAATACCTATTACAAGTTTTAAATTCACTCTCTTTAGAAATAGAATTTCAACCATCTTTTTTTTAATTTATTTTTTAATCATTTTATTGGGGGCTTGTACAGTTCTTATCACAATCCATCATGTCAAGCACATTTGTACCTATTTTGCCATCATCATATTCAAAACATTTTCTTTCTACTTGGGCCCTTGGTATCGGTTCTTCGTTTTTTCCCCTCCATCCCCCAATGTCCTTCCCATATTAACCCTTCATAATATATAAATTATTATTATTTTTCATGCCTTGCACTGACCAATATCTCCCTTCACTGACTTTTTCTGTTGTCCATCCTCCTGGGAGTAGGTTATATGTAGGTCATTGTGATCAGTTTCCCATTTCTCCTTCCAGCTTCCCCTTACCCTCTTGGCATCACTATATAAATGTACTTATAGATAATGATAGGGAAATAGATCTCTGTATATATATTTATATATTAAGTGTTAAAGTAGGAGACAGACATTGGGCTTCTATTCAAGGCAAGAACACTTTGTTCAAATAACCTGGCGTTCCTTCATGCTCACCTTCCTGACACAATCGCTGAAGACAAAATGGGTGCAATAAGCAAATGTAGTGAAGAAAGCTGATGGTGCCCAGCTATCAGAATATTTAGCGTCTGGGGTCTTAAAGGCTTGAAGATAAGCCAGCAGCCATGTAGCTGAGAAGCAACAAAGTCCACACAGGAGAAGCACACCAGCCTATGTGATCATGAGGTGTCGACAGGATCAGGTATCAGGCATCAAAGACCCAGAACAAAAAATCATATCAATGTGAATGAGGAAGATTGAGGAGTGGAGACCCAATGCCCATCTGTAGACAACTGGACATCCCCTCCAACCCTCCCCCCCACCACCACTATCATGACCCCAATTATACCTTACAAATCCAGCTATCCCAGAGCATGAACATGGATACAGATAAGAGAGGGAAACCAGGACAGATAAAACTCTCATGACCAACCATCTTTAATCCCAATACAAACCAAAAACCAGCTGCAAATGTGTAGCTTCCAACTCAGAGTAACCCTCTATCAGGTTTCCAGGGCTGTAGATCTTTACAGTAGATGGCCTCATCTTTCTCCATGGAGCAGTTGGGGATTTTGAACCCCTGACCTGAAGGTTAACACTCCAATGCTTACCTGACAGGACCACCATGGCTCCTTTACCAAGGCTACCTGCTCACTCTCCATAAGCCTTGGGTAGCCCTCACTACTCTCCACAACCAGTTTAAAATTCAAGGTCTTCCTTTGCATATACCCTTAGCTTTCTGTGCTCTCTCCCTTCCCTCCCCCCCCCCCATCTCCCACAATTTTCTTCTGGAAAAACTCTAATCCTGAGTAAAATTAATTATCTGCCAATTCTGTGCCTGCACCCAGGCAGCTAAATCAAGCCAAATCCACTGCCCATGGCGTCAATTCCAACTTTTAGCAACAACACAGATCAGGGTATAACTGCTCCATAGGGTTTCTAGGATATAAATATCTTTTTAATTTTTTTTATTTATTGGGGGCTCTTACAGCTAATCACAATCCATACATATATCCATTATGTCAAACATATCTGTACATGTTGTCATGTTTTTCAAGATATTTTCTTTCTACTTGAGCCCTTGATATCAGCTCATTCCACCCCCTCCTCCTCCACCCTCCCTCCCTCCCATCCCCTTGATAATTTATATATTTTTTCCATGTCTTACACTGACCACTGTCTTTCACCCACTCTTCTGATGTCCATCCCCTGGGAGGGGTCATACATCAATTATTGTGATCTGTTCCCCTTACTACCCCCTACCCCCTGCTTCCCTTACTTCTCCTAGTATCGCTGCTCCCCTTACTGGCCCTGAGGGGGTTTATCTGTTCTGGATTCCCTGTGTTGTGAGCTCTTGTCTGTACCAGTGTACATGTTCTGGTCTAGTCAGATTTGTAAGACAGAATTGGGGCATGATAGTGGCGGGGGAGGGGAGGTAGCATTAAAGAATTAGAGGAAGGTTGTGTGTTTCATCAGTGCTATACGACACCCTGACTGGCTCATCTCTTCCTTGTGGCCCTTCTGACAGAGGGTGTCCAATTGACTACTGATAAGCTTTGGGTCTCCACTCTGCCCTCCCCCTTATTCCCATTGATATGATTTTTTTTTTGGTATTTGTTTGGTTTGGTTTGGGCCTTTGATGACTGATACCTGATCCCATCAACACACACGCTCACACAGGCTGGTGTGCTTCTTCTATGTAGGCTTTGTTGCTTCTCAACTAGATGGCCTGGGCTGTAAATCTTTACAGAAGCAGACTGCCTCATCTTTTTTCCGAGGACCACCGGGGGTTTCAACAGCAGCCTTTCAGTTAGCAATCCAAGGCGGCTTAGACCACGAAACCACTAAGGTTCTTTAAAACCTGTAGCAGGTGAAAAGTAATTGGCTTCCCCTTAAATTGGGGCCACCAAGCTGAGTTCCTACTACATTTCCCTAGTCCATTCACTGTCCTACCCTCCTAAGATTACTATTTCAATTTCATACCACCTCTCCCATAATCACTTAACTGATAACCCTGCTCAGGTTTTATTTAAGAAATCAAAGCAATCCAAAGAGCTATCACAAGTACCTGCCCTAACATCTATTCACATAATTGTACCTGTGCCCATCTCCTCTCCCCCCCCTTCGGTAACAGTGGATGAACTACCTATGAAAATTACTTAGTACTATTTCGGAGAACTAGGTTCACTACTCTTTCATCTATTCAAGGATGTTGCTCTAGCAATTTTTTTTCACTGTTCTCCTGGTTCCCTTTTTACTCATTTACAAAAAATCCTAACTGGTATATAAGCTTATACATATATTCTCCCATACTAAAAAAAAAAAGCTCAACGCTCTAGCTATCTGCTTCTTCTTCCCATTAAAACAAAAATCCTCAAAAGTCTTCTACAGCAGTGTCTCTATTTCCATTCACTCCACTCTCTCTTGAACCCAAAGTAGCCACTCGACTCCAACAAAAGCGCCTCATAAAGGTTACCACTGACCTTCTGTGTTGCCAAATACTCGCTGATGCAGTCCATCAGAAACAATGAAGCACAGCATTCTTCTTCAAATACTTTATTTGTGACAATGCTCTCTGGACACTACCTACACCAGTAAATTCTTTCTCAGTACTCTGCGATGATCCTTGCCACTCCTCAGTTTCTAATCACAGAGCTCCAGGATGCATTCATTTAAATACCTTTTCTCTTCCCCTTACAGATCATATCCAGCCGGATGGCTTTAAAAAGCACCTGCAGCACATTGAAGATGTCCACATTTTCTCAACAGCCTGAACTGCGCTTCTTAACTTCAAAGTTGTATATATCTAGATACTTTTATATTTAATGGTTGTAATATACTTATTAGGTATAAAATTCTCCCAAACTGTCTTCTACAAATTTTTCAAATCATTAAGAGCACCTCCATGCTCCTCCACAGGTCAAAAACCCTGAAGTTACTCTTGACTCCTTTCACATTCTATACCAATCTATCAGCAAATACTGTTTATTCTGCCTTCCAAATACAGTCAAAATCCTATCTCCTCTCACCATGGCAGCTGCTACAACCCTCGTTCAAGCCACCATTACCACTCACCTACTGGCCACTATAGTCTAGTCTCAAAAAGGTACACAGTGTGATTCCATTTAGAAGATAATTCAGATCATGTCCCTTTTGGGACAAAGCTCTCTATCGGCTTACCATTTCCCTCGGAGTCCAAGCCTACAAAGTCCTACACAATCTGCTCTTTGTCCTTTCCTCTTGGACATCACCTCCTACTATGGTTCCCCTCCAATCTCACACTGCTCTCTGGTACCCTGGGTTGTGTTTGGCTACACCAAACAGGTGCCCTCGGGACCTTTGCACTCACTTCCTTCAGTTTTTATTCAAAAAGTGCAGGCCTCAGTAGAGTCTTCCCTAACGATCCTATTCTACACTAACAGCTCCCCAATCCCACTCCCACCTTTCAGTGCTCTTTTCCAGTTAGTCTGCATAGGGCTTGCACCCTCTCATATTTGGCTAATCGCCTGCCTCCCTCCACTAAAACGTAAGCTTCAAAAGCAGGGAGATTTTGTCTGTTTTCCTTGTTGGCATCCTCAATTGCTAGAGCACTGATCAATAAACAATTTGAATTTATAAAGCACAGCTAACTGCCACCACTACCAGTCATCTGTCAGCTGTCATATTGTGGTGATACAGTGGCTGCAACAATGGGCTCGAGCATGACAATTGTGAGGATGAGGCAAGGCCAGGGCGTGTTTCCTTCTGTTCACTGAAAGTTGAAACCTACTCACGGAGCCTAATAACAAATTAAGTCAATCTTTCAAATGACATCAAAATCTAAAAGAGGCCTCAAAGTTAACACACCCAACAAAATTAAGTCTGACACACTTTGACTTAAAGTTTCCTAAATTAGCATCTTATAAATTGTATTACTCTCTTCCAAAGGGAATAGTACTTTTTTTACATATGCAAAGGTATCCAGAAAACAAATTCAGCCAGGGGAAAATTCAATAAGAATTGAATGATTTAATCTCATAAAATCCAACGTAATATGATAAATTAGAAACAAGAGGTCATTTCCTTTGGGTTTTTTTGTTTGTCGAATTATGGAGTGGCTCAATTTGTGCAGCAGCAAAATGCTGTGTCCTCAGGATGAACACCCATGGTGCCCAACAGGACAGCAGCCGCATCAAGTGAGGGCAGAGGGGACGGAAACACATTTTAACTGAAGGAAGCTTGGAGAAGGCCTGTAAGCTTTCTGGGTGCTTTTCCTGAGAACTCAGGTGGATGAGAGAATATGTCCATTTCAAGGAATTCCCCTCCACGCCTCCCAGGGGCGTCGTGCTCCATAGAACTGAGTACCTCCGTTGCTCTAGACTGGGTTGGTACTGTACTAGAGGGAAAGCACACACACTGTGAAGATAAAACCAAAGAGAGCTGATTTAAAATCAGACTGTTCACAAAGGAAAATAAATTATCAATTCCCAGAGTGAAGATTATAGCGCCTCGAGACAAAGCAGCAAGCATTCTTAGGCAGTGGAACTAAAGCAACAGAACCATGACTGGCTGAAGGACAGTAAAGGAAGTTGAAGGCGGGCTATGAGCCAACAGGACTAGTGGATTTAATGGGCCCCGGTGGCTTAGTGGCTTTCACGTTGGGCTGCTAACCCCAAGGTCAGCAGCTGGAACCTACCAGCCACGCCACAAGAGAACGGTGAGGGTCTCTGCTCCCACAAAGATGACCGGCCTGTGGAAATGACTGGATGGCAGTGGGTGGTGGTGGTTCTACATAGATGTAGGATTAACCTAACTTGTTACAGGTATTTAATTGTAAGGGTACATGCTTTTCAGTTAACTACAGGATGGTCACAGGATAATGGCAGGCATACTTTTCTGTGAGTATACCATTAAGACTGCTTTCTCAACCGTTTACTTTTCCCCCCTTAGCGTCCATTGTAATGCCGATTTATTACTGAATACGAGGCTTTAAGGGCCTTCGGGCTTAGGTCATCATATCGTTATCATATCCTTGGCCTTGTTTGACCATAGAGAATGGCCCACTGGAAACGAGTAGAGGAACATCCTGCATCTGCTCGATCACAAAGAAAGAAGTATCCCCCTGAGGTACACGGTGCGGGCGATGGACGGGTCTTTCTGGTCCTGTAGTTTCAGAGTTGGAAGCACACAAGGACGGTTCTACCCTGTCCTATATATAGGCTCGCTGTGAATCAGCATCGACTCCTAGGCAGTGAGCTTAAAGCTCGACGGGTATAGGGTTAATTGGGCACACCGGTTAAAGAAAAAACCGTTGTTAGAAACTGTAATTGTAAAATTCAACATGGATTCCACAGTCCTGTCAAGTCTTGACAGGGTTAAGGCTCGGCTCACACCGAGTCTGATTCTAGACTGACCTACAACACTCAGGATGGAGGGTAGGGAAGACACGTTACCCTAAGAAGAGCAGGTTCACCTGGTCTTTTCCTTGAGCTAGATGACTTGGTGACGCGCAACACGGCAAGGCCGGGAACTCCGACATCGGAGCTGGAAGCAATTCCACAAACTTCTCTCCCGCGCTGCGGAACGCACGCCCGGGCGTCGCGGGCGCACAAAGTTCGCATCAGCGGCAGGAGACCCAGACGCCCCACCTCTCCCTTTTAAGTCCTGGCACCACCCCCATCCCCCCGCGGGCGGGGCGCGCAGCGTTTCAGCCCGCCCACCTGGACGCACGCATGCGCGAGGACGCGCGCTGCCGCAGAGCACCTCGGGAAGTGTAGTCTCGGTGCGGGGCGCCGGTGGGCCGCCCGCGTCCCACATCCCTACCGACTCCGGAGATGTCGGAACACTCTCTCCACTCCGGTCCTTCTAGCCATCTTCACACCTGTCCAGTCGCCTCCTGCTCACGCTCCATCCCCAAGCGCTGAGCGTCGGTCAGGGCACGCCCGAGGGAGAAGGCGAGACCCCCCCTCTTCCTTCAGCCGGCGGCGCTGGGGGAGGCGGGGTCCGCTGCCCGCCCCCCTCTGCCGCCCTCTCCGCCTCTCCCTCCCCTTCTCGGCGGGTGTCGGGCCGGTGCCCGAGTCCAGGCGGCCGCCCCCGCCTCGGCCGCAGGAGGGGTGGCGGTGGGCGCCACAGGCGATGCCCCTGCCCGGCTGCTCCGGCGGCGGGCAGTGCGGGCGGCTGGGGGCGGCGGCTGCGGCAGAGGGGCCGAGAGCTGGCGGCGGCGGCGGTGGTCCTGAAGGGCATCGGCGGCGATGACGGCCCGGCTGATGTGAGTGTCTCCGGCTGCGAGCTGCGGAGCCCGCGGCGGGCGGGAGGCCGGGCGGATGCGGGATGCGGTGCGCTGGGCCGAGCCGGGAGCTGCCGCCCGCCGCCGCCCGTCTGGCGGACGCGGGAGCCCCCCGGGCGCGGCGGCGGCGGCGGGGCCGTGCGAGGCGAGCGGGCCCGGCGCGGGGGTCCCGGGAGGCGGCGGGGACGGCGCAGGCCGGGGGGAGGCGGCCGCGATGGTTCTCAACACCCCTCCCCCCACCCCGTGTGTCTGTTTGTCACTTGCAGCTGAAGATGGAAAGAGCCAGGCGAAGGGGAGGCGGCGGCGGCCGCGGCCGCGGAGGCAAGAATGTAGGGGGCTCTGGCCTAAGCAAGAGTAGGCTCTACCCCCAGGCCCAGCACCCCCATTACCCCCACTACACAGCCTCGGCCACCCCGAATCAGTCTGGAGGCGCGGCCGAAATCCAGGAGCTCGCCTCCAAGCGAGTGGACATCCAGAAAAAGAGGTTTTACCTCGACGTGAAGCAGAGCTCCCGGGGCCGCTTTCTAAAGATAGCCGAAGTCTGGATAGGGAGAGGCCGGCAGGACAATATCAGGAAGAGTAAACTGACCCTCTCGCTGTCGGTGGCAGCGGAGCTGAAGGACTGTCTAGGAGACTTCATCGAGCACTACGCCCACTTGGGCCTGAAAGGCCACCGGCAGGAGCACGGCCACAGCAAAGAGCAAGGCTCCAGGAGGAGACCGAAGCACGCAGCACCCTCCCCGCCGGTTTCGGTGGGCTCCGAGGAACACTCTCACAGCGTCCTCAAGACGGACTATATAGAGAGGGACAATAGGAAATATTACCTGGACCTCAAGGAAAACCAGCGGGGCCGCTTCCTAAGGATTCGACAAACCATGATGCGGGGGACTGGCATGATAGGTTATTTTGGTCACAGTTTGGGCCAGGAACAGACCATTGTCCTCCCAGCACAAGGAATGATTGAGTTCCGCGATGCCTTGGTTCAGCTCATTGAAGACTATGGCGAAGGGGACATCGAAGAACGAAGAGTTGCAGATGGTGACCCCGTTGAGCTTCCAGAGGGGACTTCTTTCAGAGTGGACAATAAAAGGTTCTACTTTGATGTGGGCTCTAATAAATATGGCATTTTCCTGAAGGTAAGTGAGGTGAGGCCACCTTACCGTAATACTATTACTGTTCCATTCAAAGCATGGACGAGGTTTGGGGAGAATTTTATCAAGTATGAAGAAGAGATGAGGAAAATCTGCAACAGCCATAAAGAAAAGAGGATGGATGGCAGAAGGGCCAGTGGTGAAGAACAAGAGTCCCTCGACTAGCGTGAATTTGAACTCCATCAGGCAAAATTTAAAAGCATAAATTGGCTAGAAGTACTGATCCATAGAAGAAAATTTTCCTCTTTTTGGTCCCTTTGTTGGTAGTAATACCTCGAGTAATTTAAACTTCAAGGAGTCCGATTCTCGTGTTCTGTTATACATAGATCACTGTCATTCTTGGGGAAATAATAACCTTCCCAGAGCCTAACTAGTTTAGCTGCTTCAAACTGCTCCAGACTTTTGAAGTATGCCAATCAGCACAAAATGTGACATTCTGACCTTCTAATACTGTAACTGAGGTTTGCATTGCACTATGACATAATCCTGAGGGGAAAAAAAGATACATACTTAGTATTGGAAGTGTGAATTTCTATTTCACAAGTTCCCAAAAAAAGAATTCCATTCCTACTTCATTAAAAACTGCTAAGCTGACTGTAGGACAGTTACCACAGAAACAGAAATTGACCTTAGGCATAGTATAAATATGTTTGTTTATAAAAACAAAAGCAAAAATATCCTAATTATCCATTGGATAACTAAATATTAAACAGCGCCATAAAAGGCTCAAATCTTACTAGCTAATTAAAACCCCAAAATATATAGTTATATTTTTTAAAAGCTACTGAAGTATCCTGTAATTTCAAATTTTGTGGTAACCCTACGGTTTTTAATTACAATATCAAAGCCATGGGAGAGATTTAATTGGTTATTCTAAATTAGTTACAAATCCATCTTCACCTCTTGCTTTTTGTACCTTAAATTTTTATTGACATTCCAAAGATTCAGAAATTACTTTCATGTCACCGCTAAGTGGGAGGCATCATCCTATGACTTTGCTATGGAAATATCAATGTTTTAGTTTTTTGTGCTAATTTGAAGGTTGTGAGGGTTTTTTCCTAAAATGTGTTATGGACTCAAGGTGTTATGAGTTTCTTCTTTAAAACTATTTCAGAAGGGTTGGTGCACCTGTTAAATTTGTAACATTTTAGTAACACTTTTGCAATTGCTACCATTAGAACAATGTCAACACTTCCAATATAAACCTGACTTTGGCAGGTCTTATTCCAAGGGAAAGAAAAAACTTTTTTTTTCTTTAAAGAAATTTAGAATACAGATTTTCAGTCTAGGAAAAATATTATTTGAAAATTGGTTATAGATATATTTGAAAGGAAACTTCAGGCATTTTCCAAGGTGCTCTTTATAATATGTAAAGAGGTTTACTTTACATAAGATTTACCAATTTACCTTCTAGGAAGTATCACCGCAATTTTTCAACATCTAGGCAATTTTTTAAACAAGTGAATATACTTGTGTGTGTACCAACTCACCTTGTTTTAATGAACTGAAATTCCATCTGTTGTCCTACATTTTATTCTGAATCAAATAATCGTCTTTTAGCTTGGCTTTATTCATCTTCCACACAGTAAGTCCATACAACCATGTCTAAAGAAAGGCCTGGTAGCTCAGTGGTTAAAGCCCTTGGCTGCAAATGAACAAGTTGCTAGTTGGATCCCACCAGCTGCTCCACAGGAGAAAGGCTGTCTGAGGCCAAAAAGATTTACAGCCTGGGAAACGGCATGAGCAGTTCTAGTTCTACTCTGCCCTATAGGGTTGCTATAAGTTGAAATCTACTAGGCCATGGATTTTGTTTGGGGATTCTTGTGTTTTAGAACCAGGCACTGATTTCAACCCCAAAATACAACTATCATTGTTGCGAGATGGCTGCGTGGATTGAGATCAGAAGGCTATGAACCAAAAAGGTCATCAATTCAAACCCACCAGCAGCTTCTCAGGAAAAGATGTGGCCATCTGCTTCCATAAAGACTCCAAAACCAATTCAGACCCATTGCATCCAGTTGATTCTGACTCAGTGACCCTATAGGAATGATTAGAAATACCCATAGGGCTTCTAAGGCTTTAGATCTTTAAAGAATTAAAGTGCCACATATTTCTCCCATACCTGTAAAGATTACGGCCTGTGAAATCCTATGGGGCAGTTCTACTCTGTCCTATAGAGTAGCCGTGAATCAGAATAGACTCGACAATAGATTTATGTGTTAAGTAATTCAAAATTATTTTGATGATACTTTTCCTCTGGGGTTTATTCTTAGATACATGTAATAAGGTCAGTTTAAAAAAAATGTATAGTATGAGCTTCATTGGCTTATGCTGCTGAAGAACAATCCATAATCCAGATATATATGCTGGTGCTGGTGTACAGATCATATTTCACCTTTCTTCAAATAGTGGGAAGGAATCTCGTTACTTCCTTATAACTGTGGCCCATCTGGGTAACTATGAAACAACTGAAGGTTAGGAGATAATGTTAGTACTAGAGTTAAAAGCACATGGTGGGTGTTGAGACTCTAAAAATAGCAAGCATTTTTAAGAAGTCTTAAATGTAAAATAACTATAGGCTTGCTAAAAAAAAGTTTTTGGTACATGAAGGAGTAGTGTGCACTTGAATTACTGTACTACTGATTGTTATTGCTTCCCTTAATAGTGCCTACTAAGAATATCCACCTGTCAGATTTGGGCACACTGGAACTGTGACTATTGCAGTATTTGACTGTCCCTATCACTATTCCTATAAGTGTGTACTCTCTTAAAACCTTCCTTTCTAAAATATTTACATCAATTAGATCTAAATGACTTCTTTTGTGATCTTTAGTCTCATAAGATTTGAGTATGTGATATATGTATGTACGTATATGTGTTTGCATATATCTGTATATATACACATATACATATAGGGTTGTTAGGTGCCGTTGAATTGGTTTAACTCATAGTGACCCAGTGTACAACAGAACGAAGCACTGCCTGGTCCTACACCATTCTCATAATTGTTGTCATGTTTGAGCCCATTGTTCCATCCAGAATGTCAATTCATCTCATTGAAGATCACATAGACACATATGTATTATATCAGGCTTAAAGATAGATATCCTTAGTTCATCGTATTTAAATATTATTTGTTTAATGTTTTCATGAAGTGAAGAATTATTCAAACAGCCGACTTTTCTACCACATATGTATACTTCAAAGATTTTACCATCTCAAAGCTGCAAATTGAATAGATGCATATATGCCGGCAACGGAATATACTCTAGAACCAATAAGCCATCTGCCAGTCTTTTGTTTCATTTTCCATAGTTCATGGATAACTCAATGGAAAATATGAAATGATGCTATGATTTGTTGATGCTTAAAGTTCCCAAGAATTCACTAGCCATAAGCTAAGAAATAAGGTCCAGTTCAAAACTCTGGTATTAGGATGTGCAATGCCATGTATCTTATAAAATAAGCTACTGTTCTTATCTGTGCAATATACATTTTATTTATTGTCCTTTGTAACATAATGAAGCTGCAAGTGTACATGGTATCCTTCAAAGTAATCGGATCCCTGCCTTGAGGACATTAAACTCTTAGGACAACTGGAGGTTAGGAGTCAAAAATGAGCATTCACTGTAGTGACCAAAATTACTAGCTCATTGTATAATTCTAGAACACTGATGATGTTTGCACATATTAACCCAAGCATAATGTGGTACATACTCAAAACTTTAATAATCTAAGCTAGTAGTATGAAATTTGGAAACGGGTTCCTTGTAATAGTTGGCAGTGTGCTCCGAGCAATTGCAAGCAGCACTAATCTGTTGCTTATATGCAAAAGATGCAATGTATTATAAAAGTATTAAAGTTCTGCCACATTTTATAATGTTTTTGTTAAAGCCCCAAACTGCCATGTCCCTTAAACTTGAGTCAAACACAAGCTTATTTGCACTAAAGAGCATGGCCAAAAAAACAAATGACAGGGTGGAAAAATTAGTTGGAACCTCTTGAAATAATTGGTTCTAGCTGGAGAATTTCACATTTGTCTATTTGAAAGCTATATGGTCCAGGCAGACAATCTGTCAGTTCACTAATTTAATAATGCACTTTACCTTTTGTATATAACAGATGTACATTTATGCCACTAGACCGGGGAAATGTGTTTCAGTAACTGTGTAGTTAGAAACGATCGAATGCACTCTTGCATGCATGTTTGTGTTGGACCTGTTGTCCTAACAGGGTTCCATTAAATGGGTTTAACAGAGGAGGGTAGAAGATGTTTTTGAAACAAATCCAAATACATTTAGCAAAAGGGTTCATATTTGTACTCTAAAAGAACAGGAACCAATAAAAAAGCATTTCTAGCCCAGCTTAATATGGCAGTTGAGACTATACATAAAGTCGAGATTCCCCATAATCCTTGGAAAGTTAATTTGAGAATTTATGCAAACAAAAAAGGTTTTGATTGATACTGTTTCATTGTTGCTGTGTATTTAAGTAACTAATGAAAACTTAGTATATGATACTGTACTAGAATTAAAAATGATTAACTGATGTGGCTTTATTAAGAAAATAGCCAAATTAAAGAAATACAGTTTCAAGTTAAGGAAATGTGAAGACCTTAATAACAATTGCAAAATAAATATGATGTTATTTCAAAATTGCCGGCATACTAACCTTCACCAACCAAAAAGGGTTTTGGGGGATTTAGTGTATCCTTCCATCCTGAAAACTTCCTAAGATGTACATTTGAAAACTAGGTAGTTGTTACTTAATAGTAGGCTGTATGTACTTTACTAAGAAACACTGTGTACTAGAAATCCATCAAGAGTGTGCTATATTTACTGCAATCATTTTATAACTGTGGATAAGAATACATTATATATAGTCATCCTACCTTAATATAATCATGTATTTATATTGTAATTTTGCAGATATTTTCAGTAAAATAAACATTTATCTTAGCTGCACCATTTGAAGAGGCTGATGTTGGAATAAACCCTCAGATACTCGTTTTTAATAAGCAGCTTCCATTATCATTTCTTTAAGCTTTATTTTCTCCTTTGTTTTCATTTTTTAAAGAATAGGGCTTAATTTAAAATTTTTCCATGGTTTTCTAAGAAAGTGTGTGTGTGTGTGTGTGTGTGTTTGTTTCCTGCTGAATTCCAAATGTCTTTCATTGAAATTATTCACAAAACCTATTCCAACCTTTGTATGCATTATAGAGACTTTGCTCAGTCATTTTATATTTTAAATCTGACTTTACCAAAACACCAAATGTCTTTGGCAGGATAGCATCTAAAGTAAACCACAAACAGAAGTAAAAATTGATGCCTACACAATAAAGTGATGTAAAATTTATCACTGCCTAACAAGAGTCTTAAAAAAAATCTCACGTTTTCTTAAAAGATTTCTTGAATTTCATAGAGAAATAACTTGCCCATCAGAGGAGAAGCTGCAAAATATCTGCCTGCTCTCAGTCCATAATCCACTATGCTGCAACAGTGAGGTGCCGGGCAAATATTTTTTTCCCAAACTAGTGTCGTGTGGATTGTTGGATTATAATTACTATGTCATAAAGTAAATATACTCAATTTTATGTAAGTAAACCATATAAAAGCAAAGTATCATATATTAGTATATTTTCTTTTGTAATGTCAAGAGGTCACTGTTTTTTCTTAATTTTCCATGCTTTTAAAAATATTTAAGCATCATTTAGTAGTCTTTTAATCACTGTCTTTTTGTAGGGAAAACATGCACATAGTTAAGAAAATTTTAAACTACAGATGTATAGACAGTGAAAAATAGCAAAACTACTGTTTCTAGTAGTTTTGTATCTTGTGCATCCTTCTAAAATTACTCTGCATATACAAGCATATGTGTATATACATGTATTCCTTTTAAAGATACAAATGGAAACACTGTATTTTATGTACACTATCCAGTACCCAGTAGTATCAATATTAGAGCTTTCCTTTTAAGTGAATTTTTTTTCTGTAGGTACACATCCTACTCTGTATTTGATATATTTAATTTGAACCATGTTGCTACACCACAGGATCATCAAAGAGACTTTAAATAAATCCCATTGGCATTTCCTTAAAGTGCAAGTACGTGTTTTTTAATATCCCAATTTTTCGTTTATCCTACTATTTTCCTTCCCCTTTCCAAATACTATTCTGTCTGGATCCACTTCCCTCTCTCAAAACTATTGGTCATTTTGCTGAAGAAACAGTTTAGGAGTGGCAAGATATAATTTAACTTATTTTCAATGAACTGTAGTCTCTAAGGGAAAACTGTATAGAAGTTTTAACACATTAATCACTTTTGGTCTTTTAAAACTATGTTACTATTATTTTAATCCAAAGAGCTTGCCATTTTAAGAGCAAATGAGTACTAAAACTATAGTGAAGGGTTATGTTATGAGTCTAATGCAATCTTTTGGTTATTAACATGAAGCCTCTATGAGGAGAAAGGTATATGATTATTAATGAATAATTCATTTAACAACTTAGTCAAATCCAAGTCTAAGCAAAGCAGTAACACTAGCCCTGATTGTTCAAAGCACTGATTCCCCAACTTGAGTCTCTCAGCAGCCCTTGGAAAACATTGGGAGTTTAGAAGTCACAAGTACAATGAAGCCAGTTTGCTTCCATGCTATTTTCAGTTTGACATAGTAAGTAGAAGTGTTTACACATGAAATTACCATTACCATTCCTGAAAATGGAAGCAAAGCTGTCGTAATAGTTGCCAGGGAGGGGGGAAATATATATGATTTTCATTCCTTCAAGTGTACATTTTAAAATCACTTTTGTCATGTTCACCAAGAAGAACTGTTCTCTGAAAATATGAAGGTTCCATACTTGAACCCTAAGAGATACTATCTAATTATATTACCTACATAACAACTAAGAGCCCTCGTGGCACAGTAGTTAAGCAGTGGGCTGCTAACCACGTGGTCTGCAGCTCTAACCCAGTGACGTTTTGTGGGAGAGAGATGGGGCAGTCATCCTCCATTCAGAACGACAGCCTTAGAAGCCCCTTAGGGCAGTTCTACCTGCCCCACAGGGTCTCGATGAATTGGATTAATTCGACAGCAGTGGATTTGGTTTAGATTTAGTTACAATTTTTAAGTAACCACAGTAAAAGATGGAATACTAATAAAAATATCCTAAAGAGCATGTGAATTGTGGGATGCTTCTTTTTAATGGTATGACATCTGTAAAATCTATGAACATGTTAAAAGGGTTAAAATTAAAAAATGAAACAGTTTAAACCTTAGAAAAACAACTTCAAATTTCTGTTTGTAAAAAGAGTGAGATGGTGATATTAGAATCCTCTTAGACATGTTTTAAAAAACATAAAAGAGCTACCTGTCTAAGCTAACATGGCTTTTTACATATTTCTCCTATTGAAAGAGGACCAAGAGGAAGATATGTTTATCTTTAGGAATGGCGTTTTGCTCAAGTGTAGGCTAAAAAGATTTTCCATCCATTATCAAGGCATTTCCTATGCTGGTACTTCCTGGTAAAAGTTAGCTTCCTCTTGCCCTTGTTTCAATTATACCTTTTGAGAAATTTCTCATTCTTGATGAAGCCAATGATGTCCAGCAGTAAATTTTTTTTAAATAAGAATAAATGTGCTACTACAGTGAAGTTATTCTGCAGTATAGGTATAAAGAAAATGACACGTCAATTGGAATTTATGATTTCTTTTCAACGTTATTGACTTACTTCTCGGATTGAATAATATTTGTTGGTCCTCTAATTTCTCCCCTTCGTCGTAGTTTCTGCAAGAGTTGTTCTAGCCAGTTTTATTGTTCGAAGAAAACTAAAAGGAGTAAAAGAAAGGGGGGAGGAATGGAATCTGTCTAGAAAAATGCGCACAGTACTTACAAGGAAGAGTGGTTTGACGTGTAAGGTTGGTGGTGTGGAGGAAGGCTGTTGTTAGCTTTAGTCCTTATCAGCATGTTGTTAGGTGCTGCTGAGTGGATTCCAACTCATTGTGACTGTGACCCTGTGTGGAACTGAATGCTGCCCAGAGTATTCTTTGATCTGATGCAAGTCAGAATTTCATTTATCTGACTGAGACACTGATCCTCAGAAATATTTAGTATTGTATCGTTCTAGAGGCAATTATTCTTTTGGATAATACACTTTAGGGCTCTTCCCTTCCCCCTCCCCCCCCCCACTCTTTGATGCTTACTTGATAAAGTTGTTGTTTAGAAGAAGAAATGGAGAAAAGTAGTAATTGATTGTTTTTCTTGCCTCTTAACACCAAGATTGGCATTGGCCTACCAATCACAAGGTTGGTGGTTCAAACCACTAGCCACTACCCGGAGAAAAAATGAGGCTGCTTTCTCTCTAAAGATTTATAGTTTCAGAAGGAACCTTAGTGGTAGTTACATATTGGGCTGCTTACTAGCTACAAGGTCAGTAGTCAGAAACCACCAGTCACTCCTCAGGAAAAAGAAAGATTCTACTCCAGTAAAGATAGTTATGGTTTCAGAAACCCACACGAGCAGTCTACCCCGTCCTGGAGGGTCCATGTGAGTTGGAATCGACGATGGCAGTGACTTTGAGCTTTGGATAGCCGCAGAAAGCCTATAGTGAGTCGCTGTGAGTTGGAATTTACTTGACAATAGTGGGTTTGGTTTTTCGTTTGTTTCATAATAGAAGAAATCAGATTAATTGAACAGGAAAGAAATAAGTTGCCTTCAAAACTCTGTTTTGCCTTTAAAAGAGCCTTTGAGAAATATTAATAAGACATAATGATATCTTACTTTGAGCGAGTCCATTAACTCCGCATATGAAAATAAACAAAATTGTGCTAGAAGCTAAGCTTGTTCTGTGTAAGGTGAATGTGAATGGCAAAAACCGATGGCTAGTAACCACAATTGGAAAGAGGTATGTAAGGGAGTCTCTGTATATGTTCAATAAAACCAACTATAAGAACGCAGCAACCTATGATACTACCCAAAGCAGCAATGCGGTAAGATACATTTTTAACATGGCATGTATCATTTTAGCCGCACAAAATGAAATTTTATTCTTCACCCTTTTAATGACCCAAAGTATCTACTAGCTATTTAACCGCCTTATGATTTGAGTTTTCCAGTAAATATTTGTATTACCAGTAGGATCTTTGACTTAATTCTGTATGTTCTGTAATCTCTAATATTCTGTATGACAAAGGAATTTTTAAAATTGACACCACTTCCTGGAATGTCATTGTTGATAAAATAATCATAAATCGTAGTGGTTACGACTTGGGTGTCGATCCACAATATCCTCAGTTTAATACCACCAGCAGGTCCCCAAAAGACTGATGGGGCTTTCCACTCCCATGAACAGTTAGAGTCTCAGAAACCCACAAGGACAGTTCTACTCTGCCTTATGGGGTCGCCCTGAGCCAGAATTGACTTGATGGCAGGAAGTCTGATTTTTGATCTGAGGATCCAGTACTTCCCACTACCCCTTCTCTCTTGATCTGGTCAGCTGTTTGTGTTTTAAATAATCGCATAGAAAAGCAGGAAGGGCAGTGACCTGTGGTCTGCATGGGTCTCTTCATGATCCTGTGGCTAATAGGGGTTTGTCTGAGGGGGAAGTTTGGCCCTTCAAAGCTGTAAGCCTGCATGATTGGCAGAGACGAGAAGCAACACTTAAGGTTTTTGTCTTAGAAACATTGTTTGGAAACATTTATTTTAGAGACCAGCGTATTTATTTACACTCTGGCCATCCACAACTGCTTTTAAAATTTAAAGAATCACCAGACTTCTGTTGGTGCCTGTTTGTCTATTGGATCCAGTGTCTTAAGAATGGTTAGTTGTCAAGGAGTCGGTGCTGGTCCTGCTGACCCACAGTGTGCTGCCTACAATAGCTCCACAGAGTTTTTAGAAGCTGATTTCCTGGTGCCTCTGCGTCCGTTCAAACCACCAACCTTCCTGCTAGTAGTTGAGCACTTAACTGTTGAGCCATCTCTTCTGAAGTACATAAGCATATGTGTATTTTGATCATTTAAAAATATGTGTGCCAATAAAACTCCATTGTGCACACATTCCTTACAATTTATTTTTTTTTTCCTTTTTGCCCCATTGTTAGTTCACAATAGCAATTTGGTTCGTTTTCAACAAATTATATGATAACATATATCTTAACATGTTAAATTATATACTAACATGTTTTCTGTCTTCTCTAAATAACAGCTACGTGATAGGTTCTTGGTCACTTCTTCAGCGTTCGATTGCTGGATGGGACATCAGACATGGTTGGGTGTAGCAACTCTTTGCCCCGGCCATTGGGCAGACACTTTTCCTTAGCTTCCCGTTTCAGACATCCCAACAGGTTTGCCGAGATAACACACTCCTTGTCAAAACTGCCAGCCAAGTAAACCAAAACCATAAACTATTTTGAAGATTCAGTAAAGGTCATTGTGTAATTTTATGTATTGGTCCTTTGGTTTTATATTTATATAAAATGCCAAAATCCAGGTATAAATAGAGGATTCTAAAATCCTTCACTCATATTATTCCCTTCTCCTTCCTTACACTCTACCTTCATAGTCAAGGGAAAAAGACGATTCATTCTCCCACTACCACCAAGGCCACACTCCATCCTACCTGTTGCCAACGACAAAGTCAAAGAATGGAGTGTGCTCTTTGAAAATGTAAACATGGCTGCACTCGTCGAGAGGAGTGCAGTGATTCCACGTTGGGCTGCCAACTGCAAGGCTCCTCGGGAAGACGGGTTTTTACTCCCATAAAGAATTATCGTCTCGGAAACTCACAAGGGGAGTTCTGCCCTAGCCTATAAGGTTCTTAGGAATTGGCATCCACTCGATGGCATTGAGTGAGTGAATGCTATTAGTTTGAAATATAAATCTTAAGAAAAAAAGGACTACTTTGTTCAACTAATCCAAACACTCAACCATATTTTCATAAACAGGATAAATAGAAAACAAATTTCACTTGAAATCATATAAACTATAACATCTCATTTCAGGGGAAATAATATTGATCATAATTGGCAGGCAATTTTAGAAACAATTTAACCTCTAGAAAAGTTACATCACTGGATTTAAAGAGAAGGTGATATTAAATTAAAGGCACAATCAAAAAGATTAGTAGTAGTGAAAGTATCATGTACTGAATGCCTACCATATAGCATCATTGCAGGGCCATTGATCTATCTGCTATACTGGCACTCACCAAATTACTAAGGTTCCTAAAGCTGTCGTAAAATCTAATTTATAAGTAAACTGGAACAATTAGGTACAGTTTGTACCTAGTCTGTCAGGTGCTTGTACATACTCCCAAGTGTCCCTTTCTGTGCATCAAGAACATTAAAGAAACATTTCCAATGTATTAAAATATACCATAATGAAGGCGTGATAGTGCTGCTAAGGCTTTGATGCACATTTGTTACTAGGAACCTGGGCTGGGGCTTTGTAAGTAATGGTTGGATGGAAATCAGAAGGTTGCAACCCAGGCACTCCCTATGTTTCTGATTCTCATAGGCTCTTTTAGAGGTTTCTACCACTGAGGGCAGAAAGGAGACAAATTACTTTCAAACAACTGGTTATGTTCATTTCCGTTACTTAGAAATAAGTTCTATAAATACTAATGGGAACTTTATTCACTTTTATTTTTTTCTTTTGAATTTTTAAAATTCACTCTATTGGGGGCTCATAGAACTCTTACCATAATCCATACATACATCCATTGTGTCAAGCACATTTGTATATTTGTTGCCATCATCATTCTCAAAACATTTGCTTTCTACTTGAGCCCTTGGTATCAGTTCCTCATTTTCCCCTCCCAACCCCACCCTCATGGACACTTGATAATTTATAAATTATTATTTTGTCACATCTTACACTGTCCAACATCTCCCTTTACCCACTTTCTGTAGTCCTTCCCCCAGGGAGGGGGTTATATGTAGATCCTTGTAATTAGTTCCCCTTTTCTACCCCACCTTCCCTCTACCCTCCTAGTATCGCCACTCTCACCACTGGTCCTGAAGGGTTCGTTTGTGCTGGATTCCCTGTGTTTCCAGTTCCCATCTGTACTAGTGTACATCCTTTTGTCTAGCTGGTTTTGTAGGTAGAATTGGGATGATGATGGGCGGGAAGCATTTAGGAACTAGAAGAAAGTTGTATGTTTCATCGTTGCTACACTGCACCTTGACTGGCTCTTCTCCCTGTGACCCTTCTGTAAAGGGAATGTCCAGTTGCCTACAGATGGGCTTTGGGTCCCCAGTCTGCACTCCCTCCCCCCATTCACAATGATAAATAATTTTTTTGTTCTTTGATGCTTGATACCTGATCCCTTTGACACCTTGTGGTCACACAGGCTGGTGGGCTTTGTTGCTTCTGAACTAGATGGCCGCTTGTTTATCTTCAAGCCGTTAAGGCCCGAGACGCTATATCTTTTGATAACCAGGCACCATCAGCTTTCTTCACATTTGCTTATGCACCCTATTCACTTTTTTCACAACTTATTCCTGGCCTCATTATCCAATTGCTTTTCACGTTTGATTACCATATTTCCCCTTTCCTCTTCAGCCCAGGGAGCTGAAGTCAGGTGACTCCAGTATTTACAGATTCCATAGTGACTTTCAAAGTGAGTCTAAGTCAGACTAGCAGGAGCGTCTGTTAATTCAGAGATTGCTAGCACACATCCCTGGAGATTCTGTTCAGTGAATTTGGTGAGGGGATAAGGAAGAACTTAAGAATCTGCATTTCTAATACCTTCCCAAGATGATAAGGATGCTGTGTTCTGAGGACTAGAACCCTTGTTCTTACATTAATGGACTTTACCTCAGGCGCAAAGGATAGTGAGAGAGAAACAATAGTAATATCTTGATAAAAAGAAGATTCAGTGCTACTCATTCTGCCTTGAGAAACTTTTCATTTTTTTAAGTAAATTGATGTATTTAGGTTAAAGTTTATTGTCTCCATTTTTTGTTTTATTATGTTTAATAATATTTATGATTCCCTCAGATTTTTGACAGTTCTTTTGAGAAAATTCTAATAGGCATGAATAATGAAACTTTATATTAAAAGTTAGTTTTCAAACTTAAGGACATTTCAGTATACTTTTAATTTATTAAATAATTATGAGAGATAAATTTTCAGTAGAGGAGTTTTTCTATTGTTTCTCTACTTTAGCTATTTACAATACTACTTTTCATAAATACTAAATTTAAGACTTGCACTTCGAATTAATTTCCTTCAGTCCCTTGATTTTATTTCTTGTGACTTACATCTCATGTAGCACAAATGGTTTATATTCTATAATGGGCTAAATAAGTAAGCAGAAGGAAAGGACCTATATTTCAAAAGTCAATTATCTCTAAGATGTATAAGAAATAAGTCATCATAATTTCTTATACAAGCATGTATCCTGTCTATGTATAGAGTGGAGGCACTATGAGTCTACGACAGTATATTCATGGTACTGCTTTTAGGTAAATAATTAGACCCACTGCATTAAATGTACAGATTCATCACCTGAAAACTCATTGAGTATATTGTTTGAAAATGTAGCTAGTATATTTTAAAGGAATTTATCCTATATCTTCCAACCTGTGGATACTCTAATACAATTTTGTTTATCAAAATTAATAAAACATTTTATTTATAAAGATATACAATTTAATATATATATATACACACACAAACACACATACATGAACTCCTAAAAACTTATTCTAGTAGTGGATCATATCCTATTAAGAAAATTAATACAGATAATATTAAAACAATGCGTACAAGAATATTTTGTCATTCCTCTAATATATTCACTTCTTTTTCCAATTTCTGCCCTTCATTGATTAGTACTCCCTAACACTGAATGAGTTTTTCATTCTGAAAAACATAAACCAACTGCTAATGTAACAGCAATAATTATGAACTTAATGGATCATGACAGGCAATAGGACTCTTTTTAATTATCTTGTCTACAGTATGGTTACCATTTAAATTTTAGATTCATTTAATTTTAGATTTAGAAGTATTATCTTAATGTCAAGAGAATTCCAAAAGGTTTGTGGGAAAATGCCATTCTCTCTCAATTGCGTTTTTCCACAAACTTTTTTAAGCCTCCCTGTAGACTTTAGACATATCAGAGATTTGTCCTAGGTTGACAGTGGACTTCAGCTCAACATAGCAAACTTCAGGAAGGAATGCCTTTTACTACCCTGCTAGTGGCATTATTTAAAGCACTCGCTTTAAATAATGAAGAACATTAGTAAATCAGAAAAGAGTTGAATTGTTGCTGCCTTCCAGATTCTTTTCTGTTGGTGGTTCATGCCCAGGGTCGCAAAGAAAAGGGAAAAAAAAGATTCTTTTCAATTCGGAGAGACTCGGAATTTCGGGTGAAATTACTTTGAAATTTTGTTTTTAATTCTTGTGTTGATTTACTAGAGTAGATGAAGAAGTGTGATTGCAGTTTTTCTAGTATTCTGAAAACATTAAAAAGTTTACCGTTTCCTCCCACCTTCAGTTCATTGCAAAACAATTAAGGACTGGTTTGCAAATTTTCATGAACCTTTACCAAAGTAGTTAAGCTAGAGTTTGGGAATTTTCCCAATGAAATTAAGTGATTGATTTTTTTAAGTGCCATTGAGTCGAATTTGACTCAAAGCAGCTCCAAGTGACAGACAATCCCTCCGGTGAACAAAGATGAGGCTGTCAGCTTCCTTAAGATGTAGTCTCAGAAGCCCTTTGGGAAGTTCGACTCTGTCCTGTAGGGTCTCTCTGAACCAGAATCAGTTCACCAGCAGTGGGCTTGGGCTTTGGTTTTTTAATCTCCATGGGAACAGTCGCCAGGTCTTTCCCTACCAGAACCACTGGGTGAATTCAGACAGTCAGCCTTTCTGCTCTCAGCTTTAAGCATTGCACAAAAGTAAGCATCTTTTATAATTTCATAAAAAATTTTTTCTTTTAAGCATTTTTAAAAGATTATATGAAGGAATAAATATGTGTTGGTATTCCTGTTTAAAAACTACCGGTTACAGAGAGTTTCATGGGGAAATAAGTAACAGTAGGACAGGTTATAAAACCAAATTATTATACATCATTCATTAAGGTTTTTCTTATTTTAAATCTAGATTAAATTCTGTTTCTAGATTGAATATTTTCTCCTAAATAATCACCTTTCAAACTTTGTTTTTTATTGCACGATTAAGACAGAAAAGAACAATACAGTGTTCTCGTTTCCTCTTAAGTTTTCCATGTTAGAGAACAAATTCCCAAGTAAGTTGATCCTGTTGCAGATTCTCTCCTGGAGTTTCAAATCTTGTAAATGTCATCAGAGTAACGTTGGTCTAAATTCAGGACCTAATGTGAACCAGTGTGAAACTGGATTCTCACTTTCAAGGCCCACTGTTTTCGTGTCAGTTCTTTCATTACATCCACTTCCCTGTGCTACTGTACCGTCTGCAAATCTCACTAACATCTTTCATAAAGCAGTATGACTGCATTGGAGATGTATTACACTGACATCTATAAACTGTATTGCATGACTATAAATATTTAGCTAAGCAAATCTTATTGCTCCACACAAATATTATACAAACACATGCACACCAGTTATATATGTATATATGCCACACACACACTCCAATATATATCATTGGAGGGAGTGGGCAGAATTGGAGTGTGTGTGTGGGCGGGGGTTGTGTGTATGAATATATATGTAAAGTCCAATTCTGCCATTTCCTTTCATGTCCCTAGAGAAGCCATGGAAAATTGATTCAATCTTGTTTGTCAGTTAATTGACTGGCCTACAGTGCTGTGTTGGTAAATTGAAACCTACATCTGAAAGGAAAGACAGAACCACATTCATGCAAAATATTTGCTGTTTTTCAATCTTGCTTTATAGCCATAAAACTTTTTGTCACTCTAAAAACTTCACATTTAGCCCTCCCTTGCAACACAAATTACTGTGTGAGTCTCCTAAGGACATGTCTCTTCTAATACTCCAAAGAGTTTGCTTTTGTCCAGTAGTCCTGCCTTTAAAACATTAGAGACTCTCTTTGGTGGCTTTAAGGAATTGGCTGTGGACACAATGCTCTATCCTTAAGCATTAAACACTGTACCTCTAGTGAATTCTGATTTCCACTAAAATGGCAGCAGCTTCTCCCTTTAACATTTATCCCAGTGATTCCTAAACATTAATGGGCATACCAACAAACAAACTCAACTGCCACTGAGTCAATTCTGACTCATAGCAATTCTATAGGACAGAGTAGAGCTGCTTCTGTGAGTTTCTGAGATTGCAAATCTTTATGAGAGTAAAGAGCATCATGTGCAGAGCTTGTTTAAAATGCAGAGTATGCTCTTCATCCCCAGAAATTCTGATGTGGTTGCTCCCAAATAGGGTTTCGACGTGGGCATTTTAATTGATTTGGGGATGGTTTTAATACATGAAGTCTATTCTTTCTCATGGACCTACATTGTGCAGCTAAGATTTTCTTCAATATCATTTTTACACCTGAAATTACTTAAGTTTTAATACTGCCAACCATAGGAAGTTGAACTTTCAGGTACATTATTAACAAGTAATATAAAGGGTTACTTTAGCACAGAAAGACCGAAAACATAAATGCAGGTGAGTAAGATTCTGTATAGTCATACTGGCTAGCGCTTTGAACAATGGATCACTGGGGTGACCAGTAACTCCTAAATTGAAACTGTTTTTGTTCAACATGTAGCCCCTGTTTACATAATCCCCAGTTCTTCGAACCCAACATTGAGTCTTTCCAACCAGAATCAATTCCACAGATGGTTTCTCTTTCAACCTCTCAAAACTTGACCCTCTAAGTCTGGAGTGACTTTTCTCAACCTCTTTTTTTTTAATTAAACAAGATATTTTCATATCTCTTCTTCCAAAAATCCTACTAATAATGGGTTTATAATTATGGCCAATTAGTTCTCCAAGTATATTCCTTATTTCCTCGATTGTTTAAGTTCTCACCTGCAAATGGATTTATAGTTATAAAGCAGTTGTGCTTATATTGAGATTGCAAATCCTTATCAGCCTTGAGTGACTGAAAATGCTTTATCTGGAACCTTTCTGTTGTTTTATTGAGAAAGACAAGCCTTCATTTCTCTTGAGACCTAGGAGACTCCAGATGGACATGTTGTGGGTTTGTCAGTTGGCTGGTTGGTTGACGGGCTGAGGTTAGAGTTGCCAAGGCAATTAGGCTGCGATAGTGGAGTTTCAGTGGCTTATTGCTGGACATAATGCATAGTGGCATGTCCTAGGATGGACAGGTTTCAGGAACTTACCAGTGTTAATGCCCTCTCAATGATTTCAAAATCTTTGTTTAGTAAATACAATGAACTGTGTAGCTTTAAGTAGCTATAATATAAGTCTAATTTGAGAAGAAACAGTTATATAATACAAATGCATTTTGTTGCAAATGAACTATTTCAAATAATATTTTCAAAATCACTGGCGGTAGGAAATACCCAACCCAAGAAACACATTTCAAAAACTCTTTGTTTCTCAAAAGGTTTTATTCAGAATTTTTTCCCCTTGACAATTTTCAGACATCAATTAACTTTAAAATATTGTAAGCAATATCCAGTGAGATTTCAAAAAAATGTTATAATTATGATTATACTTATTATCTTGACATAAAAGAAATCTTAACATTTCAGGCTAATTTTTTTAAGCTAATATGAAATCTAGTTGATGGGTGATGGAATTTTAGAAAATGCATGTTGATAATGACTAAATTTTATTCATTTTATGAACAGTAATTCATATCTATGCAAGCTTATGGTTTTTCTGATAAATACTGCTTGTTTTAAAATATTAAAACTAATTCTCTGATTTTTCAATATGCTGGTTTTCCTTTAATTATCTACTGTAATATATTAATATCAATAATGCTTCCTTCAAAGAAAATTCTTTAAATTGATATGTATTATTTCTTTTATTTCTATTATAAAATTAGATGTATTTTCCCAGTGAGAGGGGGAAAAAATTTTTAGTTGAAAAGATTCAGTACAGAAGTTATGCAACTGGTTTAATAACATGCGAAGAAGTTATTTTTCTTTCTTTGCAGTTCCCCTCACTAAGAACATTCTTCTCTCCTCCTTATCATCATCACCCCTAAATAACAGAAATTCATTGAACACTATGTAGTTCTCAGTGCACATACTCCCAGCACCTAAAACTTTACCTCCTCACTGTTTGTAATCTCTAACATGAGCTAAGCACTAATATTATGACAGTAAGATCCTTTGTTTCCGAAAGAAAATTCCATTCATAAAAATTCTCAGAATTCTGGGCCTTTCTTTAAACAATACTTGTCTATTTTTTAGATTGTTACATTAAATGTACTTAGACTGACGAATGCTTCTATGATTCAGATTAGCTTACATTGTAGTTGTGTAAGTATTATTAAACTGTTCTCCTGTTTAAGGGAGTCTGTGAATGTTAGGGCACCTTGCAATTTGGTTTCTTAACCACCATTATTGCGTGACTAATTTTTCTAGAAGATCTAAACATTCCATTTAATGGCTTACCAAATTATGGTTCAAGAAGCACCTTTCATTAAAGTGATTTGAATCTGACTTGAAACATATTACATGAAACTTTTATTTTTCTTTATATTTTGTATGGAAAAATCCAGAACTTGATTCTTCAACTATTTTTAATCGATACTAAATTGCAAGTTAGGGAATTTATTACAGAATAAATTCCAAACGACCTAAGTGGGAATCCTAAATTATTGTCTGTCTTTAGACAAGAAAGCCAAAATGTGTAGTTGCTTATTACTTGGACTTTTTCATGCCTGCATGGACTATAAGGAGTCCTACAGTCTTGCCCATGCTTCCATGCCCAGCAGTGTGGTGGAGAGATAAAGGCACTGTCCTTCCGACACCATGACTCTGCTTACTCGCAGGACTTCAGGCTCGTCATTTAACCTCTGTAGACCCAAGCTTGTTTATTGATAAATTGAGATTGTATAAGACAGAAGAATCTTTTAAATGTCCATATCCCTGAAGTCAGTGCAATTGCTCTTGAAGTTACCTTTGACTGCCGTTGCTGGCCTGTCCTCATTTTGCTCCAGCTGCCCTTCGACAGTTATTAATCATCTTTTCTTTCTGGGTGCCCTTCAAATTTCATCCTCTTTCTCTCTTTCTCTCCCACCCTCCTCTCTCTCTTTCTTTCTTTCACCGTGCTTCAGTGTGCTATTTCTCTAACTTACCCAGTTCCCTTTCATCCCCTACCACTTAACTACATACTCATATCACTAGTACGATATCTTTAGACCCTGTAGAGCAAAATCTTTAAATAGGCAAACCTTCCAATTCCGAAAGGTTTTTAGAAGCACAACCTAAAGCCTGATTAAATACATAATTTATACTTCCTCTCAGATACAAATGCCATATCTCCTTAACCTGAATTTAAGTTTAAAAGCAGCCTTTTTCTTCCCTTTTTATACACTTTTCAACACTAGGACTAAGCTGATTACCTGAATCATCTCTGTTCGCTTAATCACTAGTGTTCCTGTAAGCCTTTCAGATCTAGTTGCTTCAGAATCACAGCGTAGCACTTAATGGACAAATCAAGTTGGTGACAGGCAATAATGACAGTGTTCATTTTAAAACCAGACAAGGAACACTATGCCATTTTTATTTCAGAGATTGGCTCACTAGTTGCTAAAGTATAGTAGAATGTGGGATTTGTGTTTCCTACACATCCAAAACTTTACTTTCAAAATCTTCATTAGCATGCCCAGGAGATGAATATGTATTCATTGGACCGACATTGAATAGCAACTCTGCCAGGCTCGTACAAGGGACGAGGGTTTAACCAAAGACAAATACTTCACCGCAGTTACTTGTAGGTGTAACATGTCTAAAATTATTTGATTTCAAAGCATCTTTTGAAGCCTAATCAAGCAAGCATTTTTTATTCAACAGATACTCATTTGAGCAGCTGCCATATGCCATTATGTGGATGTGGTGAGAAGTGTGATTGAGGCTGTTTATTATAAAACGCTGTATCCTTTTTTTTCTCTTTACTAATTCATCCCTTATCTACTGTTACAGTGCTCAAAATCCCATTGATGCAAATTTAAAGAAATACAGTGATACGATTTGAAACACAAATCCTCTGTTTTCCACTCCAAATCTCTCTTGATGCCCAGGAATGAAAATAACAATTGTTTCATCTCATGTGCCTACTGTGTTCAAATGATAATGGCTTCCTCCGCCTCAGTTGGAGATGACTGTGGAGCCCCATCCGGGCTCGTGATAAAAGACAGCTGCGCTTTCTGCTGCGTTTCTGCAGGTTGGATGGGGATGCAGGTGAAGAAGTTGGGGGTAGGAGCATGAAGGTCACATACTTGCCCTCTGCCCATTTGGCTCTCGATACTTATTCTCACTAACAGACTATATTCAACATCCTCACACATTCCTTTCCTCTCCGTGGGCCTGGACTTCTAAAACCCCCATCACTAGGGTCTTAGCCAAATGAAATAAGCCCAGATCTATCCTGGCCGCATTAAACTAGGAATTGTAACCATTTTTCTTAGCCATTGCAATGAGGAGCTACTAATAGATAAATTCAATTAATTAAGGGTACAGAAGGTTTTTTTTTTAAGTTTCCTATACCTGGTCAGTAATTCTGAATTATTTTCTGATTAAAAACACTATGGAATTTTAAATGATAATAATTGAGATAATTTTAAATCATTTTGCATAGTTTCTGCATACTATTTCTACAAATAGTTCTTCTACAAATCTTACTTCATTTCCTCTTGATGGGAATACTCAACTGGATAGGTTTGGTTCACTGTAACCTTCTCCACTTCTTTAATGAAGGAAACCAAGACCCAACAGGTTAAGTGAAGAAAAGAACAAGCAAACAAAAAACAAGTTCAGTGATGCACTTAGATCACTTAGCCATCTAATAAATTAGCAAGGTTTATAATCTGCCCCATGGAAGACATGCTAACACTAGAGAAATGTTAGCTAATAAAATTTTTTAATTTCTTAAGTGAATGCATTTTTTATAACTACTTTAAATCATTCTTCCCAGTGAATTCTAAGTATTTTCCAGTTTCCATCAAATCTTTAGGCTCAGACTCATACTCAGTGTACTAGATTCTGGTCCAAGGAGACTGATCAAGTCAATGTTTTGATGATCATGCCTGCACAAATCTAACCCACTTGCCTAGATTCTGACCCTCTACAGCAGTCTCTTTGCCTTCTGATTCTTGAGTCTGGCCCTCTGTTGTGGTCCCACTGTAGGGACTTCCATACAGTGGAACTTAAGCCTTAAGATGAAAATGCTTGTTCCTTCCTGCCCTGTTGCCACGGGTCTTGTCATGACCCCTGCATTGCACAGCACCCAACCCACTGCCACCAAATCAGTTCTCACTCAGAGCCCTCAACAATTACTATTTCAGGAATTTAAGAGGTAGACCCACTTTGTTTGCATAGGAAGTTCAGTTGACTTAATTGTAAATGCTCTGGCTACACTGTGAAAAAGAGCTGAATGGCCGCATCATAAATTTTTAAAATCATTTTAGTCAGGACTCACACAGCTCTTATCACAGTCCATACATACACCCATTGTGTGCTGCCATCATCATTTTCAAAACATTTTCTTTCTTCTGGAGCCCTTGGTATCACTTCCTCATATTTTTCCCTCCCTCCCTCACCCTTGATAATTTATAAATTGTTACTTTTTCATGTCTTACACCAACCGATGTCTCACTTCACTCAATTTTCTGTTGTCTGTCCCTCAGGGAGGGGGGTTACATGTAGATCATTATGATTGGTTCCCCTTTTCTTCCCCCACCTTCCTCCTACCCTGCAAGTGTCATTACTCTGATTGTTGGTCCTAAGGGGTTAATCTGTCCTACATTCCCTGTGTTTCCAGCTCTTATCTGTACTCGGGTACATCCTCTGGTCTAACCAGATTTGTAAGGTAGAAAAGGGATCATGATAGCTGGGATGAGAAAACATTAAAGAACTAAAGGAAAGTTGTATGTTTCATCAGTGCTATACTGCACCCTGACTGGCCATCTCTTCCTTGTGACCCTTCTGTAAGGTAATGTGCACTTGTCTACAGATGAACTGTGGTTCTCCCTCCACTCAGCACTCCCTTTCATTCACATTGATATGATTTTTTTGTTCTGGGTCTTTGATGCCTGGTACCTGATCCCATCAACACCTCATGATCACACAGGCGGTGTGCTTGTTCCATGTGGACTTTGTTGCTTCTCAGCTAGATGACTGCTTGTTTATCTTCAGGCCTTTAAGACCCCAGGTGCTATATTGTTTGATAGCCAGGCACCATCAGCTTTCTTCACTACATTTGCTTATGCACCCATTTTGTCTTCAGCGATAGTGTTGGCAAGCTGAACATTTGAACAAAGTGTTCCTGCGTTGAAGGAGTCCTTGACTAGAGGCACAGTGTCTGTCTGCTACCTTGATACTTAACATATAAACATATGTACATAGACCTATTTCCTTATCGTTAAATATATTTACATAACTACATCATAAATTAAAAACAGGCTGAAATTTTCAAAAATTTGTTTGAATGAGATGTTCCAAGATTTTTACCTAACTAAAAACCCACTTCTTCCTTATACAGTAATTATAGTTAAAAATGAGAACTTTAGGTAGAGTACTACAGTATTCACACACAGTTTAGTCATGTTCATTATGTTGTATGTATTAAAGCTGAAAATTAAAATAATACTGGAGAATGTTTCAGTGGGATTGAAAAGCATTGTGGTTAAAATTCTGTTGCCTAGGAAATCCTGTTAAATAAATTACCTTGTGCCCTGGCATTAAATGTTAACCATAATTGTGTAGTGTCACTGAGGAAATAGAAAGAAGTTACACATTTGCCTTTTGCTATTAGAAGAATAAAACAACAATAATATTAATCTGTTCCTCCCACCTCCTTAAGCAATAGCAGTAATTTCCACTGTTCTTTAGGGGAATGAGTTTCCATAGAGGGCTCAGGAACACAATGGCACAAGACAAAGTAAAGAGACTTGGTGTCATTGAGTTCCGAGTTCAAATTTGATGTCTACCACTTACAACTGCATAATTTGGGATAAAGTACCTAACTTTGCAGAGTTATAAGCATTCAATAAAAAATTCTGATCACCACCAACAGCTGGGAATTCTTCTAGGGGATCTACCATTTGCAAAATAGGTAAAATTCCTGGCATTGTAGAACCTACAGTCAACCAAAATGCTCTTACAGAAAATTAACTCTCTTGCGTGCATCAAGTTGTTAGCTTATGTCCATCACATAATGACCACTTAACATTTATGTAAATTATTGTCCGTTCTTCTCAACCCATAGAAAGGATGGTTCACAAGAACATATTTCAGAATCTATGCAGAATTGGAAGGGTGTCTGCCCTCACCACAGGGACCCTGTCACCAGAGGAACTACACAGGTGCAACGTGGTGAGGATGCTGCACTAGTTGTAACCCTATGAAGCTGTTTTCCTCACATGGGAAAGTGTACAACTGGCAGAATTTGGGGGGCAAGAAACTAAAAGGACTAACCAAAAAGCAAATTAGATTTGCTTTCATCAAATGTTAACTTTCTAGTCATCAAAAGACACCATTAAGAAAATGAACACACTATCCACAGAATGGGAAAAACAAAGCATTCTTTTAATTACTGAAAAAAAAAGTCAGAACTGCTTTGTTTCTACTTTTGTTTGACTTTAAGATGATTAGGCAGTTTGCCTGACTTGGGGACCAATTGTCCTAGGACTAAAGGCTATTCATATAGCACATTCACCTATCCCCTAGTCTTGGCGTGGGTTCCTATCCCAAGATGAGAATTTCAAGCTGAGAATGTCTGAGCAACAGCTACCATCAACTTTCTTTGTTTGCCTGAAGTCTTTGGTGTAGTAGACAGCAGGGAGGAAAAGCAGATGGTGATGCTGGGTGACTTGTTCAAAACCAGTTCACAGCTTGAACTAGTCGTTATTAAGTGGTGCTGCTTCTATCCAAGGCTTGCTTCTCTATTTATTTGCTTCAAATCAATGGGAGACAGTATGTAGGGTTGATTGAGAATATTTGGTTTCTCCAGGAGAAAGCATTTCCTCATTTATTTTGAAGTTGAAAATATTATTACAAGATAAGGATTACAAACGTTTGTGAGGTCATTTTGGCTCTGAGGAAAAAATAGCTTTTGAAGGGCGATACACATGTTCACATTTCTTGGTGGTGGTGGTGGTGGTGGTTCTACAATTATGTCAATTCATAAAATAAACTAATTTTTATGTTAGTATTAACAGTAGCGGTAATAATGACAAGGTTTAGGAATATCAAGTCTTCCTACGGAATGTTTAAGATGAAGGAAGAAGACTGTGTGAAGGAAGAGCTGGTGGGTGTAGGGAAGTGACCAAACACTGAGTCCCTGCCATCGTCCAGGCTAGGGGAATGAGTGGAAAGTGCTGGTATTTGTCTGTGTGTCTTTCTTTTTTTTCCCTTTCTAATCTCAAGTGGAGATAACAATGAGTAACAAAATTACATACTTTGAATGTCTTTGTTTGACATAGGAGGATGGGACATGGGCCTTTCATGGGTCTGAATTGGATTACAGAAAGAAATAAGCTGCAGAAGTAATTGCCTGTCTTGTGATAACAGTTTTAATGTTGCAGATGAATACTTGGCATCACTTTTAGATAAACCCCATTCGGGATATTGCTATTTTGTTCTCAGAACCAAGAGATTTTTTCTCATTTATTTTTGGAATTGTCAGATAATACGCTAAGGTTATTCCTATTAGAAACTGGAAACTCAGTGGATATTTTGACCCTGAATGTAGCCTTTTAAAAACGGAAATGACACTTGTAGCCCTTTATGTTGAAGTGGTGAGGAAGGATAGCATCCTAAGATAGGCTCTCACGACTGGCATTCAGAAGGTTGGTTTATAAATAGGAGATGCCATTATATACTCTTGTTGTGCACCAAATAGTATAAGGTAAAATCTTGTTTCCTGTACACTTAAGTATTTAAATCAGTTTAAGTCAGTGTCCTTTCTGTACTAGTGATGTACCATGATCTGTCAGGCGTCCTGGGGTACTGAAGAAGTGTGCTGCTGTGCTTTTACACAGCATCTGAAAGACATTGTACTGATTTTATGGCTCTACTGGTGACTATTTTCACAATAATAAATCTGACTTACAAACCCCTTTCTGTTCTAGGACACTTTAAATGTGAGTTATTTATATTCTTTTTTTTAATCATTTAATTGGGGGCTCATACAATTCTTATCACAATCCATACATATATCCATTGTGTCAAGCACATGTGTACATTGTTGCCATCATAATTCTCAAAACATTTGCCTTCTACTTGAGCCCTTAATATCAGCTGCTCATTTCCACCCATTCACCCTACGTCATAAACCCTTCAAAATTAATAAATTATAATTATTTTGTCATATGTTACACTGTCTGACATCTCCCCCTGCCGTCTTCTCTGCTGTCCATCCCCAGGAAGGAGGCTATACGCAGATTTTTGTAATCGGTTTCCCCTTTCTACCCCACATTCCCTCCACCCTCCAGGCATCGCCACTCTCACCACTAATCCTGAAGGAGTCATCTGCCCTGGATTCCCTGTGTTTCCAGTTGCTATCTATACCTATGTACATCCTCTGATCTAGCCAGATTTTTAAGATAGAATTAGGATCATGATAATGGGGGGGGGGAGGAAGCATTTAAGAACTAGAGGAAAGTTATATGTTTCATCGTTGCTACCCTTTACCCTGACTGGCTCATCTCTATTTATACTCTTTCACAGAGCTAGTACATTTAATATGGTCCATATGGTTCTTCTTTTTGACCCAATATGATCCAGTAACAAAAAAAAACCTTATTTTGGTTCAGTAGCCCTGACATAAAATCCATGGGCTCTTCAGAATGTTAGTCATGGATCCTGTTCCAGATCCCATGGCTATCTACAGGATGGCTTAAAAGGGAGACATTTTTCAATGAAAAGCTGGCAACCAACTTCTGATTCAACAAGAATATTGTGTTTAGCAGGAATGCTTCATTTTTTATTAAGGTATAATTATATACAATGAAATATTCAAATCTTACATGTACCAATGACTATCAAGCTACCCAACATTTCTGTCATTTCAGAAATTTTCTTGGCATCACTTCCCAGTCAACACCTTTTTTTCTTCCCAATCCTGACTTCCAAGAGCAACCACTGATTTGACTTTTGTCACCACAAGTTATTTTTGTTTATTCTAAAATTTCATATAAATGACATAATTTTTTTAATTTTGCTGCTTTTTGCTAGTTTAGTTTTGAAGTCATCCAGATTGTTATATCTGCCAATAGATTCTGGTAGCTACTTTTTATTGCTGGTGGTACCTTTCAAAAAAAACACAAGCCAACCTTCACTCGGTGTCTTTTTTGCCGCATAGCTAAAACCCTGGCAGCAAAGCACCTAGAGTAGGAATACGGGAGGGACAGATAGCCTCTGCTGTTCATACAAACTGACAGTACTCCTGATAGGTGCAAACACCCCCTCAACTTAATTACTGTAGTGTTATGTACACAAGCACAGGCTCTTGGGGGATGCTGTAAGTTACACTCAGTCAGTGCAGGGGCCATATACTATTATTGATTCCTTCACGCTGTAGTTCCTTAATTTCAAAAAGTACATATGAAAAATAATTGCAGGTGAGAATATATTTGTGGTATCTCTAGTATTAAAACACACTGAAAGTAATGATATTTGTTGTTCTTCAATATGAAAATATCATGGTAGCTTTCTGAACTCCTAAAATTGTGACAGAGACCTAAGCTCAGTTTTATTATTAGAAATACACTTTGATCCATAATTTCTAGCAAACATTATATAAATCAAAATAGAGTACATATAGGAAACTCTAATAATTGACCTACCAGCTCAAAAAGGTGGATTTTTTTACTGCAAATTCTATTTTCATGGGGCGGGGGAAAGGCTAAGTTTCAGCTAAATAAAAGGAAAGGGCTGAGCTGGCCTTTGTCTAGTACCCCCATCCTTACCATCTCCACCCTCGAGGGTCTGAAGTAGATTGCTGCAGGAACACAGACATCCCCAAACACTATAACACCCCAACAGCCAATTCTGAGGAAGATGGACAATTAATAATACATCATTTTCCATTTTTATTCATCTATTTAGCAAAGAAAAGAATCACCATGTAGTACTTACACTGCAGGGCCCATAAATCAGGTCTATGGGAAAAGGTACCCAAATGAAATAAACTTGCACTACGGAAAAATCTTGAATAAAATTTCAGATTACTGCTGTCCTTTAAGTCTCACATTCCCTTGGTTCCTCATTCCTTTCACCTTTCTGTCTGCCACTAAATATGCATGCACCATGCTCACTTGTTTCTCCATGTGCTTTCAAAATTATTTTACCACATTCATATTTCAGCTTAGTAATTCCACAAATACTAAAACAAAACTCCCCTTTAACTTGACCCTCTTTAGAATTTGGCTCATAATTTAAAAGTCAGTCACATTTGGATTCCCATAAGAATCTCGTTAGAATTACATACTTCACCTGTTAACGAGGGCTTGCAGTTCAGTCCCACTAAGCTTCAAGGTTATAGATTCTAACCTGTAAAGTCTAATAACCAGTTTGGCTCAGTATGTATGAATTCATTGAACAGATCATTATTTCAATTGTAATAATCAATTTTGATTAACTGCCATTAATGTTTCCTGTTGGAACAGAAGAATGAGGACATAACCCTTGTTCCTAACTGAGTATGAGTAATGATATCAGTTTAGTGTTAGAAGGATAAATTAAAGATGTCTTGGGGTGTGAAATAAAGAAATATGAACTTCTGTTGCCAATAAGTACACACTACTTGAAGAGTTTAGAAAGTCCTACTTGTGTAGAAGTAAAAGTTGAGTTAATAATTTTTCCTCCATCCAATATTTATAGTTTTGTTAAATAAAATTAGGTTTTTGCTTCTAAGATTTACGAATTAGTGTTTTGTACCATTGCAGTCAAGATGTTATAATTGATAGTACTTTTATTAACATATCCAGCAATTTAAATGAGATATTTAGACAATGTTATAACCATTGGTTTTTCCCACTGATATAAAATAAAACATAACTTTAGGTTTTTTTGGTTTTTTTTTAACTTTAGTTTTTTTAAAAGAAATATTTTCAGCTTTCTTTCATTGAAATTGGAAATAAAGCCATGAGTTGTGCTTAATTAAATAAAATGTATTTTTTAACTTAATAAATCATTTAATTGGGGCTCATACAACTCTTATCACAATCCATACATACATCAATTGAGTGAAGCACTCTTATACATTTGTTGCCCTCATCATCCTCAAAATTCGCCTTCCACTTGGGTTCCTGGGATCAGCTCATTTTCCTTTTTTTCCCCTTCCCCTCCCTCCCATAAAATTTATTCTTTAAAGAGCAAGTTCGTGTGAAGTATTGGTAATAGAAATAAACTCGCTACCTATTTTACTGACAGTCTAAGGAATTATAACATCCACATTATTTTGATGTCTTTTAAGTAGATCTATTCAGAATTCAGAAGGCTTTACATATAGTTATTGCAAAAGACAGAATAATGGCAATTTTAAATATATATATTTAATACAATTGTTAAAGTATCAAAACATTGAAGTTTTCAGATTTACCTATCTTTTTTTCCCTTAAAATAAAATATACTTAAGACTATTATGTGGGTTTCCAAGCTTACCAGAAGAGAAACCAGTTAGAACCGTATAGAATTTCAGAACTAGAAAAGATTTTAGACATGATCTAATCTAACTCCTTAGCATTTATCCAGTTTAGTATAACCGCTATCTTCTCAAAGGTCTTCGCGTTCTTGCTTGAATTCTAGAAATTGGATAACCTGGTCTTAGTTGATCCCCTTTGCTGTAGATACATAACTGTCTCCTCTTCCATTGTGTTGTTCTCAGTAATCATGCTATTCATGGCAGCTGTGAGGGTTATGTCCTCGATCCATTATGCTTAAATTAGATTAAGAAAAAAATAGCATGCAGAAGTACAACTTCAAGTTTAAATTATTGCTAGGAGGAAAGATGATTAATTCAAAGTTTTAGGAGTGGCTGCAGCAACTGACAGGAGGCTTGGTGGTGTAGTGGCTACGAGTTGGGCTGCTAAGTACAAGGTCAGCAGTTCGAAACCACCAACTGCTTGTGGAGGACTGACAGTTGCCATCTTGGAAACTCACAAGGGCAGTTTCTACCCTGTCCTATAAAGTCGGCATCCATTTGGTAACAGTTGACAGTCATACGTTGGTATGCCGAAAAACACCTACAATATGACCCTACCAATGCGATTTACACGTGAAGACTATGAGTATTTTAGTAGAGAGGAAGAATGGACCAGCTGTGGAAGGGGTGTAAGAAAAGAGACCAGAACTTTAACATGATCCCCTTCGCGGGCTCCTAATCCAGAAGAGCTGCCCCTTTCTCATTAATTAAGTCAACAGATATTTCTTTTACCTACAAAGTGAGCTAAACATTCGGGATATACAACAAACAAAAAGATCTTTGACCCCAGAGAGAATATGCAATAGATTATATAACAGTGGGTAATGGGAGGTGATCGCCTACAGAGCACTGAAGCAATGTAGGATCTTTACAAACCCTGCGTAACTTCACCACTGCCCCTGCAGCTCATTACCGCCATTCCCCTTTCTTCATGGAGGGGCCGGGAGAAGATTATTATAATGAGGTGTAAGTCATTTTTGAGGGGGGAAAAAACCAAAACTTTAAAAGTGTCATGGAAGAGCTGAGTGACAGAAAAATAATTATTATGGTGGGAGCGGTTCTAGTATTACGTCAATACTACATGGTCAAGGATAATACAATTTGACCAGCGTTTACCAAGTTAAAACCATGCATTAGTAAGATTGTGGAGTCTATGGCCCTTGGAAGCATCCCGTAAGTGCAAGTTGAAGTATATATATCATACGCTGGAGTTTCCACACTTCACTTTACAACTTCTCTTAATCTGAATGTCAATGTTTATTTGAAATATCTCTCTCAAGAGTATTAAAAGTTTAAACCACCCATGATAATTATTTACCAACAAATAATGTCTTCATACTAAAAAATTCTGAAAAGGTTAATTAAATAGAATGAATATCTTTCCCTTCTGTGACTAACCTATGAATAAGTGGTGTAAGGCTTATTATCAGTGATTTTGATGGACTTTTTATTTTACTCGTGTATTAAAAGTATATTAATTATGTCAGAGAGTTAGGATGCCAATTCATTCTACAACTCCAAAGGATAAAGAATTTACATAATTGGTTGTTTCTTTCATAGACTTTTCTATAGTCGTTCTTACACCCAAGATTGAGATTCTCAAACTGTAGGAATAAGCAGGGATCCTATTTTGGTTGTCTTTTCCTGTCCCGGGGCTATGAACTAACGCTCATTTTAACATTAGCACTTTTATTGTATTTGTACTAGTATTTCCCCCAAATTCAATGGGACGTTACACCAGGTTTTAACTGGTGGTGTCATAGAACACAGATAATCTGTCACTGAGAATCTCTCTCCTCGGAACAGCACCTTGTTTTTGTTTTCGATTTTTGGTGTCCGTTTATAATGAAGCAACTCTGGTTTATCTTCTTCATAGAGTGCAGAAACACGAGAATTATTAAAAATTAGTATGCATTCCATTTATTTGAAGAATTTATACTAATGTAATTGTTATGTGATAGAGATTATAATTTTTATTCTTACCTTGACTTACAAAATTCAGTAATATGGAGAACTTCTCTACAGTTGCTTATTATTTTATTTGTTTCATATATTAGTGTTTTTATCGCTAATACCTTTTGTCCTTACATTATCAGTATGCATTTCCATTTAGTGTTTCTGTTTGGAATAAAGAGGTAAAAGCATGAAAATTAATAACCCAGGCATGAAACATGTTAGTGATACTTAATAGAAGTAAACAGTACAGGTGAGGAAATTCAGTACTTACTACTGCTTTCAAAGCTTTGTTATAACATTTATTGTCGCTTCATTAATTGAGGAGATTAAGCAAATATACTACATAGGATAACTTAACCAGTTTTTTACATGAAGCATATGACTTTTCTCCGTTGTCTAGCAAAAGTCATAAAATTTACATAAATGAACTCACACAATGCTTTCAGATTAGAGGAATGCTTTGGCTATACTTGGATTTGAATCATCATAATGATCAAGATTCATAACAGTTGCTTAATTTTTTTTTTAAAAAGCTATGCTATCTTGAGAAAGTTATAACTCATCTGGTTATATTTGTGCTGTTTGTGAGCCTGTACTATGTTAATAAGATAAAGGTAAAACTATATGTACGTAGATTTCAAAAAATAGCATGGTGTACATTGTAGAAAAATACTTGATAACTCGTGGCACTTTGGTAAAGAAATGTGCAATTATAAAGGTTTATACCATTTTTTAAATTTTAATTTTCAGGAATTACTCTTCTAAGGCTTTAGATTAAAAACCAAACTCAATTTTTTAAGATGAGCACTTTTTCCTATTGATAGGTATTTTTTGTTTCCTACTTCTGTGGCATATTTATATTAGACCATCTTTGCCACGAGTTTTAGCTTTTCTCCTCAACCCTAACCTCAAAAAACTAATTTTCAGGAGTTCTTTCAGTTAATCCACTGGTAGTCAGAATCATGATTCATCCTAAAATCTGGAGCTGCCAAGACAAACAAAGAGAATGGCAAGCTCTACAAGATACAGAACTCCATGTGGTTATGATCATTGTGGATTGGGTTACCAATATTATTCTGTGATACACCCATGGGTAGGAAAAGCAACGTGAAAACTACTATAAATGCTTTAACATAAGATGCTGACATCAATATAGATTATGCATAAGCTGTTGCAATAAAAGATATTCATTGTACCTGTATCTAAAGATTTATTTTAGATTTTTTTCTGGCCTATCTGATTAAAGGCCGCACAATCATTTCAATGTGAAGACAACAGAATACATGGGTGAATTAAATGGTAACTTGTTGTTCCCAAGGGATTAAATATCCTGTTGAACTTTTTGAAAGGCACTGGGGACTGTAAGTAATGGTACAATGTAGATTCTTCACAAGCAACAAGCAAGTCTTATGTATAAATAATGGCATTTAGAAGTTATATACATCTTTCCCTTTCCCCACAAAAAGCTAATTATTAAATTGATATGACATTTTTTAATGATGTGAAATAAGACCTACAAGAGAAAGCTACTAAGAATAGAACCCCATAAATTGTCAAACTTCTGATCATGTTGAGTTTGTTATAAAGCCTTAAAGTATTTTAGTGAAAAATGAATTACCTAGCAAAGAAGGCACTTTATTACCTTGACCTTTGTGTGTATAGAATATGTCTAAAATCCCCTCAAATATCTTTATTTTTTTTATAATTTTTCCTGCTTATCTTTTTTTCCTAAAGTCTCTTATAGTATCATATAATTCAAGCTAAGGTAATAATTTAAACTATTTTAATAGCAGAAGAGCGTGTAGATAACATAACCAATAATCAATACAGAAAAAAAACTAGATTAACAGAAGTATATGTGGTGATCATAAACTATGAGTCTAAATATTATAAAATCATTTGAGGCTTTAAAATGTCATAAAATTTCAAGGCTTTTTCAATGTTAACATTTTTAGACCTATTTTTAAATCTAATTTTTGATTGGCACTGCCTAGTCTTGAAATGTTGATCAAACATAAGAGCCATCAAATTATTAAGCTACTTACTCATATTTACTCAATTTTTATTTAAGTTCAGGCTCTTGTTTTTGTTTTTAATATGGCTCTATTACATTAAGTAGTCCGTTTTCTTCTGTGTTCAAATCAGCCACGCCAAATGAATTGTCAGATTTAAGTCAGCACTGTGGATGTGCTGATATGTACAGCTGTTTCGTATGAAGAAAATTAGTAATTGATATATACAGTGAATTTGATTTAACAGAAAAAGCAGGAATCATTTTTTGCGTATGTGCAAATTTTAGGTTCAGCACTTTCAAGTTACCATTTATCTTTCTTTTTAACATGTAAAAGGATATGCTAACTTTATCCAAGAATGTTTTTCAGCAGAAAAACATTTTCTAGCAGAAAAAACTTTATTTTCCTTTTTGTTTGGGAGCAATTGGTTTTTTAAATTCTATTATGTAACTTACTACCTTTAACCTCTTTCTTTCACAAGTTCTATATGCTTTACTGAGTGTAAATGTAGCTCCATCGACAATCACCATCATAGGGAATAGAAGAGTCAAGTTTATCAGAAGTCTACCATAGCAAAGGGAGACTCCAGACATGCCAAGTCTTTGGTTTGTTTTCTTTTCAAAGTAAGATATATTAGCCCAAAGGTGTGTTAATGTCAAGGCATGAACAATCTTAAATGTAGATCTATTGAGTATTTTGTGATGCTGAGTAAACAGATTTTTCTCAAATCTCTGTGATGCTAAATATTTTCCTTAGAAAGTTTTGTTCAGTGTTAGATTGTCGTTCTGAAAGGTGTTGGTCCTAGTGGGATTTTTAAAAACTGGGGAAATAAGCGCATGTATTACAAGTATAGAAATGGTGATCTAATTGTAAGCTAACCGTATAGTACCGACTCTATTTTCAAAAAAGGTTTTGCTGTTAAATATATATACCATTAAATTGCTGCTGTACTGTAATTGAGTACTTTTCCTAAAGAACCCTGTTATCACTATCCCAGAACTAGAAGTTGGGCAGATATATGATTAGTTCATATGTCTGCATAGATGCTTCAAGGTATATTCTTCTCTTGGTGAGTAAAAATATATTTTCCTTGGCATCAGCGCATTGAGATCTGAATATACCTGTATCTATTCTTATTGTACATTTCTTATACAGTATCCTCTAATATGCCCAAATTGGACTAGGCTCAACTTGAAATTGAGGGTTTGTTACATGCTTTCTAACAGAAAGGTTTTCACTGATGTTCGACATGGGTTTATACTGTGAAAAATAGTAAAACTCCCTTTTAAATTTCCTCTTTGCTAAATTTAAATTAATATTTTTTCTTTAGCTCACAATTTACCCTAAATCCAGAGAGAATATCAACCCTTTTCACTGTTGTCAAACCAGCATAAGGAACAGCCCTATGACACTACAAACCCAGTTGAGGAATAAGGACTAAGTCTCTTTTGTCATACTCCAGAATAGAGGCATTCGGTGAAAGAAATGAACTGAAGTTCATCATGAATGCAAGGCTTCTGTACTTGACATTCCTCCACGGAAGGGAAGACAAGTATCAACGCCATTGGCATCCTTTCAAACTGTCCTGACGTGGAATGCCTTCCACCACACTGGAGTACTGCTTGACTTGATCAGGTTTTTTGTTCTCTATGAGTTAACCAAACCTTTCCATTTCTACCATTTGTCAGCATTGAGGCAGAGAGACAAAAACACTCGAAAATACTTTCTTAAGAGATCATGTAACTCTATAACTCTGAATTTAAAAATTGAAGGGAGGTGGTTAATTTCAACCCTCTTACAATACACATGTTTTAAAATCTGTAACTGCTTTAGTGTTAACAGGGTACGAGGCGTTCTTTTGTCCTGTATTGTATTTAAAAGGTTCTCATTGATTGGTGATTGTATTGTACTGTATGAAAAGTAAATCATAAATTGCCTTGTATTGTTTATAATGGACCATACCATGTATTATTTCAGTTTTCATGTTCCAAGTTTTTCAATGATGCATGTTAACAGTTAGGTCCTAAAATTCTGTGGTGCTAATTCTTCCATACCCAAGGGTGCTTTTGTGGATGCTAACTGCCTACATGCTGAACAAAGCTTGAAGTTTAACCCTTTCCTCCCATTCTCTGTTTCTATGAAGTAAAATAAAATAACTTGAATTTGTCTCAAAGTATCACTGACAATCTAATAAACTGGTTTATATGTGTGATTAGTGTGGATTCTTGATTATTCTTCTCAGGAAGATGCTCAGTTCCAGTGGACCCTCAGTTGGGACCATGTACTCATTTAGTTATTCTACGTGTGCCCCCCAATTTTTTTCTTTTTTAATAATTTTATTGGGGGCTCGTACAACTCTTATCACAATCTATACATACATCAATTGTGTAAAGCACATCTGTACATTCATTACCCTCATCATTCTCAAAACATTTGCTCTCCACATAAGCCCCTGGCATCAGCTCCTCATTTCCTCCTCCCTCCCCACTCCCCACTCTCATGAACCCTTGATAATTTATAAATTATTATTTTGTCATATCTTACACTGTCCAACGTCTCCCTTCACCCACTTTTCTGTTGTCCATCCCCCAGGGAGGAGGTTACATGTAGATCCTTGTAATTGGGTCCCCCTTGCTAGCCCACCCTCCCTGGTATCGCCACTCTCACCTCTGGTCCTGAAAGGGATCATCCGTCCTGGATTCCCTGTGTTTCCAGTTGTGCCCCCAAATTTGTGGTCTTTCAAAAATTTAAATCCAGTTGGCCTGGTATCTAAAATCAGGTTTGCTTAGGTAGGGTCCATAGTCCAATCAGATCTGTCAACAAGTAAGTTGAAAAGCCCCAAGATTTGACAGAGTACTTTTGCGCTATCTTAGTACTTCACTAACAAACTTTTTAATCAAATGGTTGGGCCATAAGGTAAATTTCATAGAAACAAGACTTCAGTACCCTTAAGATTGTTTAACAGTTTGATAGACATATAATTCAAGCATTTTAAAAAGAGCTGTGTAACCATCACCATGAACTTGACAGCATTTCCTTCATTCTTGTCCTCATGATAGCTCCCATTTCTCATCAGCCTGCCATAACCCGAAGACACTATTACTCTAGCTACTATCTCTACAGATTTACCTAGACTGGATTTTAAATAAAGTAAAACATTTTTAAAAGAAAAAAATAATATAAAACATTTTTAAATGAACTCAACAACAACAATGAAATAAAGCAGAAAAACCTACTAAACAATTGAACTACAACACATTTCAAATGAGTCAAAAGGGAGAACAAATTTATAAGGTGTTCAATTTTAACCCAACCATCTGCATTATTTACTTTCCAGTACACGCTATCTGATAGCAGGGCTCTTCAAATCTCTCTGGTCAATGGTCAGAGGAGATTCTCCAGAACCTTCAATGCTTTTATTACAAAGTAAATGACATTGAAAAGGCCATTCCTAAATCTAGATAATAAAGTATTTTTGAGAGAAACTGAAATCAGATACCCAAATGGCACAATAAAAAACAAACTCATGTAACAGCCTTATTGGATGTTCAGCTTCAACATCCATACTCCACATTAGGAGAGTGTAGCTGCTAGTATCTTCATGAGGGCAGAGGTTTGTTTCCTTCGAAACAGAGAAAAATTCATAGTGAGCCAGGATACATATTGGTATTCCAACCTTGACACTTTGTCCTACCCATGGGTGACTTTAAATTAAAAAAAAAAAATCCAAACTAACTTTCGTTTAAGCTCCTGCAGTAGCACTCGTTGATCTGAAATAATTGGTCCTACCAATCATCCAGTTTCTGATGGAGTTTGTTTCTGAAGAGCCAATCTATTTAATTTCAGATTTGTCTTCACACATTCTTTTTAAAATGGTAAAATAGAGGCAATCTTAATTTACACTTCAACTAGTGTTATTTTTCTTCCCTCCTACTTTATCCTTGGAGAATGAGCAGTCTCCTAGAAAATAACTAAAAAGTAATACAAGTCACACAAAACAAAATGTCAAAGTCCATAAGGCTTGATACGCCATCAAGTGAAGTGAGCGCAACACTGCTCTCTACCCCAAAGTAGCCTGTTTGTATGCCTTGAGTAGGAGACAAAACTTGCAAAAGGTGATTTTTTTTATCATCAAAAGATTGACGAAAAGACTCCAAAGATTGGCCCTCAGTTGTGTGCATTTAGAAACTGTTTTGTTCATTCATTGTGGGTGAATTCACAAGCGATTCACTTTGTACAAGGTCAGAAAGAAAAAACTTTGAGCATCATATGCCCCATGGAGAAACCATTGAAGTTACAACCAAAAACACAGATACTCCCAGGCACTAGGATTAGGAAACTGCATTAAAAATAGATTTTGATGTTTGACTGTTAACAACTTATCAAAATTATAATTTTATGATAAATGTGATTTTATAGCTTTAAAGATGATTTTCTAAAGCAAAAAATATAAATGTTAAACCCAGACCAAGCCCAATGTCATCAGGTCAGTTCTGACACAGCAGCTCTCTGGTTTCCAAGGCTGTAAATCTTTATGGGGTAGAAAACTTTGCCTTTCCCCCGAGGAGCAGCTGGTGGGTTTGAACTGCTGACCTTGTGGTTAACAGCCCAATACATAACCAGGACACCGATACAAGGGGTCAGCACATTCTCTTCCCAGAAAAACTTACTTTTAAAACATAATTAATGTCAGAATGTTATTTGGCAAATATAAAACCAGAAAACAGGTATGAGGAATATTACCAAACAGCATTATGGGATGATGGGTTCCATGATACAGACACACACACCAAGGAAACGGGAATAATCACATCAGCTTCTCAGAACACAATCAACTCAAGAAATGGAGACTACTAACACCCTTATGCTTTGATCATTTTTCTTAAATTTCATTGATTCTCCGTCTTTCAGCACAAAAAACTTTGCTTACATAATATAATTAAATCAGATATACTTAGTGCCAGTTTAAGATCTTTACAATCATCCATCAGTAAGCATTATCATTAATTATGTACTATTATATACCATATAATCATTATGTTTATAGTGAAAAATCATTTGTTTTCACTAATCACTATCATTAAGAATATTATTCACCAATAATGAAAATTTTACGTCTAATAACTTTGGTGATGAGCCTCCTTGAGATATTGCTAGCACACCAACTCAGCAATAACAGCTGATGAAAGGTAAAGAGCCCTCCCCTGCCCTCATGGCAGACCTTGCCAATAGACCATGGCATTCGTTGTCGTTAGATGCCCTCGAGCTGGCTGTGACTCGTAACAACCACATGCACACAGAACAAGGCAACGCCTGTGCCGTCCTCGCAATTGTTACCATGCCTGAGCCCATTGTTGCAGCCGCCGCGTCCATCCGTCGCCTTTAGGCTCTTCCTCCACTTTACCACCCATGATGCCCTTCTGCAGGGACTGGTCTCTCCTGACAACGTGTCCAAAGTGTGTGAGAGGAAACCTTCCCACCCATGCCTCTAAAGAGCCTTACTTCTTTCAATAGCTCAGTTTGTCCTTTTAGCAGTCCATGGTACTTTAAATATTCTTCTCCAGTGCCATGATTCAAATGCATCTGTTCTTCTATGATCTTTCTTATTCATGTCCAACTTTCACATGCATATGATGCAATAGAGAATACCATGGCTTAGGACAGGCACACTTTAAACCTCAAAGTAACATCCTTGCTCTTCAGTACTCTCATGACATTCATTATAATGGGCCAAGCACAGAATCTCCATTTAGCACTCCTGGGCACCACTACCAAGTGACTAAGCTTAGCATACAAGATTGACATATTTTCCGTTCTGCCTTAGACACTCACCAGCATATATAGAAGCTGTGTGTGGTAGTCTGAGTTCTTAAATGGCAAAATGGGATTCTATGCGCAGGAGAATGACTGGAAGAAATGTCAGTTGATGTGTTCAGGAGCCCTCAAAGTACGTCTGTCCCATTGAGATTCTGAAAGGACCTGGGAGACACCCACAGCCCATGAAGGATATGATTGCCAACAGTTCAGACTGCTCAGGAATGAAGCTTTGAATCGCATCACCAGGTAAGCCATTGAGAACTGCCCAGGTGAGGGGTAATTTACAATGGGTTGTGGAAGAGGGGCAGTAAGAGTTTCAATTGTGGCCCTCAGAGCAAGTAAATTCTGCAACGAGGCCTATAGTTTACCCCACTGATATCCCTGTTTCAAGTTTCCCCATAGCAGAAAGGCCTGTGGAGAAGCCACTTCTCTCACTTAATGAAGAAGAAAATCGGTGTGTGTATCCAAATGTGGTGACTGAGGATGCTCCTCTCAAATCTACTGCAGGTGCATCCTTTACTCCTAGGCCGGGCTGCTGAGCTCCGAAATCTATTAGCATGTTCGCACTGTAGTGATCTTTTTCTGTTTTCTCTCTCCCTTCCTTCTCCCGTCTTCTCTTTCACAGGGGACAGCCCTACATCATAGCCCAGCATCTCTTCCAGCTCTTTCTCTACTTTAATCTCTTAATAATGGATATTGCATTGTTCTCAGTTTTTTACTATTTCCATTAATGCTGTCGTAAACATATGTTACACATAACCAGCCCCCATGTCAGAGCAATCTAAAATAGGAAGCACTTGGCATGGATACAGTGACTGAAACAGACAGACCCCATGTTGCCCTTGCTTTTGCTTTCACCTTAAGGACATGGCCCTCGACTTGGGCTGCTGGAAGACACGTGAAGGGACTGGCCAAGTGGGTGGGCCTAAGGATGTGAAACGTCTATACAGCATGTCCTCAGAACACTTTTGTTGGACTGTTCCCAGAGCCTGTGTAAAACATAAACAAATAAATGGCTGATGTTGAAGGAATGGGTATATGGTTCTACCTTGTGACTATCTTATGCCTGGCCGGTTGGAATTTTTAATAATGTCTACCAATTCAAAACACTCGTTTGAATGTTTGTGAAATGTTTATATCCAGCCCTGCTTCCCGGTCTTGGTCTGGAGGGCTTTTCACTCACTCAGCACTTCCTACCTCGAGTCGCTCTGTTCCTTAGATAAGTCTTCCATTTTGATTTTACATAAGACTCTAGTTTTTGCTCTTACCATCTATTTTTAGAGGATGCCTGCCTTATTTTACAATGAACACATGTTCATATTTCAAGTATGCAATTTCAACTTTGATTATGTGTCCAACCATGAAATATTTACTACGACCAAGATAGTAAATATATTAAACAACTAAAAGTTTCATTCCCTCTTCCTGAACCCATTCTTACCCTTCTCCTCAGGCAACCACTGAACGAATTTCCATCAGTATTGATTAGTTTAAATTTTATATAAACTGAGTCATACACGTGTACTTGTAAAAAAAATCTTCTTTTGCTCGGCATGATTATTTTTTAATTCATGTCTATTTGTGTGTGTACCAATAGTTTATTTCTTCTTATTGCTGAATAGTATTCCACTGTTTAGATATGCCACATTTTCTTCATTTATAAATATCTATTGGTGAGCATTTAGGTGGTTCCCAGTTTGGGATTCAAAATAAAACTACTATGAAAAATCATGTTGAAGTCTTTTTATGTACATTTACTTTCTCTTGGGAAAATAGACATCGGAATGATTGTATATTATGATGGTAAGTATATGCTTAAGTTTTTTTTTTATGCTTAAGTTTTAAGAAATTACTAAGCTATTTTCCAAAGTTGTTGTGTTTTAAATCCTCACTATTTTAAATTCTCTCCAGCAGTTCCTGTACATCCTTGCCAACATTTGGCATGTCAACGTCCTATTCAAATTAAGATGTAGGATACCTCTTTGTTGTCTGTTTTGCATTTCTCTAATGACTGGCTGAATTGGGCATCTTTTCATAAGCTTTTCTTACCATCTCTATATCTTCTATTATGAAGTGTCAAATATTTATCCACTCCAGGTCAGCAGTTGGAAACTACAAGTTGATCCACTGGAGAATAACAAGGCTTTCCAACCCCCATAGAGAGTTACAATCTCAGAAGCGCAGTTCTACCCCCATCCCATAGCATGGCAATGAGTCTGCACCAGCTCTATAGCCGTGAGTGAGAGTTTTTGTTTGAATTTTAAGAGATTTTTATACAAGTTCTTATCAGACACATAATTTCCGAGTATTTATCCTATTATGAAACTTGACTTCTGATGCTTCTTTCCACCTTCCAGAAAATACACGTACTTAATGTGTTTTAAGTATTTAATCTTTTTTTTCTTTTCTTTTAAAAAAATCACTATTGGGAGCTCGTACAATTCTTTTTTTTATTTTATTTTAACAATTTATTGGGGCTCATACAATTCTTTTCACAGTTCATGCATATACATACATCAATTGTATAAAGCACATCTGTACAGTCTTTGCCCTAATCATATTTTTCTCTTTTCTTCTTTTACATTTTATTAGGGGCTCATACAACTCTTATCACCATCCATACAGATACATACATCAATTGTATAAAGCACATCCATACATTCCCTGCCCCAATCATTCTCAAGGCATTTGCTCTCCACTTAAGCCCCTTGCATCAGGTCCTCTTTTTTTTTCCCCTCTCCCCTCATTCCCCCCTCCCTCATGTGCCCTTGGTAATTTATACATCGTTATTTTGTCCTATCTTGCCCTATCCGGAGTCTCCCTTCCCCCCTTCTCTGCTGTCCCTCTCCCAGGGAAGAGGTCACATGTGGATCCTTGTAATCAGTTTCCCCTTTCCAATCCACTCACCCTCCACTCTCCCAGCATCGTCCCTCACACCCTTGGTCCTGAAGGTATCATCCACCCTGGATTCCCTGTACCTCCAGCCCTCATATGTACCAGTGTACAGCCTCTGTCCTATCCAGGCCTGCAAGGTAGAATTCGGATCATGGTAGTTGGGGGGAGGAAGCATCCAGGATCTGGGGGAAAGCTGTGTTCTTCATCGATACTACCTCACACCCTAATTAACCCATCTCCTCGCCTAAACCCCTCTATGAGGGGATCTCCATTGGCCAACACTTGGGCCTTGGGTCTCCACTCTGCATTTCCCCCTTCATTTAATATGATATATATATACATATATACACCTACATATATACATATACACATATATACACATACATACACACACTTATATCTTTTTTTTTTTCATGATGCCTTATACCTGGTCCCTTGGGCACCTCATGATCGCACTGGCCGGTGTGCTTCTTCCACGTGGGCTTATTTGCTTCTGAGCTAGATGGCCGCTTGTTCACCTTCAAGCCTTTAAGACCCCAGACACTATCTCTTTTGATAGCCGGGCACCATCAGCTTTCTTCACCACATTTGCTTATGCACCCATTTGTCTTCAGCGATCCTATCATGGAGGTGTGCAGTCAATGATATGATTTTTTGTTCTTTGATGCCTGGTAACTGATCCCTTTGGGACCACTCGATCACACAGGCTGGTGTGTTCTTCCATGTGGACTTTGTTGCTTCTGAGCTAGATGGCCGCTTGTTTATCTTCAAGCCTTTAAGACCCCAGTCACTATCTCTTTTGATAGCCGGGCACCATCAGCTTTCTTCACCACATTTACTTTTTCACCCACTTTGGCTCAAGCCGTTGTGTCGGGAGAGTGAGCATCATAGAGTTCCAACTTAATAAAAGAAGGTATTCATGCATTGAAAGAGTGTTTGAGAAGAGGCCCAAGGTCCTTCCGCCACCTTAATACTTGACCTATAAATATAGACACATAGATCTATTTCCCCATCCTCCTATATATATTTGCATGTACATTTCTTTGTCTAGACCTCCATGAATGCCCTTTGACTCCTAGCTCTTTCCTCCATCTCCCTTGACTTTCCTCCTGCCCTACTACCATGCTTCATTGCCACCTGGACTAGAGTATACCTCTTCTCTAAGCAACCTTACCCTTGATCATTTCCCACCAGGCCTGCCACTCCCCCTTCTCTACCATTTGGGGTCCCATGTTTTTCCCTTGTCCCTGGGTTTGTTAACACCACTTCCATACCCCCCCTACCCCCCCACCCCAAGTCCCCCCGGAACTGTCGGTCCCGTTGTTTTTCCTCCAGATAGTTCATCCAGCCTGTCCTATTCAGACAGACCTGTGGAGTCACTAACTTGCACGAAAACTAGACAGAGGAAAACAAAGCAACAGTATACAACCAGACAACAAAACAACAAAAACAAACCACTGACAAAGAACAGAACAAAACAGTTCACAAGAGAAAAGCTTGTAGTTAGTTCAGGGATCGTTGGCTGGCCCTTAGGAGCGTTTTCCAGTCCAGTCTGTTGGGGCACCACGCCCTGGCCCCAAAGTCCACTTTCAGCATAACCTGGTGACCATGCCACTCCATTCCCTTGCTGTTCCGCTGCACTCCCCCAGTGATTTGCCTCGGTGTGGTGGGATCAGGTCAGGTGCAATTCCCACACTGTGTCTCCGGTGCTGTCCCCTGTATCGCCCTTAGTCACTCAGGGGCATCATGTCTCATAGTAGGGCCAGCCATGTTGTTCTCTCTGTGGACTGGCTGCTCTACTCAGGAACATCATCATCACGGCCTGGTGGGCCAGGCTGTGCTCCACTCTCTCCTCCTGCCCCTTCATCTGCTCCTGTGTGCTCTGATCAAATATGTCCATCTCCCGGAGCTGCAGAGTCAATGTCGTCCTTTGGAACAAATTCTTTTCGGGGGAGGGGCAGGAATCCACTTAATTTATGGTGCTGGGGCCAGCCTCCCAGACCTCTCCACCGGTTCCCTCCTCCACGCCGGGATATTGCATTCACACCTTGCGACACTGGGTTGAAGTCTGGTCCCACTTTCCCTGTGGAGATATAAACAATACCCTCCCCTTGGGTGGATTAATGCCCCCTGACCCCACTACCTTTTTCTTCCTTGTATTCATCCTTTTGTTTTCCTTTCCCCACCTCCTCCACCATTGTCTACCATGTACATCCCTGGTTTGGGTCTGGGCTCGTACAATTCTTATCACAATCCATGCATGCATTCATTGTGTCAAGCACATATGTACATTTGTTGCCATCATCATTCTCAAAACATTTGCCTCCTACCTGAGCCCTTAATATCAGCTGCCCATTTTCCCCCTCCCTCCCCATTTCCCCCTACCTCATGAACCCTTCATAATTCATAAATTATTATTATTTTGTCATATTTACACTGTCTGATATCTCCCCATGCCCTCTTGTCTGCTGTCTATCCCCCAGGGAGGAGGCTATATGGAAGAAATACACCAGCCTGTCTGACCACGAGGTGTAGAAGGGACAAGTTATCAGACATCAAAGAACTAAAAATCATATCAGTGGGTGCCCACCTTCATGATACGATCACTGAAGACAAGGAAGGTGCATAAGCAAATGTCATGAAGAAAGCTAATGGTACCCAGCTATCAAAAGATATAGCGTCTGGGGTCTTAAAGGCTTGAAGATAAACAAGCGGCCATCTAGCTCAGAATCAACAAAGCCCACATGGACTAAGCACACCAGCCTGTCTGACCACAAGGTGTAGAAGGGACCAGTTATCAGACATCAAAAAACTAAAAATCATATCAATGGGTGCGCACCTTCCTGATATGATCAATGAAGACAAACATGCATAAGCAAGTGTGGTGAAGAAAGCTGATGGTGCCCGGCTATCAAAAGATATAGCATCTGGGATCGTAAAGGCTCGAAGATAAACAAGTGGCCATCTATTTCAGAAGCAACAAAACCCACCTGGAAGAAACACACCAGCCTGTGTGACCACAGGGTGTCAAGGGGATCAGGTATCAAGCATCAAGGAACAAGAAAATCATATCGTTGTAAATGTGGGTGAGTGCAGAGTGGAGACTCAAAGCCCATCAGTAGCCAACCGTACACCCCCTTACTGAAGGGTTTTGGGGAGGAGATGAACCAGGTAGGGTGCATTGTAGCAACAATGAAACATATAACTTTCCTCTAGTTCTTAAATGTCCTTCCCCCCTCTCCCACTATCATGATCCCAATTCTACCTTACAAATCTGGCTAGACCAGAGGATGTACATTGGTACAGATAGCAACAGGAAACAGGGAATCCAGGACAGATGACTCCTTCATGACCAGATGAGAGTGGTGATGCCTGGAGGGTGGAGGGAATGTGGGTTATAAATATTTAATCTTAATGAAGTGTGGTTAATGATTTTTTTTCCTTTGCAAGTTGTGCCTTTGGTTTCATATCCAGGAATTCTAATCCTATAACCCAAGATTATGACATTTCTTTAGATTTCTTATAATGTTATATATTACTTTTAAGCCAAGGATCTGTTTGGATTGGTTTTTGTATAGAATATGTTCAACATTCATTTCTTTACATACAGATAACCACCCTTTGTTGATTTTTTTTCCTTTTTCTACAGACTTATTCTTGCCTGAAGGGTCCCTGGGTGGCGCATAATGTTTGCATTTGACTACTAACCTACAGGTTGATGGTTCAAACCCACCCATCAGCACCATGGAGGAAAGGCCCAACAATCTGCTTTCATAAAGATTATAGCCAAGAAAAGTCAGTGAGCAATTCTACTCTGTAACGCATGGGGTGGTCATGAATTGGAATCAACTCGATGACAATTACTTGATATCTAGGTCCTCTAATCAACTCGATGGCAGTGTGTTTGGTTTTGGTTTTTCTGATACTTTTGTTTAAAAGTCAACTGTTCATATTGTGGGTCAATTTGTGATGTCTCTATCCAGTTTTATTGATATATATGTCTGTTTCAGGGCCAATACCACACTTGATTACTATAATAAGACTTAAAAGCAGGAAGTGTCAGTCTCTCAACTTTTAATCTTTATAAAAAGTATGTAGCTTTTTTAGTTCCTTTGCATTTCCAAATGAATTTAAGAAACAGGTTCTCAATTTCATAATACGTTCCACTAGGATCTTGGTAATTATATTCAACATGCACATCAATTTGGGGAGAAATGACATCTTAACAATATTTGCTCTTCTAATCAATGAGTACAATAGGAGGAGGCTATAAAAAGTTTCTGGAAAAAAATCCATTATCTTTCAGTACCATTTTCCTTGAACTTTTTGAAGTTCCTTCTTATATTCCCATTTATTTAGATCTTCCATAATTTCTTTCATTAATAGCAATTTTTAAAAAATTTTTATTGGGGGCTCATACAGCTCTTATCACAATCCATATATACATCCATTGTGTCAAGGGCATTGGTACAATTGTTGCCATCATCATTTTCAAAACATTTCCTTTCTACTTGAGCCCTTGGTATCAGGTCTTCATTTTTTCCCCTCCCACCCCAGCCCTCCCTACTTCATGAACCCTTGATAATTTATAAATTATTATTGTTATTTCATGTCTTACACTGACCGATGTCTCCCTTTACCCACTTTTCTGTTATCCATCCACCTGGGAGGGGTTTATAGGTAGATCATTGTGATCAGTCCTCCCTTTCTCCCCACTTTCTCCTTACCCTCCTGGTACCACTATTCTCATTACTGATACTGAGGGATTTATCTGTCCTGGATTCCCTGTGTTTCCATCTCTTACCTCTACCAGTGTACATGCTCTGGTCTAGGCAGATTTGTAAGGTAGATTTGGGGTCATGATAGTTGTGGGGAGAAAGCATTAAAGAACTAAAGGAAAGTCGTGTGTTTGTATGTTCTGCACCCTGACTGGCTGGTCTCTTCCTTGCGAGGGGCTGTCCAACTCTCTACAAATGGGTTTTGGTTCTCCACTCTGCACACTCCCTCATTCACATTGATTTGATTCTTGTTCTGGGTCTTTGATGCCTGATACCTGATAATGGCCATTTTTAATGTGCAAGCTTTGCACATCTTTTTTCAGAATTACTCCTCTGTATTTAATATTATAATTTAATTATGGCTATGTTTATTATTTATTGATAACCAATCAATAGGCTCAGTTGTATTCTGAAAATTTTATATGTAAATGTATAATTGGAGTAGATATAATTAACAGTTGGAAGATTCTCAACATTGATTTGTTGGCTTGTAATGTAAAATTTTCAAAGTGAAATGGTGAGAGATGGTGTCTGAAGTTACTGTATCCTCAAGCAAAGATACTAAAAAATAATATCACACCCTTGGGAAAGACAGAGATTAATTATATCTTGAAAGACCCAAAGACTGGGGAGTGGGGCTAGTGGTCAATAGCATGCATTAAGTTATCCAATCTTGTTGCTACAAAAATTTTATCTTGGGAAAAAAAAATGAGGAGCTGATACCAAGGGCTCAAGTAGAAAGCAAATGTTTTGGGAATGATTAGGGCAAAAAATGTACAAATGTGCTTGACATACAATAGATGGATGTATGGATTGTGATAAGAGTTGTATGAGCCCCCAATAAAATGATATTTTTAAACTATTTTTTAAATTTTGATCTTAGAAGATGTCATTGGACTGCCTCAATCTCACCCAAATACCTAAAATGAAAGCTGTGGTATCAGATCTGGTATCTTCATTAGAGTAGATAATGCTTCATCCAGTACATGGTGTCTGATCTATAAGCTGAAAGCGCATTCTTTCTCATCTCTTCCCAAGAATTATGGTGCTGTCAAATAATATTGAAAATACCATGGACTGCTGAAAGAACAAGGAAATATGTCTTGGAGAAAGTAATGGCCAGAGCGCCCCGTGGAATCACATACTTCAGACGTGTTGTCAGAGAGAGCAGTCCCTGGAGAAGGACAACATGCTTGATTAAAGCAGAGGGGCAGCGCTAAAGCAGAAGGGCCTCAATGCGCTGCATTGACTGGTCCTGCAACAACAGGCTCAAACAGAAGGACAATAGGGAGGATGCCTCAGGACCAGGCGGTGTTTTCTTTTATCATACATAGGTTTGCTCCGAATGGGAACGACTCCACAGCACCACATCATTAGGAAGACAGATCAGAACATTGGCAACCACTTGAACCAAACTACAGTACACAATTGCTCTCTGTCTTCGTCCCCACCCCCACCCCCACCCCCAGGCTGTGTTCCTCCTCTGTCAAAATACAGCCTAAAGAACTCTCAGAATATTTTCCAGTATACCACTTTTATATTCAATCTAACATTGATCAGACTGGAAAAGCAAGAAGTGGCTCATGTTTCTAGGCCCTGGTAAAACACACTCATTCCAGATCATTAGAAATAAACCCAACAAAGATTCAAGGACCTCCATACATAAGGTAAAGCCTCCAGTGAATCCTCTCTGACCATAGTCGGGGAAGTGGAAAAGCCTTTTTACCAGACAAGATTGTAAGGATGAGCATGGTAAATATAGTTACGTAAAATGTAATATCTTATTTGCTTCCCTTTTGAACCATTTAAAAGTTGTTTCCGTTTGCTAAAAAAGACAAATGTGTGCATAAGTAAGTGTGGTGAAGAAGGCTGATGGTGCCCGGCTATCAAGAGATACAATATCTGGGGTCTTAAAGGCTTGAATATAAAAAAGTGGCCATCTAGCCCAGAAGCAACAAAGCCCACGTGGAAGCAGCACACCAACATGTGTGATCATGAAGGGCCGAGGGGACCAGGTTTCAAGCCCCAAAGGTGGGGAGGGGGGATCATATCATCGTGAATGAGGGAAGTGCATGATGGGGACCCAGTGCCCATCTGTAGACAACTGGACATCTCTTAAGAGGTGTAGTGGGGAGGAGATGAGTCACTCAAGGTTCAGTGTAACAATAAGGAAACTCACAACCTTCCTCTAGTTCTTAAACACTTCCTCCCCACAACTATCATGGTCCCAATTCTATCTTGCAAACCTGGTTAGACCAGAGGATGCATAGCGGTACAGATGGGAACTGGAAACACAGGGAATCCAGGACAGATGAACCCCTCAGGACCAGTGGTGAGAGTGGCAATACCAGAGACGGAAGGTGGGGTAGAAAAGGAGGAACCGATCACAAGGATCTGCATATAACCTCCTCTCTGGGGGATGGGCAACAGAAAAGTGGGTGAAGGGAGACGACGGGCAGTGTAAGTTAAGATAAAATAATAATTTATAAATTATTAAGGGTTCATGAGGGTAGAGGGAGGGGGAACGTGCAGGGAGGGGTGGGAAAAAAGGAAAATGAGCTGATTCCAGGAACCTAAGCGGAAAGTGAATTTTGAGAATGATGAGGGCAACAAATGTATAAGTATGTTTTACACAATTGATGTATGGATGGATTGTGATAAGAGTTTTATGAGCCCCAATAGAATGATCTTCTTAAAAAGTAAAGTAAATTCATGTGGATTAAGACTTTGGTGAATCCCATCTGACAAGAGAAGAAGGATGTGGTGTAGATCGATTCAGGGGTGTGTATAACTGTGCTATCGTGCAGAGTGCATTGAAAAATGGACTATGGCAAATGTTGTTAGGGGAAAATTTAACACCTTAGCATTTGATCTCCTTTATGACCCATTTTTAAATTCTTCTAGTTTTTAGTATTTTTTACATTCTTGTCCATTGAGGTTTTCTCCTGTTTAATTTTGTTATTGTTGTTAGGGTTTTGCTTTGTTTTGTTTTGTTTTTGTATGTTTTCTGTACATGAAATCCAGGATAGGTAAATCTATAGAGACGGTATCATGATTATTGGTTTCTTGAGGGTATGAGGGGGGAGATTGGGGGAAATGGGCAGCTACTAACCATGAACACAAGAAAGAAAAAAGTTCTAAAATTAATTGTGGTAAAGATTATACAACTCTTCTTGATATGATTAAACTATTGAATTGTAGGATATGTGGGTTATGTGCAATAAAGCTGTTATAAAAATTCAAGGACCTCACCAGCAAAAAATACCAAGATCCCAGCGGTCTGGGATCTAATGAACTATTCCCTACAAAAGCAGGAGCAAATTAATGTCCCCCACACTGCTCACCACCGTGACAAAAGCACATCACATAGGAGGGACCTTCCAGTTTTGAGACATCATGATCATGATTGGGAATTCCTATTCCCAGGTGACAAGTAAGGCTTTCGTGTTTGAGCGAGACACAGTGTGTTCATGGATTCTGCAGCAGATCCACTAGACACCATGTGGATTTTATAAGCCCTTTGAAAACACACCCCTGGGATGTTATTAGGGTCTAGTAGAATGCTACAGAATGCTGAACTATGGATCAGCAAGTGACTGTGCACACAGAATTGCCTGCCAGAAGCCGTGTTCTAGCAGACTTTCAAAGTTATGAGGTCAGACAGGTTCAGGAGCACACCAATGTAAGATGAAGTATCATCCCCAGGATCAAACAAAAGCAGGATAAAAAGCAAAAGCAGGCTACTTTTGTACCCAGGTGAGCTAGTTCTCCATGCCATTTATCACTGTGGGGCCAGCCCCTTCAGCTGATACCTACAGCTCCATCGGGAAGCCACGCACAGAGAAGGATGGTACCTTGGTGGATCAGCTCACTGTGAGGGTGTAAGCCAAAGACGCGTTGCTGTAACTATAAACCTGCTCTGAAGGGTTTGGGCCTCAGGTGGTGCGTCTGCTTACCCACTTTGTATGAAAGAAAGCCCAAAGTAAGAATTTAGATGCAGACTTGAAGGCAGTGGCAAATCATTGGCTACTAACTAGTTCAAGAGTTTAGAAGGAAAGAGATTGCAATATGGGACCAGATGGTATGGGGAGAGAGGGTTGTGGATGGATACATGGTAGCAGGCAAAATATGAAGGTCTTTATCTTTCATGTTACCAGTCACCAGGGAATATCAAACAAAGAAGCTCTAAAAAGACAAATTGCTAGAACACCCTATATACAAATTTCAGTGCCTCAGACTTTTCTCCCCCAGCACTTGACATGTCACAAGTAAACAATCTTTCATTCTTTATCTGATTGTATTCAAAGCTAACAGTGAATTTTACCTCAAATTATAAATCTCACCTCAAGAGTTTACACATTTCCTTCTAGTGGTTAAAAAATGAGAACTATTATATACACTCACATTTGTTTTATATGCATGAAGTGGCTCTGGATGTACATGCAAGAAACAAAAATTATTGCTCTAGGGGAAAGGAATTTTGTGAAAGATTAAGAAGGGATTTCTGTATTTATTCTTTCTTTTTTTGTTGTTTAAATTATTTATTCTTGATTCAAAAATAAACTAGAAAAACAACCAAAAGGAGAAATCAGACAAAAGAAGTCACTGATAACATTCATAAAAAACCTCTGTCCTTTTCTTCCTGTTTTAATTTTTTTAATTTATTCCTAAATTCACAGAAGTTGCCACAAAAGCCTTCATCTAGTCCTCATCAACATTTTCAGATTACTTTTTGGCAAACCCAGTGTTTCATTTGCCTCATTTCTTCTCTTTAAAATGATATTTTCTTCTTCCAATAAAATGTACTTTCCTCTGAAGCATTCCCACTAGTCTCCTACTTTTGTTCAATTTTCTCTTTCCACTTTTGCCCATTAATCGTCAGGAACCTGAGTCAGTGACAACCCAAGCTGCTTCTTCCTAGGAAATAAGATAAAAAAGCAAGAATAGACATAACCATACTTTTAAAAAATACTTCTCTTTCTTTCTCTGTACACACCTCTGCATCACTCGATTTCAATGACTTGATTTAGTAGAGTATCTCCAACACCAAAAGCAAGGCCCAGCATATATTTGACACTTAATAAAATATTTATTGAACTAAATGAAAGTATGAAATTAATTAATTAATGATTGATACACTCTGTCCTTGGTTATGGGTTAGGCTGCGATCCGCAAATAGTTCAAAACCCCAGCTACTCAGAAGAAAAAAAGGAGACCTTCTACTGTGGTAATGAGTTACAGTCTCAAAAATTCACAGGATCAATTCTACCCTGTTCTGAAGAGTCACCATGAGTCGGCATCGACTCAATGGATATGAGTGTAGGATAGCGCATAACCCCTGTCCAGAGAAGTCAGCTGATTTTTTTTCGATGTAACTTTTAAACTGTTGCTTCCACTGCTGAACAGATTTTAGGAAAGTAATAGCCCCTTTGTCTATCCTCGGTCTTCCCCTGAAGGTGTTTTAGAAATTCCACACTCTGTATAATCAATAGCCAGTGGGGTTTAATCAAGTGCAGTGTATACAACAGGAATTACTGAGAGCCAGATGAAGGGGGAGCATGATAGTGGGATAGGGGGAAGGTGAAAGGAAATAGAGGAAGGGAATAGGAGGCAAAGCTATTTATAGAGGTATGGCTGTAGGCATGTACATGTGTAAATATACTAATTTATAATGAAAGGGATAGAGACCAATGAACATATATTTATATGTTAAGTATTAAGGTAGCAGATGGACTTTGAACCTCTGTCCAAGGCCTCTCAACACAGGAACACTTTGTTCTGATAACCTGGTACTCTTTGATGCTTACCTTCTGGACAAGATTGCTGAAGACAAAATGGTGTGTAAGCAAATGAAGAGAGCAGACGGTGCTCAGCTATCAAAAGATACAGCGTCTGGGGTCTTAAAAGCTTGAAGTTAAACAAGCAGCCATCTAGCAGGGAAGTAAATAAGCTCACATGGAAGAAGCACACCAGCCGGTGTGATCATGAGGTGCCAATGGAATCAGGTGTCAGGAATCAAAAGATCCCAAACAAACTACTCTATTGATGCAAATGATGGGGTTTGCAGTAGCGACCCAAAGCCCATGTGTAGAAATTGAATATCCCCCCATAGAAGGGTTATAAGGAAGGGTAATTCAACAAAGGTGCAGTATAGCACCAAGAAAACACATAACATCTTTCTCATTCCTGAATGCTTCCTCCCCTCCCCCCACACTACCGTGACCCTATTTTACCTTACAAATATGGCTAGACTGGAGAAGACACATTAGATAAGAGATACAGATAAGAGCTCTCAACACATGGAATTCAGGACAGATAAAACCCCTCAGGAACAGTAGTGGGAGTAGCAATATCATGAGAGTAGGGGGATGGAGAGTAGAGGGAGAGTAGGGGGAAGGGGGAGCCCATCACAAGGTTGGCTATATAGCCTCCCCCCAACCTCCTGAAGGGACACATACAGAAATGTGGGTGAAGAGAGAGAACAGACAGTGTAAGATATGAGATAACAATATATACTTGATCAAGGATACGAGAGGGTGGAGGAGGGAGAGGAAAAAAGAGGAGCTTATACCAATGGCTCAAGTAGAAAATGATGATGGCAACATATGTACAAATATGTTTGATACAATTGATGTATGGAATGTTATACGAGCTGTAAGAGCCCCCAATAAAAAAATTTTTTAAGTCCACACTCATGGAGGAAAATAGTGTTAGATACTTAACCACTGTTATTGTTAGGAGAGCCTATTGAATTGGTTCTAAATCATAGTGACCCTAGACACTGTGCCATCTTCACAATTGTTCTTATGCTTGGGCCCATTGTTGCAATCACTGTGTCAGTCAGTCTCCTTGACGGCCTTCCTCTGCTTCACTGCTCCTCCAGGGACTGGTCTCCACTGATCTCTCCTGACAACATGGCCAAAGTCTCACCATCTTTGCCTCTCTAAGGAGCACTCTAGCACTTCTTCTTCCAAGGCAGATCTGTTTGTCCTTTTGGCCGTCCATCTCAGAACCCTTTGCCAGCACCATAGTTCAAGCGCATCCATCTTTCTTCACTCTTCCTAATTCAATGTCCAACTGTCACATGAATATGAAGCAATTAAAAATGTCATGGTTTGAGTCAGGTGTACTTTAGTCCTCGAAGAAATCTCTTTACATTTCAACACTGAAAAGATGTTTTGTGCAGCAGATTTGCCCAGTGCAATTCATCTTTTGATTTCTTATCTGACACTTACATGAGCATTGGTTATAGAGCCGAGCAAGACAAAATCCTTGACAACTTCAATCTCTTCCCATCAATTGGCCAAGTAGCTGCCTTCTAATTTCCTGGTATAGATGAGTGAGGGCTTCCTGAGTTTCATCGCCTTGTTGAACTATTTAAATATTCCATCAATTCCTGGAGCCTGGTTTTTGATTAATGCTTTCAGTGCAGCTTGGAATTCTTCCTTCAGTACTTTGGTTCTTGCTCATATGCTACCTCTTGAAATGGTGGAATGTCGACTAGTTCTTTTTGGTCCAGAGACTCTGTATTCTCTCCATCTTCTTTGATACTTACTGCATCATTTAATATTTTCCCCTTAGAATCTTCCAGTATTGGAACTAGAAGCTTGACTATTTCTTGAGTTCTTTATGATTAAGATATGCTGAGTGTGCTCTTCCTTTTTGGTTTTCTAAATCTAGATCTTTGCACATTTCATTATAATATTTGAGTTTGTCAGTTGAGCCAGCCAGGGTGCAGTATAGCACTGATGAAACACACAACATTCCTCTAAGTCTTTAATGCTCCCACCCATCCACCCACTTTCATAACCCCAGTTCTACCTTACAAAGAGGGTTAGGCCAGAACATGTACACTGGTACAGATAAGAGCTCTTGACACATGGTATCCAGGACAGATAAGCCCCTCAGGAGCAATAATGGGAGCAGTGATACCATGAGGGTAGAGGGAAGAAGGAAGAGAAATGAGGAACCAATCACAAAGATTGACATATAATGCCACCACCCCCAGGGCGACAAACAACAGAAACATGGGTGAAGGGAGACAGTGGACAGTGTAAAATATGAAATTAATTATAATTTTTAATTTATGAATGGTGGGAGGTGGGAGAGGAGGGAAAAAAGAGGAGCTGATACCAAGGGCTCAAGTAGAAAGAAAATGTTTTGAAAAGGATGATGGCAGCATATGTACAAATGTGCTTGACACAACAGATCTATGGATTGTTATAAGAGCTGTAATATATAATATATAGTTTGTCTTCTTCAGCTCTTTTGACATTTTTGGTTAGCTCTTTGACTTCATCCTTCCTTCTATGTTCCTTAAGTATTCTATGATTAAGAGCAAGTTTCAGGGCCACTTTTGACGTCCACTTTGAACCTTTGTTTCTCTCCTATCTTTTTTCATGTGTGATGTTCTACATGTCATCCTACAGCCCATCGGGTCTCTGTCATTAGTGTGTAATACCTCAATCTGCTCTGGACATTGTTCTCAATATTCATTTGGGATATGCTCAAGGTCATATTTTGGTTCTTGGGGACTTGTTTTCATTTTCTTCAACTTCAACCTGAACTTACATCTGAGCAACTGGTCATCTATTCCACAGTCAGTCCCTGGCTTGGCTTTAGCTGCTGATACTAAGCTTCTCCATCATCTCTTCCCACAGATGTAGTCAATTTGATTTCTGTATGTTCCAGCTACAGAATTCCTCGTGTATAGTCACCTTTTGTGTTATTGAAAAAGAGGTATTCGTGATGAAGAAGTTGTTAACTTTAAAAATTCCATCATGTGATCTCCAGCTCCAGGACTATATTTTTCAAGTCCTATTCCTGCTCTTTGTTCCCAAATTTTACACTCCAATCCTCAATAATTATCAATGCAACTTGATTGTATATGTGATCAATTTCCACCTGAAGACTTTGGTAGGTTTCTTCAATTTGTTCATCACTAGCTTTAGTGGTTGGTGTACAAATTTGAATAGTAGTGTGTTGGTTGTACTTTCATTTATGTGGATAGACAGTATCCTATCACAGAAAGCATTGTACTTCAAGACAGCTCTTGAAATGTCAGTTCTGAAGACGTCTGCAACCTCCATTCCTCTTGATCGCATCATTCCCAGCATAGTAAACCATATGGCTTTCCGGTTCTCAATGGCCAATAGCAGCCCATTTCGGCTCACTAATTCCTTTACGCATTCCACTCCGTTTTCAACAACTTCCCATTTGCCTAGATGTAGACATTCCAAGTTCCAATGCTGAAGCTGCTTCTTCTCATTGTGAGTCATGCCCCACCAGCAAATGAAAGTTCTGAAAGCTTTCTTCCCACAGGCTTTCCTCCATCTGCCTTGTCCCGGCAGCTCCACTCTCAGGAGGCAGGTCTTCCTTAGTCAGAGTTTGACTTGAGGGGGCTCGTCTTCTGGCACTATCTCTGACAATGCCAGGCATCTGTTTATTAGGTTTTCCATAACTAATAATGTTTAGCTACTATGCACAGGATTTTCAGTGGCTACTGTTTCTGTAGTGGACACCCTATTCCTTCTTCACAGTCTGTTCTTAATCGGGAAGCTCTGCTGAAACTTGTTTGCTTTGGGTCACCCTGCTGGTATTTGAAATAGCAGTGATATGACTTCCAGCATCACAACAACAACAAAGTCTGACAGACGACAGTCAAGTGGTGGTACCCACTATGGGGGCATTTGATGCCCCCATGGGACCATCGGCGAAAGATGAGGCTTTATACGCTCATAAAGAGTTACAGTCGTGGCAACCCACGGGGCAGTTCTCCACTGGCCTAGTGTCACTATGAGTCAAAATCAACTCGATGGCAATGTTTGCGTTTTTATGGGGACATTGTTTATCAAATGTACCCACTCTGGAGACATTTAGTCACCTTGCAGAGGCAGCTCTCTGCATGTTGTCTCTGAATCCTCTCCTCTCTGCTCCGTTATTATTGCAGGTCAAAGCAACTCAACATGGTGGCTGTGCACGCAGCAGCTCTCGCAAATCGCCTTGAAGGCTGGAGTGGTGCAGTTGAAAGTGCCCTTGTTTCTCAGGACACGACTTTTCCAACTTCTTGCTCAGTTGGTCTCAAGGCAGAATTTTCTCTGACAGTTCTCTTAGGAAACCAGGGAATGAAAGGTTAAACACGCCAACATCCACCAAACAGGTTGAAAGCCCAGCTCCTCACACTCCCATGCATCCTACCACCCGGGTCGTACTATGAAACGTAAGCCCTAAAAAGGGTAGATCAACTGTCTGCATTTGATTCTCTTATTCTGGCCCAATAAGCAAATGTCTCAGTACTGAAAATGATTCATGATGTTCTGGCTCTTCCATACAGTGAAATAGTAATTATGTGTTACTGGAGAGCTTCGAGCTGAACCTGCTTTCCTCTTAACACAAAGCAGCTCCCCGCTCCTTTGTAAGAACTACTGTATCATTTATGTATCACATTGCCATCTATATGCCAGACACTATGTTATTTTCTTTCATGTACGCGATCTCCTTTACTGTATCTTTTTTTGTTCATTCATTGCACAACCACTAGCAGGGAAAACACTAATTCTAACAAACAAATTTAGATATAATTTTTCTTTATGTTGTAGTCCCTGGTTTTAAAAGTTAGTCTTATGATTGTGCTCAGACTGGATACATTAAGATTCTTCCTTGTTAGTTACATGGGAAACATTGCACTCTGCGTATGAATCTGAAGTCATGGCCACACTTCACATTGTGAAAAATAAGGTGTAAACAGTAGTGTGTCTCACCACTGAATAACTTTGAATGCAATTATATGATTTTGCTATGTCAATGCCTAAAGGAAAATGAACTCCTTGATAAAAACGTGATGATATTTAAAGGGACAGTAAGAAAGAAGGATAGTTCACAATAGAAACCCGATATAAAGTTTTAAAAAGCAGCTTCATTAAGATGCAATATATACATTTAAAGCCTATCACTCAGTGGTTTCTTAGTATATTCACTGAATGTGGAAACATCACTACAATCTAATGTCAGAAACTTCCACTCTTCCTAAAAGAAATCTCATGTCCATTAGCTGTCGCTCTTCATTCCCTTGTGTCCCCACTCACCAGCCTAAACAGACATTTATCTACCTGCCATTGTCAAACAGTCACATCACAATTGTGGAGTCGAGACATCCCAGACTGGGAATCACTGGAATTCACAGAACGGAGATGACCAATCTGCCAGACAATGAGGACAAAGATAGTTTTGCACTGCTTGGGCAAGAACTAAAAGTTACTGTGGTACTTATATAATCTGGTGTCAATTTGAGAGGATTACAAGTGAAGGGGTGGAGACTGGTCTGTCAATCAAGATACAACCAATGAGCCTCTGTGTGGGCATGGCCTTCTGAAAATTCTGGGAACTCTGGTATTTCCTCCTTGGAGGCAGGAGAGACTCTCTGCTCACTCTCTGTGAAAGACACATGGAACAAGGCTGATGGAGCCAGACCTCTGGAGCCAGAGAGCCATGTAGAGACCCCTGCCAGTGCTCAGATGCTTACTACACCACTGGATCCAAGGACTTTCTACCCACTGCCCTGTGATCATCCTGCATTCAGCATCATTGCATGTGGTTCATGAATCTAAAGAGGACTTTAGAGACTGATATCGGACATATGGGCTAATATCAGACTTATGGGCTTCGACTGGGTTGGGATACTTCCTTAATGTACAATTATTCTTTATAAAAAAAACTCTCTCTTATACACATATGAGTGTCCATAGATGTGTTTCTCTAGTCTACCTAGACTGACAGTTACAAACTCACAATTGGCTGAATTAGCAGGGATAGCTGGAGAACTTCCATGTGGGATGCCATGATTGATTCAGGGTACATAATTTCAAGCATACGTGCTCTGCAGTTTATTCAGGATAGTCTAGGGTCAATGGCTAGACAGGTTTTTCAGGTAACCTGCTATAAAAAATTGCTTTATCAACTATATCTGTTTCTGTGGGCCCATTATACAGATTTCTCAATAATGCTGTGCATCAAGACTCTTCAATCACATGCTACCACACCTTGCATCTGCTTGACCAGAGAGGAAAGAACTTCAAGAGCTGATTAGGATACCCTGCACCTGCCAGACTTTAGAGAAACAGGATGTCTCCTTGAAGGTATATGATTAGATTAGCATTGAGCTTAGGCAGCATCAAGGTTAGAGGAATGGCTGCTAGAAAAGGCAGCTTTAAAATTCAATATGGATCCTAGACTCATGCTAAGATTCTAAGAAGGAGTTAAGGCTCTGCTTTCAGACTGCTCTATATACACATACTGAGGGCTTCTGGTTTTAGCTTCTCATGCACTGTCTAAATAAATAAGTCTTCTGTATATTTCCTATAAAGGCAACCAAAGTTCATCGTCATATGTTGTAGCATAAATCACTGCTTCTATTTACAAAGGATATTTTAACATCCAAAATATAAGTAAACTCTTTGTTAGGTGATACAAAAGTGTATTGAAAGTAAATTTATAATTTATTTCTAAGGCAAAATATCTCATTTTGATTGTGTCTAAGTGGGAATATTTTATTTGTACATTTTGATAGACAGCTATGTAATTTAAGTTCAGAAAATACTAATTAAAAGAGAACAGTTAAAGTGAGTGGAAAATATTTTACAACTTGAATTTGATTATATATTTCTCTGCTTCTGAAAATTCATAGATACCACGGAAAGCTAATCATTTGATGCATTCATTAAAAACAACAAAAAATAATTTGAAAAGCTGTAATAGTAGGGTGTTTGAAGCTAATAAGGAGCTTGCCATTCTTTTTTGAAAAGGGGAGAGTTTTCTAATTTTATTTTGTTGAGAGTCTACATAGTAAAACATGGTTTCAACATGTACAGTTTAGTAATACTGATTACATTCTTGCAGCTGTACGGCCATTTGCATCTTCTTTCATTAACAAACCCAGAAGATCGCTATCTAGTCCTTCAAATATGTATTGTTAATTTGATCCCACATAGACTGGTGTTAAAATAGCATAATGCTCAGGCAGGCTGACTTAACTTTAAAATGACTTCAGGGATATTTTTGAATGAAAAGAAAAAGATTTTAATATCATTCCAGAGTATACTTCTCTGAAAAAACACCCAAACTTGACAAATGGTAGTTTCATCAATACTTTTTTTATACTGTTACATTAAAATCAACTGGACTCTTTCACTTATAATGGATTTTTAGTAACAACACATGAAAGATGTGGTTCACCCAGTAATACATTATGCATTACTTCTAAATGTTGGCATATAACACTATTGTAAATGTTCATGTGTTAATGTCACCATCTATCTGAACTGGAGAGAAGCTGGTGGCAGCAAAGTGTTTTCCACAATCCTAATCTCTGCATTATGATTTTCCTTTTGTCATGGCAATGACCCCCACCAATTGTTTATTTGAGACATGTCTGCCAAATTACTGTTTAAATCGCCATCACCTGTCTGCTACTCAGTCTTTCAAAAAAATGTCCTGGGGATACAGTGGGTAGCTCAAATCAAGTCATCACATTTGGCTCTGCGGCAAAGCATGTTAAATATCCCTCCCAATTTGCCACATCAGCTTCTAAAATGATGTGCACATTAAGATCATGACTCGAGTAATGATTTCTCCCTCTTTGATGACATTCTTAAGAGTCTAAGTATTCTTTTGATTTGTTTGATAACCCCATGGATTTGTGACTTTAATGTTTAAATTGCTATAAATGTATTTAGCTTTCCTTATTCTTTGTTACTGATTTGTAGTCAGCAGCCCAGCGCCCAGCGCCCAGCGCCCAGCCCACTGCACCACCAGGGCTCCTATCTTTGTTATTGATTTGTAGCATCATTCTATTGTTATCAGATTAGATACCTTATATGGTTTCAATCTTTTTAAACTTACTGGAATTTAATTTGTATCGAAAAAGTCTACACCAAATACCTGTGCAATGACGTAGAGTGTGTATTGTGTTGAGTAGTATAATCTGTGTATGTTAGGTCCAAATGGTTAATGTTATGCAAATCTTCTGTTCCTTTGTTCCCTTTGAAAACTACTGCATCTATCTTTAAAAAGTAGTGCATATTATGTCCTTCTCTGTCTCATAATAATTTTTACTTAAAATTTATTGTCATATATTAACATTGCTGCAAACTCCTGTTCGTTTTATATTACTGCTCACTTGTTATGTCAAGTGTCTCCCACCCAATTTGAATCTATTTATGCACCTGTGCTTAAGGTGTGTCCCTTGTTATTTAGATGTAGATGTGTCATATTTTTAGTCTGGCCTGCCAGTGCTTCTTGACTAGAATATGTAATCCATTTTTACTCATTGCCATTAAGAGGGAAGAATTTATTTCAAATATTTTGCTAACTTTCCCTCCATCCCATCTTCTGGTAGTATTGATGGATTCTTTGCAAAACTGGGTTCTTTTTAGGAAGATAATTTTTCCTTTCTTGTTACAATTGTTTGATACTTTTTCCCCATCATTTTATTGGGGGCTCTTACAGCTGTTGTAACATTGCATACATCAATTGTATGAAGTGTATTTGTTCATAGATTGCCATCATCATTTCCAAGACATTTTCTGCTTGAGCCCTTGATATAAGTGCCTGTTTATTCCCCTACCTCCCCCATCCTCCCACTCTCCTGTATCCTTGATACAATAACAATATATTTTTATTATTACCTTGTGTCTTACACTGTCTGTTGTCTCTCTTCACTCACATTTCTGTTTTTGGTTCCCTTCACTCGTCGGGGGTGGCAGTGGGGACTATATATCCAATCTTGTGATGGGTTCCCCTTTTCTGCTCCCTGACCATCCCCCTACCCTCATGATATCACTACTCCCATTATATTCCTGAGGGGTTTATCTTTCCTGAATTCCCTGTGTCAAGAGCTCTTATCTGTACCAATGTGTGTTCTCTGGTCTAGCCAAATTTGTAAGGTAGAACTGGGTCATGGTAGTGGAGGGGAGGAAGTATTCAGGACCTAGAGGAATGATGTGTGATTCATCAGTGCTATACTACACCTTGGTTGAATCATCCCTTCCTTACACCACTTCTCTGGGGGGATATCCAATTATTTGCAGATGGGCTTTGGGTCTCTGCTCCAACCAACTCCCCTCTTTCACATATTTGATATTTTTTAGTACCAAATCTCATAGATTCCCTTTAACACATGAAAACTCTCTTATCTTTGCCAATACTACTCATTTTATGTTATTGCCCATTACATTTGTGTAGCCCAGATCCTCCATCTCTTTGTAAATGGTGTTATTGTATGTATTCAGATGCTTGTTTTGTGTCAGCACTTAAGGTTATTGGGCTGGTACCATGTTTTCTTCCTTGAGAACTCCCTTTAATATTTCCTGCAGGGCAGTTCTAGTGGTTACAAATTCCCTTCCTTTCTGTTATCTGGGGAAATCCCAGTTTCATCCTCATTTTTGAGTGGTAATTTTGCTGGTCACATTATTTCAGATTGACAGTTATTTTCTTTAAAGGTTTTGTGTATATCCCACTATTGCTTTCTTGCCTACATAGTTACTGATGAGGAATCAGCACTTAATCTTACTGATGCTCATTTGCAAGTGACATTTCCCTTATTTTCGTGCTGCTCTCAAAGGTCTTTCTTTATCTTTGTACCTGGTAGGTTCGATTAAGATATGTGTTAGGGTGTTTCTCTTAGAGGTTAACCTACAAGGGGTAACCCCCTCCCACCCACCCCCCAAAAAAAGCAGGGAAAAGCCCCACTGGGCGGAGCTGTCATAGTAAGCATTTTTCCCACTAGCTAAGCACCCAGCAGCAGCATCTGGGAAGGTGGGTGTTTTCATGAAAGGAGTTTCACTTGAACCTTGTTTTTATGATGGCCAATTTAAGAGAACAGGGTGTAACTATGAAATTTTGTTCACTGCTCGGGAAAAATGCCGCAGAAACTGTTGCGATGTTAAACACAGCTTACAAGGACAGCGCTATGGAAAAAACTCAAGTGTACAAGTGGTCTCATTGTTTCAAAAAAAGGTGAAATGTCAATTGATGACAAAGCTCATTCTGAACTTCTTGAACAGGTGGAAATGTCAACTCATGGTGCACTGGAATTCATTTCACCAGGGCAGACTTTTAATCAAGCTTTCTATTCAGTGGTTTGGAAAAGATTGAGTAACAGTTTGCTACAAAAAAAGCCTGATTTATGGCAGGCAGGGGACTGGCTTTGCCACCATGACAATGCACCTGCTCACCCAACAAAATCAGTATGCCAGTTTTGGGTAAAAAACAGCATGCCTCTCTTGCCCCATGCATCTTACTTACCTGACCTCGCTCCATGCAAATTCTTTTTGTTTCCACAAATGCACAGGAACATGCTAGGGCAGTGACTTGATGCTGTAGAAGAGGTGAACACAAAAACGAGGGAGGTGCTGTCGGCCAATCAGATGAGTTTGAAAACGTCCCCAAGAATGGAATCGCAGATTTGACAGATGTTTTATATGTAATAGAGAGTACTTTGAAGGTACTGAGGTTTTTTTGTAAAAAAAAAAAAAATTAAATACATAGCTTTGAAGAAAAATCTGGGAGTTTTGTTGGGGGAGTACCCTCTTGTATATAGAGTTTGTTGAGCATATTGGATGTTAATCTCATCCATATTTAGGAAATTTTCTGTGATTATTTCTTTTTTTGTTATGGTATATTAATTGTTTTAATGTGTTGTTTAACACAGTTCCCAATATTTTTTTAGGTTGTTTTTTTTAAGTTTTATTAGGGGCTCATACAACTTTTATCACAATCCATACATACATCAATTGTGTAAAGCACATCTGTACATTCTTTGCCCTCATCATTTTCAAAGCATTTGCTCTCCACTTAAGCCCTTGGCATCAGGTCCTCTTTTTTCCCCTCCCTCCTTGATGAGCCCTTGATAATTTATAAATTATTATTTTGTCATATCTTGCCCTGTCCGACGTCTCCCTTCACCCCCTTTTCTGTTGTCCGTCCCCCAGGGAGGAGGTCACTCACCCTCTACCCTCCCAGTATCGCCCCTCACACCACTGGTCCTGAAGGGATCATCTGCCCTGGATTCCCTGTGCCTCTAGCTCCTATCTGCACCGGTGTACATCCTCTGGTACATCCTCTGGTGATTATTTCTTAAGAAGTATTTTCTGGACTTCATTTCCTCTCTTCTCTTTCTGGAATTCCTAGTCCACGTATATTATTTCTCTTCTTCTTGTACCACAGAACCCTTATTGATGCCTTCTTAAATTTTTTTCCACTTGTTCTCCAAACTGAATAATCAGAGTCTTTGTCTTCTAATTCATTGATTCTTCCTTCCATGGTATCAATTCTACTTCTGTAATGTTCTGGGGAGCTACCTATTTTGGTTATTTTATTATTACTTTTTTGAATTTTTAGTTACTTTTTTTGGGGTTTCTTTTTTTTAAATTTAGGTTTCTCTCTCCTTATTAACTTCCTTGTTTTGCTCTTCAATTGTTTTGTTTTTTTCTGAATCCTTCTAAAAATTTCCTCGTGTTTTCTTTTATCCCATCCAAAAGTCTTAATACTAGTTTTTTAATATCTTTGTGAAGAATTTCACAGAATTAAGTCAGGTTTATCTTTCACTGGTGGGTAAACAGAAATCACCCATTGCCTTGAAGATTCATAAACTTCCATGTCTTTTACAATTCCTTCCAAAAGTTTCCTTTCCTCTTTCTGCTCATCAGTGCTAAGGGATGCAAATGAGTTCTGAGACACTACCTCCCTGTTGATAATGCTCCCTGGGGCTCCAAACTGAAAAGAATTTAATGAAAACATCCTTTAATCTCTGCTACCCCACTCCCCGCCCCCACCACCCTGGCACAGATTTGGAGAAACTGAATGGCTGGGTGACATTGGAGTGCCTCTGGTTTACTACCTGAGGGCGGTTGCTGCTGTCCCCCACTGTACTCCTGGTGCCAGAATGTTCTTTCCAGCTCTGCTCTCCAAAGTGGCGCTGGCCTTGAAAAAAGAATTGAAAAGTGGTCACGGGCATGTTGACTTTACAGAGTGATCTTCACTAAGCCCGGGACAAACACCATGCCAAGCAATGCTTGCTTTTCTCTAATCAAATGCCAAACAGAGGTTGGAAAACTCATTTTCTTTTATTTGAGCATTTTATTGTGGCTGGGGTGAAACAGAGGTCCCTATTTTGATTCCTGACAGTAGCTGCAATCCCTTCAGTCCAACAGCGCTCTTCCTACTTTCTCCCTGGGGGCCCCGTTTCCATTTGTACTTTTCTGCCCCTTCCTGCCTTCTGAACTTTGTTTGGACCATCGCTGCCTATGATAGTTCATGGTTGACTAAGTTGTAGCCAAGAAATAAAACGTAGGGAGGAGTCAAGATGGGGCCCAGAATTAGGAGTGTACATACACACCCCACCATGGCACCCCAAACCAGGAGGGCATGAAAAGATTGGGCTACAGGGCTGGCCCCAACCAGAGCCAATCTGACCCACACCCTAGAAGTATGTGCCACAGAGAACAACACTAAACCTTCAGGTGGGGGAAAGGAGCCGACTGACCACGCCCACACAGGAGCAAACCAAGGAGAAAGAGAAAGGGACAGTCGGTCTAGCCCCAAATGAGCACACCAAGCCCGGAGGATGAGGTCCCTGCACTGAGCTGCTGAGGCACAGAGAGGACTGTAGGACCGCCGACAACTCAAGACATGCTGTTCCCTCATTGGAGCACACTGTGACAGAGGACAATACTGGGGACACACAGTGGGGTGATAGTGTGGTATGAATCCCCCGCAGCAGAACAAACCAAGAAGGGAGTACAACAGATCAGCAATTGGAGCAATGGGAGCCAATCCACAAAGCCCCTAAAGAGCCCCAAAGATAGACTTTGGGCTAGGAGGAGCAGCCCCCAGACTCCCCCAGGACCATTGGGGTGAGATTCATAAAGGCCAGCCGACAAACCTGGAACTATGTATGTTTTATTTTTGTCCTCTCCTTTTCTTTTGTCAACCTTTCATTTTCTTATTGTGGGGACTAGGACATTGCTGGTTTGCCTACTTATATAAGACGGACATGGGAAGCAAGCTCGGGGAGAAAGCACTGGGCCAATGGCCCCGGAGGGACTTGGGGAGAGAAGGTGGTAGGGGGAAGGATGTGGTGAGCAACCAATGCCATAGACAGGGGAACAGCCAGGAAATTAAAACCAACATCTAGGAGTTTATAAAGATCCTGTCGGTATTAGAGCAACACCGATCTAGCTGAGAGGAAGTTCTAAGAGGTAGTAAAAGGGGGAACATGATGGTGGGCAGGAGGAGGCAAAAGGAAACAGAGGAAAGCTCTAGGAAGCAAACCTATAGATCAGTGGTTCTTAACCTGTGGGTCGCAACTCCTTTGGGAGTTGAACGACCCTTTCACAGAGGTTGCCTAAGACCATCAAAAAATACACATTTCCGATGGTGTTAGGAACCAAGACACTGCTCTTCTATCCATTTCCAGGCAGTTCTGCCCACATGCAGATACACCCACATATGAGTACTCAGTATGAAGACTGTTCCCCATGCTACACCATGTTTCAAGACAACCTGCATTTATTTGTAATTAGAAATAAATATTTCACAATACATAATTACATATTGTTTTTGTGATTAACCACTATATTTTAGTTATGTTCAATTTGTAATAATGAAAATACATCCTGCATATCAGATATTTATATGATGATTCATAACAGTAGCAAAATTACAGTTATGAAGTAGCAACGAAAATAATTTTATGGTTGGGGTCACCACAACATGAGGAACTATATTAAAGGGTCACGGCATTAGGAAGATTGAGAACCACTGCTATCAATAGAAGGTATTAACAGAGGTGTGTACTTATGTAAATACAGTAATCCATAAACATAGTGGTGTTAGCCTTTGTACATATATTTATAAGGTAATACACCGAGGCTGTGGATGGGCCTTGGGCCTCAGCTCATACCCTCCCTCAATACAAGAACACTTCGTCAGAAACCCAAAGCCCATCTGTAGACAATGGAACATTCTCCCCACAGAGGGGTTACAGGGAAAGGATGAGCCAATCAGGGTGCAGGAGAGCACTGATGGATCACGCAATATACCTCTGGTTTAGAGGCTTCCTCACCCCCCACTGTCACGACCCCAGTGCTGCTTCCCACTCTGGACTGGACTGGAACATGTACACAGGTATAGGCAAGAGATAAAGCTCACAACACATAGAACCCAGGAACAGGAATGGGAATAGTGACACCAAAAGCGTAGGGAGAAGGGGGGCAGAGAGGGAGGAAGTAGGGACCGATCGCAATGAATGGCACATAAACCACACACCCCCCTCCAGTGGGAAGACCAACAGAAACCAGAGGGGAAGGGAGACAGCAGTCGGCGTGAGATATAAAAATAATAATCCATCAAGGGGCCATGAGGGTGGATGGGGAGTAAGGAGAAAAAAGGAGCTGATCCCAAGGGCTCAATAGAAAGTAAATGTCTAGAAAAGAACAATGGCAACATATGTACAGATATGCCTGGTACAATTGATATTGGATTGTAACAAGAGGTGTAAAAGCCCCCAGTAAAATGATCTTTAAAAGAAGAAGAAGAAGAAATAGCCCAGGGGTGGCATAAACTTCCTTTAACTTCCCAAGGGGAAGGACGAGAATCAACATTATCAGCATCTGCTCCTCTGCCAATGAAGTCTCTGGTTTACAAGCTGTCTCCTAAATCAAGGGAAATCAGGGTCCCCCTTCATGCTTCTGACATGGCTCATTTTATACCCTACAGGACAATCACAATTTTACCTGTTCATAATCATTCACAACTAAATTTTATCTGTGTCATCCCCCACATTCTCTTACTCAGACCCATCAGGAAAGGTCATTTGGTGGTAATAGCAATGACTATGGCTGGAAGTCCCCAAAGTACCCCAGTTGTAGACTTCTGACTCAGGGGCAGCACTTGCACCCCATCTGAACTGGTTAGGGATTACTCCCAAGGGGGCCCAACTGAATGTCTAAAAGTATAACTGGCAGTGGGGCGGGGGGCACTAGACCTCTCCATCCCTGACCTGACTGCAAGAATAGCAATGGGGACATTGGAGATGCTCACCTTTCAGACACAAAGCTGAAGACTAAAAGGATGCAAGCAGGACCCAGGATATGCAGCTATGTGGGCGCGGGGATTAGACCAGCTATCCTGCATCAAACTGGGTTTGAAATGAGGCGTACGGATGAAAGGAAAAGAAATAATTTTTTTAAAGGAAATGATTAGGGCAAAGAATGTACAGATGTGCTTTATACAATTGATGTATGTATATGTATGAACTGTGATAAGAGTCATATGAGCCCCTAATAAAATGTTTTTTTTTAAAAAGAGCTATGTACAAAGCATGGGATCGGGAGGACTTCAATCTGATGGACTGAAGTCTCGAGTATATTCGAAGCTTAGTTTTTATACTCTTCTTACATGGGATTGGTTACAAAACAAACATCAAAGAACTTTAAAAACATTCCTAAATTCTTATCTATGCAAATGTTATATAACTAATCACACTTTCTTAACATTTGAATAATAAAAGCACTATGTTCTAAGACAATCACACGGGTATGCCAGATTTAAAAGAGATCATAAATAACTGAGTTGTCTCTCAATGTTTTTAGCAGCAAAGTCACAAATAGCAGTCATTTTGCAATGCTTTTGTCTGCAAAATCACAGAGGCACCTGGGATTAAATAGTCACCCATCAGTAAACACTTTGATCAGTGGATGCCTCCTACATGTGGGGCTGGACTGGTGGTTTATAATTTGTCCTTCTCTCTATCAGAGAGGTAGTCCTCTGCTCTATGTCAGTTGAGTGACTCTCTGGATATGTTTTTGTTTGCAGGCAAGGTAGGCCATCTTATGGAAACAGCGGCTGGCGGGACTGGTCCTGGGTGGCAGGGACTGTGGGGGAGGTGAGCGGGGAGCCAACGGTGACAGGTACAGGGAAATAGTAAGTGTTCTAAAATTGATGGTGAGGAAGGTGTAACTTTTCTGATCATGTTTGATTATCAAGTTGTTTCTGAGAAGTGAATGCTGGGTAAACATGATAATGGGACAGGAGGAAAGAAAAATAGGAAAGAAGAAAAAATATGTAAGGTCTCTCTCTCTCCGGCCTAAATTCCAGCCTCGGTCCTTGGCTCCGCGTGAGAAAGATTTCACGCCGAAGCCGGGCTCGTGATCCAAGTGAATTTAATGAGAGTTAAAAGAAGTTTCAGGTTTTATGCGGCACCCATAGGATTCCTTTGGCCATGCAGCCTGGCAGAGACTGCCCCAGGTGAGGCAAGGATCTCTCTCCTCCCAAGATGACCAGACCAAAAGCCCCTCTCCCTTCCGGTCCCTGCCTTTTCAAGGGTTCCTGGGGGAGGCGTGGTGAACGACCCCAGGTCGCTCCCATTGGCTGAATTGTAGTCACCTGGCCCAGGTGGGCTGCTCCAGGTGTAACGCCCATCTGCACCCACCTGTGGGAAAATCCAGCTTTGTCCTTTGCTGGCTCTCCTGGGCATGCGTAAATGGACTTCCCAATGACCTAGGCTAAGCTATCTAACAAATATGTGTGTGTATATATGTATAGTTGTACTTGTTTATATATGTATGTGTGTGTGTATAAATGAAACAAGGAAGCAAACAGACTTTGGACCACTATTTAAATCTTACACGTTCAATATTGTGACATTGAATGATACCTTCCTGACATAATCGCTGAAGACAAAATGGGTGCATAAACAAATATGGTTAAAAAAAACTGATGGTGCTTGGCTATTAAAAGATATAGTGTCTGGGATCTATATCTTGGTTGTAGTTAATCAAGCAGCCATCCAGCAGGGAAGCATCAAAGCCCACATGGAAGAAGCACACCAGCCTGTGAGATCATGAGGTGTCGATGGGAAGAGGTACTAGAAATTCAAAAACAAGCAGCCAAATCGAAGTGAAGGGGCATGGATGTATTTGAGAACCAAAACACACCTGTAAGATAATTGGACAGTCCCGCTCAGAAGGGCCACATGGAAGGGATGATAAATTCAGGGTGTGGTATGGCACTGATGAAGCACATAGCTATCCTCTAGCTCTCTAGTATTTCCTCCCCTTACTTTTGGTTTTTATTCATTTTACCTCATTAACCATGTTAGATTTGCATATGTTCATTTGTATATTTAAGATTGTTCAGTACATGAAAGCCAAGAGATGTAACCCTTCAGAAACAGTAACTGGAGTAATGGCTCCCTGAGGGTCAGGGAAGAGAGGGGGCAGAAAAGGAGAATAGGGAGCTGATAGCATTAATCACTGTATAACCCCACATGATAGAATCAAACAACAGAATTTTATGTGACTGGATATGTTACATTGTTTAAGATATGTCCAAATAAAATAAATAATAAGGTTCCTTGGGGGTAAGATGGGGGAGGGAGGGAATAAAAGGGAGCTGATAGCAATGAGTTCAAGAAAAAAGAAAATGTTTCAAAACTGATTGTGGTAGCAAATGTGAGATACTGCTTGATGTGACTGAACTATAGAATATTATGATCTCTGTAAGAGCTCCCAATAACATGATTAAAAAAAATTTAAAGATGGTGGCTAGAAAAGCCATATTAAATAATTCAATGCACTACCAAATCATGTTCCTCATAAGTATTCTTGTTCACTGACGGGTTCATTTCCAGGTTTGAAGGGTGTCTAAAGGCCCTATTCTCAAGGATTCTACCAGACCAATAAATCTGGGCTTTGATTATGATTTTGAATTTTGTTCTACATTTTCCACCCACTCTGTGCAGGACCTTCTATTGGGACCATAATCAGGGCAATCAATAGTGGTAGCTGGGAACCTTCTAGCTCCTCTGGTCTCAGATCAGTAGAAGCTGGGGTTTGATGTGGTCCTTTAGTACTTTAAAGTGATTATGGCTTTGAGTATTTTTTAATGTCTTCATTCTTTTTTTGCTCCAAATGGGGATAGATTAATAGTTGCATCATTGATAGCGACTCACAAGTTTTTAAGATCAAGTTGTTACTCACAAAAATGGGATGTAGAACATTGTCTTTGTGGACGATGTTGTGCCAATTGACCTAGACTTTCGATGAGACTATCGTCCTGTGACCCCAAACCAAGTGACTCCGACCCTCATGGGAGCTGATCATGGACTTTGGGCCTCGACTCAAATCTTATCTCTGTCCAAGAACGGTTTACTATAATAATGTGGCTAAGAAATGTTCATATCTTTGCCAAAGGATGTCCTACTATATACATGGCTATATTTGCAGCATGTTTAAATACATAGGTAGAAATATCAGTTGCTAAACATACGTGTGTGTAGACAGACAGATAGGTTTACTCCAATATGCCATCCCACATGTCTACAAGTATGTTCAGTCCCAAATTATTGAATGCTAATAATGTAACTGCTATTATGGAAGGATTGTGTACATAATAGTACGTGCCATCGTTTCCTTTAATTCTTGAATACCTCCCACGGTCTTCTCTGCTTAGCTCATGTCGTGCTGACTTCCTCCCTCATTGTATATCACCTTTCTCTTCACCCAAGTTAATACGTCTATTCACTAGTTAGTGTGAAAATTCATTTTAGAGGGAGAATATTCAGTGGCTCATAAATAAAACAATATCATGGAAAAATCTATGTGTAAAAGGAACATGAAAAATATGCCAATTGTCAGCTCCCTTAGGGCACCAAGGAGCAATAATATCTTTCAGCAATTCACCCTAACCTCAGTTTCTCCTACGCACCTTCATAGTTCCTTGCCCTTAATTTCTTTTCACTTTAGTGGCCCTCTCTCCTTATCCTGGACCTGCCGCCCATCAGGCACATTTTGCGTGGAGAAAAATAACACAATTAAGCACACTCAAAATGCCCAAGTGACTTTTTTCTCTTCAGGAGCTCGTGATAAGACCACTGTGCTCTTGGCAGGACAGTACAATACACAGAATGAGCTTTGGTTAAGGATTGAGCCATTCAGGGATGCCCAGGAAAAAAAGAAATTAAAATTATATGAGGGGGGTATCCCTCCCAAAACGGAATTATTTTCCAATGTATTTAATTTTTTTACAAAACAACCTTGTCACCTTCAAAGTACTCTCCATTACACTCGTCTCCATACATTTGTCAAATTTGCGATTCCATTCTGGAAAACGTTTTTCAAACTCATCTGTTTGGATGGCTGACGGCTCCTCCCTCATTTTTGTCATCACATCTTCTACATCATCAAATCACTGCCCTTTCATGTCCCTGTGCATTCACAGAAACAAAAAGAAGTTGCCCAGAGCAAAGTCAGGTAAATAAGGTGCATGGGGCACAGAGGCATGCTGGGTTTTTTTTACCAATACCTGACACATTGAGATGGCTGCATGAGCAGGTGCCTTGTTGTGGTGGAAAAACCAGTCCCTTGTCTGCCACAAATAAGGCCTTTTTGTTGGAACACACTGTTACACAATCTGTTCAGAACATCTAAATAGAAAGCTCGATTAACAATCTGACCTGGTGGAATGAACTACAAATGCACTATCCACCTCACATCAAAAAAAAACCCAAATGAGCATCATCTTGATCTTTGATTTCACTTGATGAGATTTTGGGGGCGTGCTGACAATGATGTCTTCCACTGGTTTAGCTGATGTTTGCTTTTGGCAAACATGTCTCATCACCAGTCATTGGTCTTGTAAAATTCTATTATGTGAATACTTAAAAATTTTATCATCAAGACCACCACTGAATCTGTTAGTTGGTAAATTTTTAAATGTTTCTACCAAATTCAGAAAATAAATTTTCATTATAGACAATTAAAACAACCCCATGGGTGAGCTTCCAAAAGTTCATGGAAAAAAGAAATGAAAAGAAAATAGAATTTTTCCACAAACTTTTTGAAGCCCCATATATTATTTGACCCAGCATTGGCAAAGTACCAGATGTCTGATTTTTCTTCCCACCCACTGTGTTCAGCCAATTATTTCAGACACTCTAGAGGCATAGACTATGGAAAGAACTTCCCTTTCCTTCCAACCAGTGAAAATTGCTGCCAGCATGAATCGTCACTTAAGCAGCATGGGGTGGCTTTTGTCTTTCAGGGCAATCTCCTTTGGTTGTGGACATAGCAGAGCTTATTAGGTAGCAGGGGACACAGGTCAGCACCCATGCTTAGGGTTTTGCATGAGCAGTTTCTTCACCCAATGTAATTGCTAAACGAGAGAGCTTTGTTGTAGCCAAGCAGATTCATTCACTGCAAATAAAAATACACTTTCTTCACGTTTGAGTTTCTGTTCATTTTAAAGGATTGTTTATTTAAAATTTTGCATTTCTGTAAGGATAAAGGATGTCTGTTTTGCTCTTTCACTGTTATGTTCTATGGATTACTTTCTTTAAAAAATCCATTTATTGGGGGCTCTTACAGGTCTTATAACAGTCTATACTTCAATTGTATCAAGCACATTTGTACACATGTTGCCATCATCATTTTAAACGCATTTTCTTTCCACAAGAGCCCTTGCATCTTTCATCTCTTAAATTTGAAGAATGACACCCTGTATGTTTTATATCTTCTAAGCAATGCGCTAAGTTGAGGTTGATGGGCTAAGGACCATTTTAAAGGAAGAGGATTCAAACCTCATCTTCTGGACTAGAATAGTTCCCCATTTCCCAGCCTTATGGAAATAAGGATGAATGTCATTCATTCTTTAAGAAGTTTCATCTTACACCCTTGTTCCTCACTTCTCTGTATCATTTCCCCACTACAAAATCTCAATGTGACAAAGTCGCAACAAGATTACCAAGTGAGTTTTTCAGATAAAAAAAAACAAAAACGCAAAAATCTAAAAACGGCCATCAAATTGATTAGGATTAGGACTCATCCGGATCCTATAGGACAGAGTAGAACTGCTCTGTAGGATTTCTGAGACTACATTGTTACAGCAGCAGACAAGCTTTTCGTTCTCCGGGGAAGCAGTTAGTGGGTTCAAACCACCAAACTTGCAGCTAGTAGCCCCGTGCTTAGCCCAGTGTGCCACCATGACACTTAAAGATCTCTTGGTTATCTGGTGTTCAATACACCTTAAAGTTTGATGGTACAAATCTTATTAAATGCATTCTGATTTATTCATCTATGGAAGATATGTAAATTCTTAGCAGAGAACTGAACTAGAATCAACTGGTTCAAAACCCTGTTTGTATGTAAACAAAACAGTCTCACAAATTTCCATTGTTTTACTTGCTAAGGAAGAAGGATGATTTATTAAAAACAAATGGGAAGGATTAATTAGTACATATGCTAAGCAATTGCTAAAATCACTGATAACTCCTTAAGGAGTGGGGAATTGGGCTAGGTCTAATTTTTGTTGTTTTAAATAAATATAGAAAAATAGTTTCACCATACCAAAAGAGTTGAAGACTAGTAAAAAGTATTTTTAACTCGTATTTATATTGCAAGCAAACCAAAATTAAGCAGCATTGATCTAAAACCAGTGGTTCTTGCTTGCATTGGGGCATCCACTTCAAAGAATATGTATCCTGACTCTTTTTAAAAAAATAATTTTATTAGGGGCTCATACAACTCCCATCAAAATCCATACGTACATCAATTGTGTAAAGCACATTTGTACATTCATTGCCCTTATCATTCTCAAAACATTTGCTCTCCACCCAAGCCCCTGGCATCAGCTTCTCATTTTTCCCTCCCCATTCCCCATTCCCTCATGAACCCTTGATAATTTATAAATTATTGTTTTGTCATATCTTACACTGTCCGACGTCTCCCTTCACCCACTTTTCTGTTGTCCACCTCCAGGGAGGAGGTTATATGTAGATCCTTGTAATTGGTATTCTGACTCTTTTAAAACCTATTCTGAGACAGCAAAGGTGGCACCTAATCATATTTTTATTCTCTCAGTTAAGAAGCTTTTCTTTAGTATGAATATGAGGCGGGCAGCAGGTTTTTGCTGCAAGTGTTTTCTCCTCGCGCTCTTTTCCACAGTGTTGTTGGCACTTCATTCATATCACACAGCTCAAAACTGGCACGTGCCATTTTGTGCAGAGATTTCCTGCGGGAACTGTGGGAGCTGCACCTGCATTTGTGGTGATGATGTGAACATCTTGTGAAAAGTGAGCAGGGATCTTGGAAAGACTTGCTTGGGAACATTAGTTAACAGTCATAATTGTGTGGTTCTAAGGCTCATTCCCCACCCCCATCCGTGCACACATCAAAAGGGGGAAAACAATGAAATGTGCAATGAATGCCAATAAGCTTTAGGACTTTTATATGTTTGTTTGTTTTTAACTTTAGGATTTTTAAAAAGAAATTTTACCAAGGGTCTTATGGAATAGAAATCTAATATTGCGGTAAAATCTTTACATTAAAAAGTAAAAGTTGACTTTCTGCATTTTAAAAGTGATGAAGACCCTTCTGAAGTTCAAGGATGGGGCAGGGGATGGTGAGCCTTTTGAAATGGAAGTGTTAGGTAGCTTAGCCTAGGGAATTGGGAAGTCCATTTACGCATGCCCAGGAGAGCCAGCAAAGGACAAAGCTGGATTTTCCCGCCGGTGGGCTTGGATGGGCGTTACACCTGGAGCAGCCCACCTGGGCCAAGTGATTGCAATTCAGCCAATGGGATCGACCTGGGGTCGTTCACCACACCTCCCCCGGGAACCCTTAAAAGGCAGGGACCTGAAGGGAGAGGGTCTCTTGGGCTCTTGGTCTTGTCTTGTTTGTGCGGTCTGGTGGTCTTTGTGGGAGGAGAGAGATCCTTGCGTGTCCCGGAGCAGTCTCTGCCAGGCCACATGGCCAAAGGAATCCTATGGGTGCCGCGTAAAACCTGATGCTTCTTTGAACCTTCATTAAATTCACTTGGATCACGAGTCCGGCTTCAGCGTGAAATCTTTCTCGCGCGGAGCCAAGGACGGAGGCTGAGATTTGGCCGAAGAGAGAAACCTAACAGAAGCATTGTTTAATGTGATAAATGGCCTCCTAGTTTAACAGTTAAGGAACCCTGGTGGCTGGCGAAGTGGTTATGCTCCAAACTGCTAACCACTAGGTCATCAATTCGAAAGCACCAGTCGCACAGCAGGAGAAAGATGAGGCTTTCTATTCACATCAAGATGTAGAGTCTGGAGTTCTACCCTGTCCTGCAGGGTCGCCATGAGTCAGACTAGACTGGATGGCAGTGAGGGGTTGTTTTGTTTTGTTTTAGTGGCTTGTGGTTAAGAGGTCTGGACTGCTAATGCAAAGCTTGGTCGTATAAACCAGCAGACACTCCCAGGGGAACAAGATCTGTCAATAAAAATGACCCCACGAAAACGACAGCCTTCAAAACTCTAGCACGCGGTTCTTCTCTGTCCTATGGGGTCCCTACGTTGGAATTGGCTCGATGACATAATAACAGCTTGGCAAATGTATTGACTATACCTTGAACTTTCTTACAGGAGAATGCATCAATGACAAACCAAACTGTTGTGTATTCATACAGTGGAATATTGTTCAGCAATGAGAGGGACAAACTACTGATCGAGAAGCTGGCTTACAAGCTGCCTCCCTCACAAGGACCATCAGGACAACTTGCTACAGAAAAGCTCCACCTGTTCCAGGAATCAACTCGCCTCAGGACACTCTTTGCCCCACTGCCTCTTTGGAAATGTTCCCTCACTGTTCCCTTGCCCCTGCAGTCAGCCTGGACTGCCAAACGCATCTGAAGACCAATCAGAAAGCCTCTTCTGCCTCAAAAATCCCACCTTCATAGAATGCCAACCAATCAGAAACTCCATGCTTTCTCTTTTTGCATTAACTTCCTCTCCTTTCTAACGCTCTGCCAAAATGAACGCGTGTCAAATGAGATCCTTTTCTGTGAGTTTATGAATAAAGAGCCTTTGTTCATTTTGTCTGGGACTTTATTTTGACACGATATACACGATATCTCAAAAACCTTAAGTGAAAAAAAGCCAGACACTGAGTGATCCTATTTATACAAAATTCTGACGAAGTCAAAATTAAACTATGATCATTGAAATCCAGAGAGCACTTGTCAGTGGGAGTGGAATTCACTGGCTAGGGCTTGAGAGATCTTTCTGGAATTATGGGCATATTCTATACCCTCAGGAGCCTGGTGCCATAATGGGTTACTTGTGCTGCTAATCTCCAGGTCAGTAGTTAGACTCTACCAGCTGCTCCTTGGGAGAAAGATGGGCCTTTGTGTTACCATAAACAGTGACAGTCTCAGAAACCCACAGGGCGGTTCTACCCTGTCCTGAGTGTCACCATGAGTCACAATTAGCTCAATGACAGTGAGTTTGGGTTGTTTGTTTTATTTCTGTATCTCTGGGGGGTTTTGATTTCCGTATTCCATTCCGTCAATAGAATATGAGCAAAAATTATACTTACCTCTGTAAGACCAAGCACATAGAAACCACCCCACGCGCATCCTCTTCTCTTTCCACTTCATCACCAAGTGGAAAGGACTGCAGGTCTTCAGAAGAAGCTGCAACCACAAGAAAGATAGATTCTGAGGCCCAGAATGGTGACATGGGCGACTGCTCTTCAACCAGAACCCTCACGGGGCTTTATGTGAGCAGTGATTAAATAATTATTTTGTGAAGCCAAATGGTTTGAGGTTTTATTTACTCTAATGCAGTAACTGGTACCAAAACTGTACATGATGAGCCCCGAGAGGAGGTCACAGACTCCAGAGGGAAGGCCACTGGATCACTGAAACCCCCAGAGCACCCAATTTGACTGTATGTTATGTAGCTAGAAAGAAACTTCTTTTGTGCTACGTGACGGAAATGAATCTGTTCAATCACTGTGCCGTATCCATTGTAGCCGCGGTATTAGTTTCCCTGGCTGTCTGATCAAGGTGCTGCATGATCTCGAAGGAGCCTTAGTTGCTCAGTGGTTAAGCACTGGGCTGCTAACCGCAGGTTGGCAGTTAGATCTGCCAGGTGCTCTGTGGGAGAAAGCTAAGTGGGTGTGACCTATGGTCTCCTTGCCTGCCTGGCTGTGCCATTCTCCTGCTTCTCTCCGAAGACCCACTCTCTCGGCTTCCCATAATTGTATCTGGAAATAGATTTGCCCTGTCTGAAAGTCAGCTTCAGCCCTGACTGTACATGACCTTTTAGTTAAGAATCCACAATCATGTAACTGACTCAGACGCTCGTTGTCACAATTCCAAGTCCTCACAAGGGAACATCTAATTAATTCATCTCGTGGTGGCTATTTACAACTTGTCCCCGAGCTGTGCCGGAGAGAGTGCATCACATAACGTGGCTCAGGCACTGTGAGCAGAGCGATAGCTTGTAAAGCCCTGTAGATAGGAAAACGGTGATCGCCAAATTGCCTGCAGATCCTATCGGCTTCCTTATCTAGGGCTGCTATAACGCACTACCGTAGGTGAGTGACTTTAGCAAAAAGGAAATAACCAAATTTATTTGCTCACAGTTTAGGAGTTAAAAGTCTGGCTTCAGGGGTTCTCTCTCTCTCTCTCTCTCTCTCTCTCTGTGTGTGTGTGTGTGTGTGTGTGTGTCTGTCTCCCTTTCTCTTTTTCTGACTCTTCTAGTGGAAAACCCTTGTCTCTTTTCTGTCTCTCTTTTATATCTCCAAAGACATTGATTTAAAACACACTTTACCCTAATTAACTCACCATTAACATAACGAAGAACCCATTCCCGAGTGGGATTATAGCCTCAGATATAGGGATTACGATTTCCAACACATACTTTAGGGAGACATCCTTTGCCCAGGGCCCACACCCAGACACGAACCTCCCTGAAAACTCTTTTTAAAAGCTATCCCTAAAAAGGTTCATGTGTTTTCTCTTTATGCTTTCTAACTTCTGGTTTAATAAGTTCGGAACAATTGCGTAAGGGACAATAGCAAGAATGGATTCCTTCAGACAAAGGCTCCGACCCTATTCACAAAGCTGTGGTTTCTCCTAGCCTCTCCAACACATCGCACAAAGCAGAAGTCAGCACGGTAATTCCAACACTGCCAAAGAATTATAACTAGCAAGGCAAACGTTGTCATCATTGTGGATTACTCATAATTGCATTGGGAAAACAGTTCCTTCTATTTTCCTTAGTAAAAGCTTAACAATAACTGTGTACTGATGCGGTTTTTGTTGTTCGGTGCCGCCAAGTCTGTTCGGACTCAAAGGGACCTTCCACTGCGCAGTCAGGCACCAGCCTCCCAATTGTTATGTTCCAGCCCAGCAGTGTGTCAACATATCCTGTCAAGGGTCTCACTATTTTCATTGCCCCTGTACTTTACCACGCATGAAGCCCTTTTCCAGGGACTTGGCTTTCCTGACAACATGTCCAACATATGTGAGACAGTTTAACCACCCTCTCTCCAAGGAGCCTCTTGCTGCACTTCTTCCAAGAGAGATTTGTTTATTCTCTCGGCAGTCCAAGGTACCTTCAGCATTCTCCACCACTACGCCAGTTTAGATGCACCCATTCTTCTTCTGCCTTCCTGACTCAAGATCCAGCTCTTCCATGCACAGGAAGTGACAAAAAATACCGTAACTCTGAAGGTACATCTTAGTCTTCAAAGTGACATCCTTCTTTGCTTTTCAACACTCCGAAGAAGTGATGGGCAGCTGGTTGCCCCGATGCAAACAAAGCAGAACATTTTCAGATCTAGTGTCCAAAGGTGAACCCCTCAGGGGGGAAGGGACTCAAAATATGACGGAGGAGGAGCTGCCTCCTCAATGCAGAGTTGACCAAAATGACATGGATGGATGGAGGCAAGCCTTTGGAATCTTCATTTGCTGATAGAGCACAATTCAAAAGGAGAAGAAACAGCTGCAAACATCTGTTAATAATTGGAATTTGGAATGTACAAAGTATGACTATAGGAAAATTGGAAGTCATCCAATACAAACTGGAACACATAAAGATAGATATCCTAGTTACTAGTAAGCTGAAATGGACTGGTGTTGGCAAATTTTGATCAGACAATAATGTACTATGCCAGGAATGACAACTTTAAGAGGGATGGTGTCTCACTCATCATCAAAAAGAACATTTCAAGATTTATCTTCAAGCACAATGCTGTCTGCGATGGGTCATATCTACCCAGATACAAAGATATCCAGTCACTGTAACTATTGTTCAGATTTACACGTCAACCATTAAAGCTGATGATGAAGAAATTGAAGAATTTTACCAACAACTAGAGCAGGTTAGCACCTTAGACAGGTCACAGAAGCAGGAGCAGAAGACCAGATGCCCATGACCTTGAGTTGAATTCAAGAACAAGGAGCACTCCGGCATTGGACCCGAACCTGAGGAACCAGCTGCCCAGCACATACCATTCCATAATATGTGATGATACCCCACCCAGAAGCCTTTGCCTCAGTTCACCTTTTGATCACCTGCTACATATACTCCAAATTACCATGGTCCCACCCATGTGGGCTCAATTCCTAGAATTCTCCACCTCCCTTCCTGAGTAAACAGAACGGCCTTCCTGCCTAAATGCCCTTGAAAACCTCCCCTTTTCCATTTGTTCCATTGCCTCAAGTCTCCTTCTGAGGTGCTTCTTTAATAAACCTCTTTACTTGCAAGTAATCTTGACTCCCCATTTTGTTATTCGTTTGTTGTTGGTTTTTGTTGGGTTTTTTTACCTCATTTTGTTATTCTTATTGAGCTGTGAAAGAAACCACTTGGGAGCATGCTCTGGTAACAAGACAAAATTTCCTTACGTTATTTGATAATATATTTTTAGAATGAGATACTTGATTGCCGCTTTGCTTGTCTATTCGGTGGTTTTTGTTGTTGTTGTTGTTAGTTAGTTAGTTAGTTTAACTTACATCTCTTTAAGAAAACCCAAACCCACTGCCATCCAGACAACTCGAACTATTAGCAACGTGTTGAGGATTTCTGAGACAGTAAATCTTCGTGGGAACAGAGCACCTCATCTTTCTCCCAAGGAGTGGTTTCAACCTCCGAACTTATGGTTAAGAATTCAACGCTTACTTGGCAGTGCCGATAGCTCTCTCCTTTCTTTTTTTAACCCCCACTCTCCACCCCACCCCACCCCACCCCACCCGTAATTAAGGGAGTTTATTAGGGAAGTTAATAGGTTACCAGGAGTCCGAATCAGCAAACGGTAAGGATACAGTCTTTGGTCCCTGAGTTAGTAGCCAAGTCTCTCTGGTTCTCAGCCTTTGCCCTTTGCCTCCGCGGACCAGGAAGCCAGCCCACCTACACTCTGCCTCCCAGCTCCATCATCTCCCTGCCACAGCTTCTGAGGCACCTGGTCTTCCGCCACTTCAGACGGAGGTCTTGACTGTGCCCTTCTGAGGTCCTCAGAGTTACTCTCTTCTCTCAGACCAATCTTATGAAAAGACAAATATATCTTAATTTTTTCCACTGAGACCTGTTTTCTTAAGTGATTACAAAACATACAGCATTTTCTCCCATCACCTAAAGTAAACAGAATGGACTATCAAGTACTACCAAAATTGAGAACATTTGTCATATAAGTTGTGGGCTGAGTCTGTGTCTCTTTGGCCCCATTCTTCATCACCTCTTCAAAGTGGTTCTATGGGTGCAGAAGGAAGTGAGCTTGCACAGACTAGAATGACATAATTACACTTTCCGTGTCTTCTCTTTTTTATGTTTTATTATTTTTAATCATTTTATTGGGGCTCATACAACTCTTATCACAATCCATACATACATCAATTGAGTAAAGCACCCTTATACATTCATTGCCCTCATCATTCTCAAAATTCGCCTTCCACTTGGGTTCCTGGAATCAGCTCATTTTCCTTTTTTCCTTCCCCCTCCCTCCCCGTTTCTCCCTCCCTCATGAACCCTTAATAATTTATAAATTATTATTTTATCTTATCTTACACTGCCCGGCATCTCCCTTCATCCACTTTCCTGTTGCCCATCCCCCAGAGAGGAGGTTATATGTAGATCCCCAAGATTGGTCCATGTCTTCTCTTATTCAACTCAAACAGGCATGGCATTCACTCTTAGATTTGGGGGTTTCTGAAAGTTGTTTTCATAATGCAAGACAGTTAACACAATCCAAGTTTAATTGACCCCGTCCTTGGACTGTCTCATGAACTCACTCATGTACACACTTCCTAGTTTCTGTCCTTGACCAGAAGGCTCATAGACGGTCAAGAACAGAGTTGCACAACAAAGAGTAAGCACAGACATTAGCCACCAAGACAGTAACAGAAATATGACTTGAATCCTCCCCACCACCCCACAGTACTTCATTTCCCTTCTTCACACACTATATAGAAACATAGAATTGGGGGAGAGGGGGAAGATGGCCGACAGGGACACCCGCATACTCTGAGAGCTCCTCCAAACAAAGCGGGATTGGCGACCAGGTAGCTGAATAGTAAGAGTCTGGTGAGTGAAATATCCCCCTGGGACAGCACCCCAGTCCTACCCCACGTATTTGTCCGGAGCAGGGGTCTAGGTCAATGAGGACCGGACTAGTGGGACATCTCTGGCCACTAAGCTGCCGTGAGCTCACTGGCGACCGGCTTAGGCTCCATCCCCAAACGGACGCCAGCCCAGAGCCACTTGCCTGCCCTGCCTACTCCAGCGGCCCACTCCCCACTCCCCATACGCGGATCTCCACTGGGAGAGAAGCTTTCCTCTCCCGCAGTTCCCCTCTCCCCGCAGGGCAGCGATCTGCCCTCGGGCCCACGTCCCTCCCTCCATTCATCCAAGCTCAGGGGAGCGGACCCGCGGGTTGTCTGGCGACCCCCACGGGGGACCATCCACCCGCACCGCTGCCACGGACCTCTCCACCTGCCCCCGTGCGCTGGCCTCCCACCCCCGCCCGCCCCCACCAGCCCCTGGCAGCCTAGCGCCAGCTCCACTCCTGGCGGGGACCCTGCGCTGAGCACTTCCCGCCAACAGGAGCCATAGCCCAACCCGCGCCTGTCCCGGACCCTGAGCTTCCGTGGAGCGCCGCGCCCCGCGCTGCTGAGTCTGCCCACCAAGGGCCCCCCCCCCTGCGCAAGGCACAAGAGTAGGTGCCCTCCCCAGGGTGCTGAGGGGACCCCGGCAGCCGCGACTCTGAGCCTGAGCAGAAGAAGGGCGCCATTGCCCCCTGCGGTTTCGCGCCAAGCCTCCTTTGCCGGCGCCATTACCCCCCGCGGTTTCGCGCCAAAAGGGCGGAGAGCGAACACCATTGTTCCCTGCAGTGTCCCGCAGCTGCCTGTGCAGCTATCCAAGGGCCCCCCCCCCCCCCCCCGCGCCCGCTCACAGCCCGGGCAGATCAAACACTCCACCTGCAGTGGAGCCTGGGTCTCGACTTTGCAGTCCCTGAGGAGCCATCAGTGAGCTCCAGCCAGCTCTCACCACCTGGGGCCCTGTTGGGTCCCCAGTGCCAGCCCTAAGCCTGCCGCAGCCTGCCCCAGACACCCCAGGAGAAGGCACAGTGGCCTGAGCCTCCACACAATAAGGTTACTCCTGTCTCCCAGAAGCATGGGGCCTATTAAAGGATCAAGGAAAAATCAACAGACCACATCACTCCCAACAAAAAAATCAGAAAAACGAGGCACTTTAACAGACCTAACGTCACTCATAGAAGAAACAGATATAGATCAGCCACAAAAGGAAATCTTCAGAACTCTGCTTGCAGTAATACAGGAGCTAAGAGAAGCAAACCAAAATAAGGATGCAACGATAGAAGGGATGAAATGCACAATAGAGGGGATGAAGTCCACAATAGAGGGGATGAATACTATCCACCAAAAGGAACTGCAGAAACTAACAGAGGAGGTAGCAGAGGCCACACAAAAGGTCACAGAAGCTATATCTAGAATTGAGGAGGCTGAGAACCGTATCAGTGAACTCGAGGACGCTCAAACCAAACGAAGCAAGCGAGAAAAACAATCAGATAGGAAAATTAAAGAAACAGAAGACAGCCTGAGATCAATGACAGATGCTATGAAGAGGAATAATATTCGAATAATCGGTCTACCGGAACACAACATAACACACAAATCGACCGCCAAGATAGCAAAGGAATTCCTGGAAGAAAATTTCCCCAACCTAACAAAGGAGAATCCGACTCTCATACAGGAAGCAGAGAGGACGCCGGCTAAGCTAAACACCAAGAAGAACACGCCAAGGCATATAATTGTAAAATTATCCAACTTAGAGGAAAAAGAGAAAATTCTTCGAGCATCAAGAGAAAGGAAGACAGTCACATACAAAGGAGCGCAGGTAAGGGTATGCTCAGACTTATCAGCTGAAACCATGAAGAGGAGGAGAGAATGGAGCAGCATCTTCCAAATTCTGAAAGATAAAAATGCCTCCCCCAGAATCCTATACCCTGCCAAGTTATCCATTAAGATAGAGGGTAAGATAAGGGTCTTCCAGGACAAGGAAGAACTCAAAAAATATACTGCAAGTCACCCGACCCTGCAGAACATACTGGCTGACTCACTATGGCCAGAAGATCAAGCTCCAACTAGAACCTCCAGGAGACCACCATATAGCCCATCTCCATCTAGAAGCCAACATGCCAGCAACACGTACCAGGACAACACGGTCTCAGATGGAAAAGAGGACAGGATAGAAACCCTCCACTCAAACGCAGTACACTGATATGAAGGAAGATAGGCAAAGACCCAAAACACAAAACAGAATATGGCAACCATGAAGCCAGAGATTGTAATAATCACTTTGAATACAAATGGGCTCAATTCATATGTTAAAAGAAAGAGGCTGGAGGATTGGATTAGAAAACATAACCCATCAATCTGCTGCCTGCAAGAGACACACCTTAAGCAAGCAGACAAGCATATGCTGAGAATAAAGGGCTGGAAGAAAGTTTACCAAGCAAATGGTAACTCCAGGAAGGCAGGAGTGGCTATCTTAATCTCCGACAAAATGGATCTCAAGATCCAAAACATAAAAAGAGACAAAGAGGGACATTACATAATGCTCAAAGGCTCAGTAAACCAGGAAGCAATAAGCATACTGAATATTTACGCACCTAATAATGGTGCGGCAAATTTCGTCAAACAAACTATTAAAAAAATGACAGAAGAAATCACGGAAACAACAATAATAGTGGGGGACTTCAACACTCCACTATCAGAGAAAGACAGGTCACAGGGAAAGAAGCTCAGCAAAGAGGCCAGAGAGCTAAACAATGTAATTAGGCAACAGGGCCTGATAGACATCTATAGAGCCTTTCATCCAAAAGCAAAAGGTTTCACATTCTTCTCCAATCCACACGGATCTTTCTCAAGAATAGATCACATGCTGGGGCACAAGGCCAGCCTGAGTAAATTCAAACACATAGATATTATCCAGACGTCTTTCTCAGACCACCATGCCATAAAGCTGGAGATTAATAGGAGGGCACCCAGAAAAGCAAGGGTCACCAATTGGAGAATAAACAACGATCTCCTGCGACATGAATGGGTTAAGGTCCAGATCAGAGAGGATATCAGGAAATTTCTAGAAACTAATGAGAACGAACATACAACATATCAAAACTTATGGGACACTGCAAAGGCAGTTATCAGAGGTAGCTTGATATCACTGAATGCATACATGAAAAAAGAAGAAAGGCGTATGACAGATATGTTAACACAAAACCTCCAACAACTAGAACAGAGTCAACAGAACTACCCCTCCAATAGCAAGAGAAAAGAAATAATAAAAATCAGGGCGGAGTTAAACCAGTGGGAAGACAAAAGAACAATGCAAAGGATTAACGCAACTAGAAGCTGGTTTTATGAACGAATTAATAAAATTGACACTCCCCTGGCAAAGCTTACCAAAGATAGAAAGGAACAATCATCAATAGCCAGGATAAGAGATGAATCGGGGGCAATAACAACAGACCCCAATGAGATAAAAAGGATAATCACAAAGTACTATGAAGGTTTGTATTCTAATGAATTCAGAAACCTGGAAGACATGGATAAATATTTAGAAAAACAATCTATCCCTAGATTATCTGAGACAGAGATCAAGAACCTCAACAAACCCATAGCGAAGGAAGAAATAGAGAGTGTCATCAAAAACCTACCAAGGAAAAAGGCCCCAGGGCCAGATGGCTACACAGCAGAATTTTACCAAACATTCAGGGAAGAGCTGACACCGATCCTCCACAAAGTATTCCAGAACATAGAAAAGAACGGCAAGCTCCCAAACTCATTTTACGAAGCCAGCATTACTTTGATACCCAAACAGGGAAAAGACCCCACAAGTGTAGAGAATTATAGACCAATATCTCTAATGAACATAGATGCAAAAATCCTTAACAAAATATTGGCCAATAGAATACAAAGGAACATCAAACATATCATTCACCACGACCAAGTAGGATTCATCCCAGCGATGCAGGGATGGTTTAACACCCGAAAATCCATCAATATCATACACCACATCGAGAAGAAAAAGGATAAAAACCATATGATAATATCCATAGATGCAGAAAAAGCATTTGACAACATCCAGCATCCATTCCTAATCAAAACACTCATGAAGATAGGATTGGAAGGTAAGTTCCTCAAGCTCATACAAGCTATCTATGAAAGACCAACAGCCAACATCATAGTCAATGGAGAAAAGACAAGAACAATACCACTGAAAAAGGGTACAAGACAAGGATGCCCCCTGTCCCCTCTTCTATTCAATATCGTTTTGGAGGTCCTGGCTAACAACATAAGACAGCGGAAGGACATCAAAGGGATCCAGTTGGGAGAGGAGGAGGTGAAACTATCGTTATTTGCAGATGACATGATCCTATACATTGAAGACCCCCAAAACTCCACAGTTGGAATACTTACAGCAATAGAGGAATACGGAAGGGTAGCAGGATACAAGATCAATAAACAGAAGTCGGTAGGGTTTCTATACACATCGGACAGGGCCATGGAAGAGGCGATTAAGAGGGAAGTACCCTTCACAGTAGCCAAGAACAAACTGAAATACCTAGGAATATACTTAACAAAAAATACTAAAGACCTATATAAGCATAATTATAAAACCCTATTACAGGAAACTAAAAGTGACCTTCACAAATGGATGAAGCTCCCCTGCTCATGGTTAGGTAGGCTGAACATAGTAAAGATGACAGTTCTTCCTAAAGCACTCTACAAGTTCAATGCTATACCAATCCAATTACCATCAACCTTCTTCAAAGAATTGGAAAAACTGACCACCAACTTCATATGGAGAGGGAAGAAACCCAGAATTAGCAGAGAACTCCTCAAGAAGAAGGACACAATTGGAGGACTCACCCTGCCTGATTTTAATGCCTACTACACAGCTACAGTGGTCAAAACAGCATGGTACTGGCACAATGATAGACACTCAGACCAGTGGAAAAGAATAGAAAGCCCAGGAGTAAAATCATCAGCATATAGACAACTGATCTTCGACAAGGGCCCCAAAAACGTCAAGTGGGAAGCAGATGCCCTCTTTAATAAGTGGTGCTGGAAACAATGGATATCCACATGTAGAAAGTTGAAACAAGACGTCTACCTCACCCCATGCACAAGAATACACTCAAGGTGGATCACAGATCTAGAAGTCAAACCCCAAACCATCAGGACCATTAAGGAAGGAATCGGGACTAATCTCAGAGCACTGGCCCAGGGAGCACATAGGCTCACTGCAACAGGGAAGGGGACACACACAGGTGATCTGGAAATCGACAAATGGGATCTAATAAGAATAAAACACCTGTGCACCTCGAAAGACTTTGCCAAGAGGGTGACAAGGCAACCCACAGACTGGGAGAAGATTTTTAGTAATGACACGTCAGACAAAGGACTCATTACTAAAATCTACAACACCATCATGACCTGCAAAAAGAGGAAAACAGTTAACCCCCTAAGGAAGTGGGCAAAAGAAATGAGAAGAACTTTCACTAGAGAGGAGATCAATATGGCCAATAAATATATGAGAAAGTGCTCGAAGTCCCTTGCCATAAGAGAAATGCAAATCAAAACAACCATGAGATACCACCTAACACCCCTGAGGCTAGCCCAGATCAGTAAATCAGAGAGCAACAAGTGTTGGAGGGGCTGTGGTGAAATAGGAACCCTCCTCCACTGCTGGTGGTCGTGCAGATTTGTACAGACACTGTGGAAAGCAATCTGGCGATACCTAAAGAAAATGGAAATCGATCTACCTTACGACCCAGCCATCCCTCTACTGGGCATATACCCGGTTGAAGCAGCAAATAAAACACGACCAGTCATATGCGCTCCAATGTTTATTGCGGCACAATTCACAATAGCAAAGACTTGGAAACAGCCTAAGTTTCCATCGATAGACGAGTGGATTAGCAAACTTTGGCACATACACACAATGGAGTATTATGCAGCATTGAAAAGCACCGATGAGCACATGAAACACGTTATTTCATGGGAAGAGCTGGAAGGAATTATGCTAAGCGAGGTAAGCCAGTCCCAAAGGGACAGGTACAACATGAGTCCCCTGAGGTAAGTACAATCAGCATGACAGAAATGGGGCATTAATCCACCCAAGGGGAGGGTATTGTTTATATCTCCACAGGGAAAGTGGGACCAGACTTCAACCCAGTGTCGCAAGGTGTGAATGCATTATCCCGGCGTGGAGGACGGAACCGGTGGAGAGGTCTGAGAGGCAGGCCCCAGCACCATAAATTAAGTGGATTCCTGCCCCTCCCCCGAAAAGAACTTGTTCCAAAGGACGACATTGACCCTGCAGCTATGGGAGATGGTCATATTTGACCAGAGCACACGGGAGCAGATGAAGGGGCAGGAGGAGAGAGTGGAGCACAGCCTGGCCCACCAGGCCGTGATGATGATGTTCCTGAGTAGAGCAGCCAGTCCACAGAGAGAACAACATGGCTGGCCCTACTATGAGACATGATGCCCCTCAGTGACTAAGGGCGATACAGGGGACAGCACCGGAGACACAGTGTGGGAATTGCACCTGACCTGATCCCACCACACCGAGGCAATGCACTGGGGGAGTGCAGCAGAACAGCAAGGGAATGGAGTGGCAAGGTCCCCAGGGAATGCTGAAAGTGGACTTTGGGGCCAGGGCGTGGTGCCCCAACAGACTGGACTGGAAAACGCTCCTAAGGGCCAGCAAAGATCCCTGAACTAACTACAAGCTTTTCTCTTGTGAACTGTTTTGTTCTGTTCTTTTTCAGTGGTTTGTTTTGGTTGTTTTGTTGTCCGGTTATATACTGTTGCTTTGTGTTCCTCTGTCTAGTTTTCGTGCATGTTAGTGACTCCACAGGTCTGTCTGAATAGGACAGGCTGGATGAACTATCTGGAGGAAAAACAACGGGACCGACAGTTCCGGGGGGACTTGGGGTGGGGGGTAGGGGGGGTAAGGAAGTGGTGTTAACAAACCCAGGGACAAGGGAAAAACATGGGACCCCAAAGGGTAGAGAAGGGGGAGTGGCAGGCCTGGTGGGAAATGATCAAGGGTAAGGTTGCTTAGAGAAGAGGTATACTCTAGCCCAGGTGGCAATGAAGCATGGTGGTAGGGCAGGAGGAAGGTCAAGGGAGATGGAGGAAAGAGCTAGGAGTCAAAGGGCATTCATGGAGGTCTAGACAAAGACATGTACATGCAAATATATATAGGAGGTTGGGGAAATAGATCTTTGTGTCTATATTTATAGGTCAAGTATTAAGGTGGCGGAAGGACCTTGGGCCTCTACTCAAACACTCCCTCTATGCATGAATACCTTCTTTTATTAAATTGGAACTCTATGATGCTCACTCTCCCGACACAACAGCTGGAGCCAACATGGGTGAACAAGTAAATGTGGTGAAGAAAGCTGATGGTGCCCGGCTATCAAAAGAGATAGTGACTGGGGTCTTAAAGGCTTGAAGATAAACAAGCGGCCATCTAGCTCAGAAGCAACAAAGTCCACATGGAAGAACACACCAGCCTGTGTGATCGAGTGGTCCCAAAGGGATAAGTTACCAGGCATCAAAGAACAAAAAATCATATCATTGACTGCACACCTCCATGATAGGATCTCTGAAGACAAATGGGTGCATAAGCAAATGTGGTGAAGAAAGCTGATGGTGCCCGGCTATCAAAAGAGATAGTGTCTGGGGTCTTAAAGGCTTGAAGGTGAACAAGCGGCCATCTCGCTCAGAAACAAATAAGCCCACATGGAAGAAGCACACCGGCCAGTGCGATCACGAGGTGCCCAAGGGACCAGATATAAGGCATCATGCAAAAAAAAAAAAAAAGATATAAGTGTGTGTATGTATGTGTATTTATGTGTATATGTATATATGTATGTGTATATATATATTATATTAAATGAAGGGGGAAGTGCAGAGTGGAGACCCAAGGCCCAAGTGTCAGCCAATGGAGATCCCCTCATAGAGGGGCTTAGGAGAGGAGATGGGTTAATTAGGGTGTGAGGTAGTATCGATGAAGAACACAGCTTTCCCCCAGATCCTGGATGCTTCCTCCCCCCAACTACCATGATCCGAATTCTACCTTGCAGGGCTGGATAGGACAGAGGCTGTACACTGGTACATAGGAGGGTTGGAGATACAGGGAATCCAGGGTGGATGATACCTCCAGGACCAAGGGAGTGAGGGACGATGCTGGGAGAGTGGAGGGTGAGTGGGTTGGAAAGGGGAAACTGATTACAAGGAGCCACATGTGACCTCTTCCCTGGGAGAGGGACAGCAGAGAAGGGGGGAAGGGAGACCCCGAATAGGGCAAGATATGACAAAATAACGAGGTATAAATTACCAAGGGCATATGAGGGAGGGGGGAAAAGGGAGGGAGGGGGGGAAAAAAAGGAGGACCTGATGCAAGGGGGGGCTTAGGTGAAGAGCAAATGCCTTGAGAGTGATTGGGACAGGGAGTGTATGGGTGTGCTTTGTACAATTGATGTAGGTATATGTATGGATTGTGGTAAGAGTTGTTGGAGTCCCTAATAAAATGTAAAAGAAGAAAAAAAAAAAAAGAAAATGATTAGGGCAAAATATGTACAGATGTGCTTTATACAATTGATGTATGTCTATGTATGGATTGTGATAAGTGTTGTATGAGCCCCTAATAAAATGTTTAAAAAAAAAAAAAAAAGAAAGCATCATCAAGTGCGTAACCACTGCAAATCAGTGATCCTTAAGTTAATGCTAAATAAATATTAGTGAATATCTACTAAAAAAAAAAAGAAACATAATCCACACATTTAAGTGCCAAGCAGAAATATCTCTGTAATTAAACAGTATACCACCTTTGCCTCTGGTCAAACTGGGGAGCTGGTCATTATCCCATGGGGTCAAATGATGGTCAGAAAGAGGAAGGCCAGCTCCTGAGAGGCATATCTAATACACAGACACGTTACTATTGGACACTTGTTTGGGAAGTAGAGCAGGCAGGGTTTGTCTTTTTTCATTAGCAATCACTAAACCACGGAAATATTCACCTTGGAAATAACAAAGAGTCTAGAATGTTAGGATTACGTTAGACTTAAATTGAGACCAGAGAGTGTCAGGGAGGAGCAGTCATGCATGATAAGGATATCGGAATCAAGAAGAACAATCCTAAATGAGTTCACCTTCATTAGCAAGAACAAGTGCAGGCAAAGTAGTTCATAGCAGAGGAGCAGGTTCATGGAGGCCCTGGCGGCGCCAGCAGCTACTCCACTGTCATTGAAAACGCGATGGAGTGCAATTCCACTTTGACACACCTGCAGTTGCTAGGAGTCAGTAGGGAATCAATGTCCACTTGCTCTATAGTTCAAGCTAGAAGAGATTAAAAACAAAGAAGACATAGATACTGCACTGGTAGTCACTAGAACATGACTAAAGTGGGTTAAAATAAAACCAGAGGATTCTGCTATGCTTTAGCACAAAGCCTAAGCCCCTCTGTCTGTGATCTTGGGGAAAGACAGGAGGAATATGCTGAGGATCACTTTATCAGTCACACAGAATCGAACTGAAGACAATAGTGCTTTGCAATATATGTTTTTCCATCTCAAGTTTCCAATGTCAATACATTTAAAATTAATATTTTCTGTATTATAATATGTCTCAGCTATTAGAGGGTAGTTCTGGAGAATGATATGATCTAAAATTTATGTTTTATAGAAATCATCATATCAATCTTTTTGTATCCTGTGGCTACGATTCAGAATCAACTTGATGACAATGGGTTTGGTTTTTGGTATCTAGAAGCCTTAAAAAGTGGCAGGTACACAGTAGATATTCAACATATATTCGATATTGTTACAGATACAATCGGTTCGTATTATTTGCTTGGCTCACCTTGAGGTCAATTTCACTAGAAAATCCTAGTACTTTCTGAAGGCTTCTCGCATTTCTCTGTCCAAGTGCCTTCTTCAACTGCAGGAGTTGTTCCACTTGGGTACAGAACAGAGTAGAAGTAACATAGAAATAATGTTGAAATAAACTTGGAAAATAGTGAATAAAAATCCCAACTTCTTTGTCCCTTGGAGAAGCAATTCTGAGTCATGTTCCAGTCTTGCCGACAACTAAGAGTTAGCCACAGCTAATCTACGCAATCCCAAGTACTGATTGATTTGACTTCAATAGATGGCAACCCCACCTGGGTCAAAGTAGCACTGCGCTCCAATGAGTTTTCCGTGACTGATTTTTTGGATCTAAGTAACCAGACCTTACTTCCAAGGCACCTCTGGTTAGAAAGAATCAAACCTCCAACTTTCAGTTAGCAGTTGCATGCATACACTATACAATGCAGGGATTCCAATCTATTAACTAAGGAATCATTTGCTGATTGGCTTCCTTCCTATCTTGTTCCCCCCAAACCTCATTCCTGGGATAACCTCCCAAATAAAGTGTTATTGTGTACCATCCAGTCAATTCCTATTCACAGCAACCTAAAACTATTACTTGACTAAGTTTGCTTTATAAGAATTCTCAAACTAAAACAAATTCCTATTAAACAACGAGACTTCCTCTAATTAATACCCCGACCTTGTAATTTCTTTCATAGGGTCTCTGACCCTCTGGGCTACAAAGTTATCAGTCAGAGAGAAATGTGAGTCTGAATTCCCTGAGACACGTTTTTGGTTCATCCTCTAGGGCCTAGCGTCTAGAGGGGATGTAGAACCTGAATAGTAATCAGATTCTGTTGGTTGTAAAACCAAAGTAAGATTTTCATTCATTTAAAAATTTGAGGAATTTGCCCACCAAATTACGTTGAATCAATCATTTGTAACTCATTTCCCAGTGACTTGTATTAATAATATTAATTCCCTACTTAGGCTCAACCTATTCTCCCTCACATCATTTACTCTTTCAGTGGCTCCATTTTTCTTATTTGTGAAATGGAGATAACCAGGCTCAAAGGCTCCTTCACAAGGACATTGTGAGGATTAATGAGTTAATGCCAGGGAAGGGAAGCGCACTCTGCCTTAAATGAATGTTGCTATATAAATGCAAATTATAGCATTCCAGCTCGGCTTACCTGTAAAAACGTGATGACTTAGATCCTAGATTCCTTCACAACACTGAGAAGAAATTCAGCACTGAATGCAGCTGCCTCCATTTGTTGCCCTAGAGGGAAAAAAACAATCAGTGGGAAAGGTAGCCAGGAATGTTGAAATTGCTGCTTGAGCTTTCCCCTGACCTTGCCCTTCTCCTAATACCTTGTTGGCTCTGTAAGTGCCCTCTCCTCAGCTACCTATCAAATGAATCCCTCCACCATCTCCTGTGTTTCCATCACTCCTGGACCCTTTGACATTTATTTAAATAAGCTGTCTACTTCTATTAAAGAGAATCATTCCACTCTTTTTTCAAACTCAGATTATTCTTCCTCTTAACTCCTCCTTTGTGGAAACTGGTCAGATCCTGGCAGTGGTGAAAGGATGGAGGGACGAGGCCCTTTGCAGCATTGTGATCAAACCCCTCCCTGTACGAAACCTCAGGAGCACTACATGGTCTGCAACACCATGTGCACACGCACGGCCAGAGGACCCACAAGTGAGGTACTCATGGACTTCATTGTGCTCTTTACTATTTGGGGGCAGTCTAGATCAATACAGAAACTTAATTAAGCTGTGGGTACCTTGGTTACTGTAAACCAGTACAGCCCAGGCTTATTATTTAATGTGCCCTTAGACACCACTTAGCTCAGCCCACTGCTGATCCACCTCCAGGGCTTTCCATCGGTCTCTCTCACTACTATCTGCATAAAAACAAACTCATCTGCAAAGGGTGGGAGAGTGAAAAAGAAGTAAGTTTATAATTCACATAATTGAGCTTGTTTTCTGCCCCATATTAGCTTATGTTCCTGGATAAAATTTTTTTCTACCCTGCACATGTGGTACCAAACACAAAAGGTACAGAGTACAAAGTAAGACTTGTCCAGGTGCCCTGAGCCTCACTCCAGAGACATCATTGTCAGTAGTTTCTAACCAATCTTTCTAGATGCAGTGTTCGTGTAGAAACACACACATATATACTATTAAAAATAGCAGAAATGGTGAGTGATTTTAGAGACTCCTAAAGGGCAATCTTGATAGATTTTCTCCAAGTGCCCAGGTCTCTAGGTCATGGAAAATGGTGCTCCTGGGGTCTCTTTGCCCATTGGACAGGTGGGCTCCATGCATCTTTGATTTTCCTCACTCTAACTTCCTCTGGACAAGGAGAGACCACGAGTTGCCCCTGACATGGCCACTCACCATGGCGCTCCTCGCCACAGTAGAATATAGAGCATTTGTGTTTGTGGACTGTGTTCCAACTTTAGTGTTCCCCAAGACCATGGTCCTGGTCCCCTAGGCCCAGCAACACAATCTTAAAGGTTTTGATTATGTCTAAGAAGTTTTCAGCACTTTGTTTCGCCACCCAAACTACACTGTGCTAAATCAGTAGACTTGAGCATACCAATAATCATAATGAGGGTGCATTCTGTTGAACCTGGGATCACCATGAATTGGAAACAGTTCAATGGAAACTAACAATAGCAACATATCATAAAGGAATCTGCAAAAATTAGGTTAATAAATGAAATCTATACAGTTGGGCATTTTATATATGGCTGACAGTTCGACTTACTTTTTTTTATCAAGTTCTCTACTTGTCAAATTCTTATTATTCTCTACTTACTGAATTTTCATGTAACTATATTTTAGAACACTTTATGCAACTGAAAAGTAGTAATGAAAAGAAATTCCAAAAAGTCCATTATCTGGGATCTTAAAGGCTTGTAGTTAAACAAGTAGCCATCTAGCAGGGAAGCAACAAAGCCCACATGGAAGAAGCGCACCAGCCTGTGTGATCATGAGGTGTGGATGGGGAAAGGTATCAGAAGTTCAAAAACAATCAGCCTAATTGGTGTGAAGTGGCGTGGATGTAGTGGAGACCCCAAATATACCTGTAAGATAATTGGACACTCCCTCTCAGAAGGGCCACATGGAAGGGATGATAAATCCATGGTGCAGTATAGCCCTGATGAACCACATAACTATCCTCTAGTTCTCTTTTTTTAAAAACATTTTATTAGGGGCTCATACAACTCTTATCACAATCCACACATATACATACATGATTATATAAAGCACATCTGTACATTCCTTGCCCTAATCATTTCCTTTCTCTTTTTTTACATTTTATTAGGGGCTCATACAACTCTTATCACAATCCATACATATACATACATCAATTGTATAAAGCACATCCGCACATTCCCTGCCCCAATCATTCTCAAAGCATTTGCTCTCCACTTAAGCCCTTTGCATCAGGTCCTCTTTTTTTTTCCCCCGCCTCCCTCCCCGCTCCCCACTCCCCATGTGCCCTTGGTAATCTATACATTGTTATTTTGTCATATCTTTCCCCATCCGGAGTCTCCCTTCTCCCACTTCTCCGCCGTCCATTCCCCAGGGAGGAGGTCACCTGCGGATCCTTGTAATCAGTTCCCCAGAACCCTTGATAATTTATAAATTATTATTTTGTCATATCTTGCCTTGTTTGACGTCTCCCCTCTCCCCCTTTTCTGTTGTCCATCCCCCAGGGAGGAGGTCACATGTAGATCCTTGTAATCGATTCCCTCTTTCCAACCCACTCACCCTCTACCCTCCCAGTATCGCCACTCACACCCCTGGCCCTGAATCCTCTAGTTCTTTAACATTTCCTCCCACTACTACTATGCATTTTATTTGTTTTACCTCATTAATCATTAGACTTGTGTATGTTCATTTGTACAATTAAGATCATTGGATACATGAAAACCAAGATAGATAACCCTGCAGAAACAGTAACGGGAATAACGGTTCCCTGAGGGTACGGGAAGAGAGGGGTGGGGGGACGAGGGGAATGGGAAGCTGATGGCATTGCTGACTGTATGACCCCACTCAATGGATCAAACAACAGAATGGAATGAGAATGGATATATTGGATTGTGTAAGATATTGCCAAAAAATAAGTCATAAAATGAGGGATCCTGGAGCATAGGGTGAGGGAGGGAGAGGATCAAGGGGAGCTGAGATCAAGGAGTTCAAGAAGAAAGAAAATGTTTTGAAACTGCTTGTGGAAGCAATTGTACAATACTGCTTGATGTGATTGAACTATGGGATGTTATGATATCTGTAAGAGTTCCCATTAGAAGGATTTAAAAAAATAATAAATAAAATGTTTAAGTGTGGAGTGGAGGGTTCAGTATCTTTTAATTCCATTTTCCCACACACTTCCTAAGGCCCCTTATATCATTTGTCACTCGATTATACTTTGTATACAAAGGTAAGTTAAAAAAGGACTGCTACTAGGGTCCTGGTTCATACATGCATGGGTTTGCTCCAAATAAAAAGTGTTCAAATGTATCTGTGCTTGGTGGAAGTCTGTAGATAAATTCTCTCAGGAATACCCTTGCCTTAGTCTCATTAGAGTGCCTTAAAAATAAAACAATAGTTTTTGTGCCATGGGAAAAAACTATTTTGAAGTCAGGACTAATACCAAATTTTTAACAAAAATTTTTAGCAAATTTTGAGCAAAAATTAAGTGGACATCTTCCCAACTCTTTGAAATTTTGCAACAGGTTTTGGGGAACCTTGTCCCACATGAGACAGGAGTGTTCTGATGGATCTGGTATTTTAAAGACAGCCAGAATGACTTTAAAGATGGGCTAACCCTGACAAAAGAAGATGTAGGATCTTCTAGGAAACAATGGCTTCACATTTTGACGCTGCTTTTGTTTAATAAAGGTTTTCATGGCTCTGTTGTAATCTTTTTAGACTCACCTTTGTGATGTGCGTGTTTCATTTGCATATTGTCTTGTCTGGTCTCTAATTCACCCTAACTTTCCTGTTTTAATTTGAGTGACCTCATTTTGGCTAACTATGCCTTTTAAATGTGCTTAATTTTATTAATCTATGAAAAAGAGAGCTTTATAATCCTTAACTTTTAAAGGCATAAAATAATAGTCCTCAGTTTAATCTATAATCCCACTACACTGACACAACCACTGGCAGCTCTTTTAAGGGCTCTTTTAGCTCCAAATATTATTAATTTATTTGAATTTATTAATTTTAGATATTATCTGTCAACTTCTTATCATGAAAGATAGGAATTTAGCATTCATAAACCATCACGCCTTACTCTACTTCTCTCCTGATACCATGAATTTATTTGTAGCACAGCTTTTTAAAAAATTAAATCGGTATTAAAAGTTAAACCAGTATTATGGTTTATTTATGTTGACTATGTAATTATTAATTACTGTTGACTCAAAACTGTAACTAATTTACATTTTCTCCTTGTTTAACATTTTCTTTTCCTTGGACTTAAGAGTGGCCTCTTTTAATGTAAATATGTACTTATCATCTCTTTTGCCTGATGGCTCACAAAATCATAAAGGCCAGTTAGTATTATTTTTCACCTGACAAAATGCATCAGCTTCGTTGTTGTTGCCACTGTTGGCTTTCATTCGCCATGCTCTGTGGGCTTCTACTCCGACGTCATAGACTGATTTAGCTCTGACAAACTGTTGCCCTGGGAATCTCTTGTTATTGTCTTGGTGGAATCTCCTGATTCCCCCTTCTGTGTTGGATCTCCTGCTTCCCAGATTCCATGTCTTCCTGTTTTGTAGTTACTTCCTCATTTTCATAGGAGACTCCATACAGAAACTTCCTGAGAAACGGTGCTTACAAACCCAAGCTCACTGCAGTCCAGTCAGTTCTGAAAGCGTTCTTGGGAGGTGCAAAGTTGTATGTCTGAAAAGATCTGTATGCTCCTGTCAGATCTGGGGCTAGTTTTCCTGGAGAGACAAACTAACCTTCTGGGTAGCAGCTGAGTCATGAGGAGGCCTTTTGAATTCTGGGTTAAAAAAAAACCATTTCTTCTAAGATTTTAATGATTTTTTTCTCTACTTTCTTTTTCCCAATGTTATTGCTTTAACAGCGTCTTCAAACATGTTCATTCTTTTCTGTAGGAATCCACACTTTTTCTTTCCACTAGAACAGCCACTCACCTCCCTAGCCCCCATCCTGCAGGTGTCGGACATAATGCCACTGTTTCTGAAATGTCCTCCCTGACCCCAGATTGTGTCTTCCTACGACCTCCTTGCACTACACATTCCCTTTGTAGCATTACAGCAAACACAACTATGTAATTTCTTGAGTATTCCGTTAAGTTGGTCATCTATCTCTCACGAGGGGGATGACTCTATCAGTTTTCTTCATTCTTATGACCCTAACATCTTCAGACCCTAACACAATATAGATGTCAATTCATTTTATCTATTTTTCCTATTTATCATCTATCTATCTACTTGTGTATATATTTACTATTTGGGCAAGTCTTCCCCCCTTTCAATTATACCCCTCCTTGATATAGATATAGATGTAGATGTAACTATAGATATAGATATATTTCATTATTTCAACTGCATTAATGGTGACCTGTACCTGTGCACAAAAATCTAACTTCCCACCTGCATTGTATTCAGTTTTTGGGGGTTTTTTTTGTATTCAGTTTTGTTTAGTTTCAAATCCGCAATATACTCTACTACTTGTAGGCTAATGAATAGTTAGAGAGTTAGAGAGCCAAGGAGAAAAGAGACACACCTCACATCCAAAATTCTGACACTGGAGTAAGAGAAGAGTGGTATTTTTTAAGTCATAATATAATACATAATGTGATAAATGCCGTAGGAAAGTAAAGCAAGAGAAGAATTGAAACAGGGAAAATCTGAAAAGTCTTCCAAAATGAGATGAGCTTTAAGTGCCTCAACCCCTCCCACCCCACTCCCTGCAGAGTCTATTGCGGTATTTGGCATAGTGGATATACATAAATATTTGGTTGTGGTGGGTGATAGTTTCTTCCAGAGTTAAACATCATTTGTTACACACGTTTTCTTCTCTTCTAGGCCATGCTCAAGCCTTGGGAGTCAGAAGAACATGCATTTTAACAGTCATTTACAAGGTCTCCTCCTTGATGGTTAAGGATACAGCACTCTGTTTTGATCTTCTGTGGTCTGTCATTTTCAATCACACCTTTAACAAATCTTCCTGAGGCTGCAACAAGGCATCCCCTAAGCAAATTTGTTCCATGCTCATTTGCCTGGATGGACTTCTATGTTTCCCTCCAGCACAGCTGGAGTCGTGATTAGTTGCCACAGAGTCAGTTCCAGTTCTTAGCTACGCACAGCAGATCAATCGCTGCCTGATCCTCACAGTCATTATCATATCAAAGCTCATTGTTGTAGCCACTGTGTCAATCCAGATCACTGAAGGTCTTCCTCTTTTGCTGCTGCCCTTCTACATTACTTACTATGCATGATGTCTTTGCCCAGGGACTGATCTCTCTTGATAACATGTCCAGTGTATGTGAGATGAAGTCTCATCATTCTTGCTTGTCAGAAGCATTCTGAATATACTTATTCCAAAACAGATTGGTTTGTTCTTGTGCCAGGGAATTGTGTTTTCTTTCTTTATTTTTCTTGTCAATTGTGTTTTCAATGTTCTTTGCCATAATTCAAATTCTTCTTTGATCTTCCTTATTCCTTAAAAAAAAATCATTTTATTGGGGGTTCATACAACTCTTTGGGGGGGGGGCTTATACAACGCTTTCCTTTTTTCCTTAATCATTTTATTGAGGGCTCGTATAGCGTATAGCTCTTATCACAATCCATCCATCCATCCATTGTGTCAAGCACATTTGTACATATGTTGCCATCATCATTTTCAAAACACTTTCCTTCTACTTGAGTCTTTGGTATCAGCTCCTCATTTTTCCCCTCCGTCTTTCACCCTCCCTCCCCCATAAACCCTGGATAATTTATAGATTATTATTTTTTCATGCCTTACACTGACCAATGTCTCCTTTCACCCACTTTTCTGTTCTCTGTCCCCCTGGGAGGGGGTTATATGAAGATCATTGTGATTGGTTCCCCCTTACTACCCCATCGTCTCCTCATCCTTCTGGTATGGCTACTCTCATTATTAATCCTGAGGGGTTTATCTGTCCTGGATTCCCTGTGTTTCCAGCTCTTATCTGTACCAGTGTACATGCTCTGGTATAGCCAGATTTTTAAGGTAGAATTGGGGTCATGATAGTGGGGGGGCATTAAAGAACTAGAGGAAAATTGTATGTTTCACCAGTGCTATACTGCACCTGACTGGCTCATCTTTTCCTTGTGACCCTTCTGTAAAGAGATGTCCAGTTGCCTGCAGATAGGATTAGGGTCTCCACGTCACACTCTCCCTCATTCATATTGATATGATTTTTTTTGGTTCTGGGTCTTTGATGCCTGATACCTGATCCCATCAACACCTCGTGATTACACAGGCTGGTGTGCTTCTTCCCTGTGGACTTTGTTGTTTCTCAACTAGATTGCTGCTTGTTTATCTTCAAGCCTTTAACACCCCAGCTGCTGTATCTTTTGATAGCTGGGTACCATCAGCTTTCCTCACCACATTTGCTTATCAGTGTACACTTTCACATGTGTATGAGGTGATTGAAAATATCATGGCTTGCATCAGGCACACCTTAGTTTTCAAAGTGATATCTTTACTCTTCATCGTTTGATTTTGTGCGGCAGATTTACTAATGCAATGCACCATTTGATTTCTTGACTCCTGCTTCCATGAGCATCGATTGTAGAGACAAACAAGCAAGATGAAGTCCTTGACAACTTCAGTCTTTTCGCTGTTTATTATGATGTTATCTATTGGTCCCATTGTGAGGCTGACCCAGACCTTCATTCCTGAGGGGTCTAGGTCATTATAAATCCTGTTAGGATTGGGTTGCTGTAACTTACCTGCCTTGCTGTTTGCTGCCTGGATATATATAGCCCAGCTCTCTCAACAGAAAGGGACTGGCAACTGGCGGCTCTCAAGCCTTAAAGGACTGCTAGTGTCTCACTACTTTATAATTTAACTGTCAATTTCTTGTATCATCTATCTGTATATAATTTAAAGGTTCATTTCTTGTATTATATATATATCTCTCTTTATAAATTCGTGGACTTACAGAATGCCTCATCCACCGGCATGGCATCCCACATAGCATTGCTTCAGATCAAGGAACTCACTTCACAGCAAATACAGTACGGCAATGGGCCCATTCCCACGGAATCCACTGGTCGTATCATGTTCCTCATCATCCTGAAGCTGCTGGCTTGATAGAACGATAGAATGGGCTCCTAAAGACACAATTACAGCGCCAACTAGGTGGCAACAACTTGCGGGGCTGGGGCAATGTTCTCCAGGAAGCTGTATATGCTCTAAACCAGTGGCCAATATATGGTGCTGTGTCTCCAATAACCAGAATTCATAGGTCCGGGAACCAAGGGGTGGAAGCTGGAGTGGCACCACTCACTATTACTCCTAGTGATCCCCTTGCAGCATTTTGCTTCCTGTCTCAGCAACCCTGTGTTCCTCAGGCCTGGAGGTCCTGGTCCCGAAGAAAGGAACTCTCCCACCTGGAAACACAGCATGAATTCCACTGAACTGGCAGCTGAGAATGCCCCCTGGGCACTTTGGACTTCTCATGCCTTTGGATCAACAGGTCAGGAAGAGTGTCACCGTACTGAGTGGGGTGATTGATCCTGACTACCAAGGAGAAATTGGACTGGTACTACATAAGGGAGGTAAAGAAGAATATGTCTGGAATCCAGGAGATCCCATAGGCCGACTCTTAGTGTTACCATGCCCTGTGATTAAAGTAAATGGTAAGTTACAGCAACCCAATCCTGACAGGACTTATAATGACCCAGACCCCTCAGGAATGAAGGTCTGGGTCACCCCACAAGGCAAAAAACCACAGGCAGCTGAGGTGCTTGCTGAGGGCAAAGGTAATACAGAATGGGTAGCAGTAGAAGGTAGTTCTACCTATCAATTACGACCATGGGATCAATTGCAAAAGCGAGGCTTGTAATTTTCAATGTATTTTCTTTGTATGGGATTATTGCATATATTTCCTTTGTTCAAGTATGTTATGTCAGATATAATTTGACTCAGTGTGTTTTCATTTATATGTATGATAGATGATTGATGATAAGTATAAGTGTGATTTCATTAATATCTGGAAATTATATAAGTATGTATGGGTAAAGAATTGTGTACAGGTGCCAGGTTGGCAAGGGGTGGATTGCGATAGTTTATTGTGCCAGCCTGGCCGATAAACACAAGTAGGATTAACTGAAGGGCAGAGGGATAAATGGCTCAGTGAACCTCGCCCTTACTTGTTCTGTGCCTCAATTTAAAGGGGTACACAAAAAAAATAAAAAAAATAAAGGGGTACACTACCTGTGAGATGCCTAGCCTGTGGACTGTGCCGCTGTAAGTTGAGGTCTCTTTAAGCCCACACAATTGGAATGTTCGTCTCTGGAGCTGGGGACCGACAGTTGATGACAGTTGGGGACCTGCCTTGCTGTTTCCTGCCTGGGTATATATAGCCCAGCTCTCTCTACAGAAGGGGACTGGCAACTGGCGGCTCTCAAGCCTTAAAGGACTGCTAGTGTCTCACTGCTTTATAATTTAACTGTTAATTTCTTGTATCATCTATCTGTATATAATTTAAAGGTTCATTTCTTGTGTTATATATATCTATCTTTATAAATATATTTATATATAATTACTAGCAATCTGGTTTGTCTCTCTAGAGAACCCTGTCTAACACAGAGGCCTTTGGGTTTCTTTACATTGAGTTGTCATTCACAATGAAGAATATAGTCCTTGATTTTCACCAGCAAGTCCTTCAAGTCCTCCTCATGTTCACTGAGCAAGGCTGTTTGCATATGGCATGTTGTTAATAAGCCTTCTGCCGATCCTGATGCCAAATTCATCTTCATACAGTACAGTTTCGCAGATTACTTGCTCAGCTTATTGGTGGACTAAGTGTGGAATAAGCAGTGCAATATTCCCTTGTTCTGTTAGAGCGACTGCCACTTGGCCCATGTACAGGTTCCACATGAGCACAATGAAATGTTCTGTAATTTCCATTCTTCTCAAGGCTGTCCGTAGTTTGTTATGATCCACACATTTGAATTCCTTTACATACTTAATAAAACACAAATAAATATCATTGTGATATTCTCTTCTTTCAGCATAAACCCTTCTGACAGCAGCAGTGATCTCTTGTTCCATAACCTGTTCTGGATCCAGCTTGAATTTCTGACAACTCCTTGTCAATATGTTGCTGAAACTATTGTTGAATGATCTTCAGAAAAATTTTACTTGCATGTGATATTAATAATCTGATGCAATAATTTATTCATTCTGTTGGGTCAGTTTTCTTGGGATGAGTACAAACATGGACCTGTTTCAGTTGGTTGGCCAGGTAGCTGCTTTCCAAATTTCTTGGCATAAGCAAATGCATGCTCCAGTGCTTCACCTGCTATTTGAAGCATTTCAGTTGTTGTTCTGTCAATTCCCAGAGGCTTGCTTTTGGCTAGTACCCTCAGCGTAGCTTGGACTTTTTCTTTCAGTACCATTGTTCTTAATCATATGCTACCTCTCAAGTGGTTGAATGTTATACACTTGCTTATGGTACAGCTATCCCTGTATTCTTTTCTACAATATATGTGGTAGTAATTCTAAGGTGTGGTAGGCTAAGTTGCCAAAGAACAAAACCAGTGACACGCACATGCATATAAGAACTGTATATCAAGGAGTAATCTTATCAAGAAGATATCCCAGCCCGGTCCAACTCAAGCCCATGGGCTCAACGCTAACTGAAGCCCTCTTCAGATTCATATAACTGAACACCAAGGTTGCAGAAAGGTGAAGCAGGATGCAGGGAGATCACAGGCTGGTGGATGCAAGGTCGGTGGAAGCATGGCAGGGTGTTGACAGCTTGCTAGGTGAGCCACCCTCCTGAGACTGCGGCAGACACAATCCCAGCAAGTAAGAAGGCCAAGAGCCAGAGAGAGGAAGAGGATTTCTTTCTTTTAGAAAAGGCCACACCCTCAAGTGGCCTCCTCAGGCAATGACCTGATGATAGGTTGGGCACCACTACTCCAGGCTCACGTGGGGTCCGTTTGCATAAAATCTAATTGCCACACTGTGCATTTGCTTATTGACTTCATGGATTTATAAACTGTGACAAAAGACTGTCCCATTAAGCAATGTATACTTCTCCTCCAACCTATAATAAGAGTGCATGTTTTCTGAATATGTGGCTATCCCCTTATTTAATTGCAATCAGGATGAATGTGACTGCATTATAATATTAATGGCATACAGGAACAATGTAGCTAATCTTGTCCTTGGCTTCATTCCCTGTGGATATATTGCTACACCATGCCTATTTACAGAAACACAAAGCAAATCAAGCACAGGATATAGATCTGATAAGTAATGAACAATGATCCAGCTTAGGGCACAATTTATAGGCACGTCAGTTGACTTCACATATAGCCATAGCTAAAAACAAACAAACAAATAATAAAGATAACTCTTAGTGATTATCCAAATAAGAATACACACTATTGAAACCCCATTACACCAATTCAATAGACATAAAGATGAAACTTATGAACTTGGCACTGCTATTGCCCATAGTCTGTGGTTTATTCTTCTCCTCTATCAGAGGCAACGCTACAAAGAGAATTCAGATAGTCTCTTAGCAGAATTGGCAGGTGCTCCCCTTTGAAGTGACAAAGCCCACCTGGAAGAAGCCCAGCAGCCTGTGTGATCATGAGCTATCGACAGGATCAGGTATCAGGCATCAGAAGACCAAAAACAAACAATCATATATCGATGTGAATGAGGGGGACTGGAGTGGAGAGCCAAAGCCTATCTGTAAACAATTGGACATCCCTCACAAAAGGGTCACAGAAAGGGATGAGCCAGGCAGGGTGCAGGATAGCACCAACGAAACACAACAATCCTCTAGTTTTTTTAATGCTTCCTCCCCCTCGCTATCACGACCTCAGCCTTGATGAGATGGATGGACACAGTGGCTGCAACAATGGGCTCAGGCACAAAATCAAAGGTGAGGCTGGCACAGGGCCGTGCAGTTTCATTCTGTTGTGCACTGGGTTGCTATGGGTCGGAACCAACTCTATGGCAACAAACCACAACTAACAAAAGGATTCCGAGCGTGCACACTGGTACAAATAAGAGCCTGGACACACGGAATCCAGGACAGATAAACCCCTCAGGAACAGTCATGGGAGCAGCAACATCATCAGAGTAGGGGTAAGGTGAGGAGAGAAGGGGGAGAAATGGGGAACCGATTGCACTGACTGACATATAACATCCTCCCCAGAGGGGTGAACAATAGAAATGTGAGTGAATGGAGACAGTGGACAGTGTAAGATATGAGAATAATAATTTATAATTTATCAAGGGTTCATGAGAATGGGAGGGAAAAAAAGGAGCTGATATCAAGGGCTCAAGCAGGAGGAAAATGTTTTGAAAATGATGATGGCAATAAATAAATAAATAGGTAAATAAATAAATAAATGGCAACATGTATACAAACATGCTTCATACAATTGATGTGTGGATTGTTATAAGAGCTCCCAATGAAATGATTTTTTTTTTTAAGTTGCGCCGCCCTTTGATCACTGTAGTGGACAAGTTTTTTTGTCTCTACCCAAAACCTTTTACATTCCTTTTACCATTGATAAAGACACTTCCCTAGCTCTTCTGGCCTTTTGCTTTTAATGTCCCCCATTAGTGATGCTCTTTAGAAGACTGCCCACAGACCCCGAGACACCACACTTGCAGAGAATTAGATGTACCTGGGAGTTTACCTCCCCTGGAAAGGCCACTGTCTGATCAGTGACCGGCTTGCACGGCAATCAGAAAATTCATTGAGTATGTCGAACATCAACAATAACTTACACCCCAGACTTCCCAATACAGTCGTGCTACAGTTGGAACTCAGTCCCAAATTCACACACTTTTTTGGCTCCTTCCCCTTCCTTGCCCCCTTCTCCATTTTCCTACAGTTTTCTCCAGGGAAGCAATTCTGTATTAAGGTCCTTGATCACAGACCCTTGATTCTACATCGTTTTGGAGGAACGCTGCCTAGATTTGCTGAAAGTAATCCTAGAAACAGATGCCAAGCACAGGATCTGAAGGTTGGCTCACTTGCCAGGCAGATGGCAACTAGGACTCTCTCGTTGGGGGTGCATGGCGCATTGATAGCCACTGCCAACTGTTGTTGCCCATATGCACATGTCACACCACAGAATGGCAATCACTGACTTCCACCTATGACGAATTGGGAGGCAGCGCAGTGGGATGAGATGCACTGACGTGTGTGATTTCTGTGCGCATCGCCAACACCTTGAGGAAAATGATGGCTCTGGTGTGAAAGTTAGGAGGCCTCATTAGCAGCATTTCAAGCCCCTTTCATTCCTAGTAACCAGGGGCCACAGCATGTGCCAGACCAGGTCAAGATCGAATTTTAAGAGAAGCAGAGTGTGCGATCATGAGGTATCAAAGGGATCAGGTATCAGGCATCATCAGAATAAAAAAATCATATCATTGTGAATGAAGTGGAGAGTGCGGAGAGGAGACCCAAAGCCCATTCATCGGCCACTGGACATCCCCTTACAGAAGGGTCTTGGGGAGGAGATGAGTCAGTCAGGGTGTGATGTAGCAACAATGAAACATACAACTTTCCTCTAGTTCCTAAATGCTTCATCTCCGCCCCCCTCCCCCAACTAGCATGATCCCAATTCTTCCTTACAAATCTGGCTAGACCAGAGGATGTACACTGGTAGAGATAGGAACTAGAAACACAGGGAATCCAGGACAGATGATCCCTTCAGGACCAGTGGTGCAAGCGGCGATACTGGGAGGGTGGAAGGAGGGTGGGTTGGAAAGGGGAAACCGATTACAAGGATCTACATATAACCTTCTCCTAGGGGGACAGACAACAGAAAAGTGGGTGAAGGGAGATGTCAGACAGTACAAGATATGACAAAATAATACTTTCTAAATTATCAAGGGCTCATGAGGAAAGGGGGAGGGAGGGGAAAAAATGAGGAGCTGATGCCAGGGGCTTAAGTGAAGAGCAAATGTTTTGAGAATGATGAGGGCAATGAATGTACAAATGTGCTTTACATACTTGATGTATGCATGGATTGTGATAAGGGTTGTACGAGCCCCTAATAAAATGATTTTAAAAAGAGAGAAGCAGAGCTTTACACAAGGCTGAATGCACACACTTGTCAAGTCAGCTCTTTCAGAGTAAGGACCAAAGGGTGAAATGGAGACTTGGGGAGGCGGCATCTAGGTAGAGACATCTGAAGAGCGTGACCCCTCTGGGCCTGCATTTGTGGGCTCTTCTCTTTATGAGGGATGTGCCGGAACACCATGCAGAGGCCTAAAAGGAACAAATGCCTTGCACTTTTCATAAGAGTTGCCCTCATCCAGTTCTGTCCCGGTCTTGCCTCTTGCCCTCTAGATCAGCGGCGAGTGACAAGTTGCACTGTGGCACGATGGAGCAATACTAGGCCTGGCAAAGAAAGAAAGGGGGTACTCACTGAAGGCATGCCGACATCTAGCTAACGTCGCAGTCGATCCTGAGAGTGTCGCGCCAGAGTCGTGGCAGCATGTTAAAGTGCATAAGGAAGAATTGTTCAATCTGAGGACATTCTGCAGTGACACTGGATTTAATGTCCTGGCAATGGACCGGTTCAAGGTGCTACTGAGATGACTTTTGAAGGTTCAAGGGGGGATGATCTACAACAAGAGAGGTCGGGATGACAGAGATTCCTTGTCAGAGTATTAAGCTAGTATTAAAGGATTCTGTATGAATCATAACTCAATGCAAAAAAAAAGACTCAAATCGTCACAACTGGACCAATAGGTAACATCATGAAAAATGGAGAAAACGTTGAATTTGTCCAGGATGTTGTTTTATTTGGAGCTGCAAACAATGCTCATGGAAGCAGCAGTCAAAAGATCAAAGACCCACTGCCTTGGGCAAATCTGTTGCACAAGACCTCATTAGAGGCTTGAAAAGTATGGACATTACTTTGAGGACTAAGGTGTGCCTGACCCAAGCCATGATATTTTCAATTGCCTCAGATGCATGTGGCAGTTTGGCTATTGAATAAGAAAGACTGGAGAGGAATTGATGCACTTGAATTGCGGTGCTGGAGAAAAATATTGAAAGTACCATGAACTGCTAAACGGATAATCTATCTGTGTTGGAAGAAGTAAGGCAAGCGTGCTCCTTCAAGGCAAGAATGACAAGACTTCATCTTACATTCTTTGGACAAGGTTGTCCGGAGAATCCAGTCCTGGGAAAAGGACATCCTGTTTGCTAAAATGGTCGGGCAGCAAAAAAGAGGAGGGGCCTCACTGAAATGGACGAACCCAGTGGCTGCAACAATGGGCTCAGGCATATAAAATCAATGGTGAGGCTGGCACAGGGCCGTGCAGTTTCATTCTGTTGTGCACTGGGTTGCTATGGGTCAGAACCAACTCCATGGCAACTCACCACAACTAACAAAAGGGTTCCGAGAAGGCAGATGACGAATGAGTCTATAAAGACTCAGAGAATCACCACTTGCTTATGTGCCTTTGGAGGACTCAGGGGTCCCTTCCTTAGTTACAAAGAAAGGAATGTGCTCGTGAGGAGATACAAACCTGTTCAGACACTCAGCTGGATATGCACTATTAATGTCCTCATTGGCGTGAGATGCTGTTGTGGAACATAGTCTCCTGAAAAACAAAAATCAAACAAACAACCCCCCCCTTTTTTTTAAATCATTTTATTGGGGGCTCATACAGTTCTTATATCCATCCATCCATCCATTGTGTCAAGCACATTTGTACATTCGTTGCCCTCATCATGGTTGTCTTTGCCTTTGGCACATGAGGAGCTGATACTAAGGGTTCAAGTAGAAAGAAAATGTTTTGAGAATGATGATGACAAAATCCTTTTTATTGTGAATTGGGTGAAGTTTTACACAGTGAGTCAGTTTTCCACTCAACAATTCAAGTGCATTTTGTTTCAACTCCTTGATTGTAACCCTCAGCATAACATCTCGTATCACACTTCCTTCCTAGGTTTTCTATCTCTATTCCTACTTCTTTCCTAATTCCTCCGGACTTTGTCCTTGGGTAAATGTGGCTTTTTTGTTATCTCAAATGGTTGATTGTTCTAAGGAGACTAGACATGCCTAGTGTTATTGTTTACCTTATAGACCTATTATTTGACTGTCCAGGGGCATTCATCTCAAGGGTTTCTACCAGTCGCTACTACACCAGTAAGTCTAATCTTTTCAAAGTGGGTGCATAAGCAAATGTGCTGAAGAAAGCTGATGGTGCCCGGCTGTCAACAAAAGATATGGCGCCTGGGCTCTTAAAGGATTGAAGGTAAACAAGCGGCCATCTAGCTCAGAAGCAACAAAGCCCACATGGAAGAAGCGCATCAGCCTATGTGACCATGAGATGTCAATAGGACCAGATATCAGGCATCAAAAACTAAAAAATCATTATCATTGTGAATGAGGGGGAGTGCAGAGTAGAGATTCAAAGCCCATCTGTAGGCAGTTGGACATCCCCTTACAGAAGAGTCACAAGGAAGAGACGAGCCAGTCAGGGTGCAGGATAGCACTGTTGAAATATACAACTTTGCTCTAGTTACTTAATGATCCTCCTCCACCCACTCTCATGACCCAATTCTACCTTACAAATCCAGCTAGATCAGAGGATCTGTACACTGGTACAGATCAGAACTGCATGCACAGGGAATCCTGGACAGATAAACCCCTCAGGACCAATAATGAGAGTAGCAGTAACAGAAGGGGAAGGGGAAGGTGGAGTAGAAGGGGAAACTGATTACAATGAACCCAAGACTGCTTCAGAAGGAAGGCCTTGTAATCTACTTCAGAGAAACCAGCCATTGGAAACTGTATTGTCTACAGTTCTACTCTGACACATAAATGGTCACATGAAAACCCAGTACAGCAAATATGAGAAGCTCTCCCTGCTAGTGACTGAGGTAAAGAAATATGCCAAAGGCCAAGAGAACCATGGAAGTCTCTGGGAGATTTACCACCAGCAAAGAGCCTCTCTCTCTCTCTCTCTCTCTCTCTCTCTCTCTCTCTCTCTCTCACACACACACACACACACACACACACACACACACACACACACAGTCACTGCTTCCAAGGACATCCAGTCCGTCTGATTGTGCATCAGGGCTCTCTGCCTCCATGCAGCTTCTGAACTACTGGAAATGAGCTTAGCTGGGAATGCAGCTTGGGACGTATAAGCCAGAGTTATTTCATTTCTTTATTCCACTCTCTTCCCTTCAGGACTGCGCTTCTTCATATTCCTTGTAATGACACTGACAATCCTTCCTGACATGTGATCCTGAAAACCCACGGAATGCTGAGAATGCCTGCTGTCCAGACATGCTGCACACAGTGACAATGCCCTTGCTTTCAGAGCCATTTCCCTTGTCAAAGGCCTGCCTCTTTGTCGCTGCCCTGCTACTTTAGCAAGCATGATGTCCTCTTCCAGGGACTGGTCTCTCCTTACGTGGCCAAAGTACATGGGATGAAGTCTGGACATCCTCGCCTCTAAGGAGCATGCTGGCTGTACTTCTTCCAACACAGATTTGTTTGCTTTTTTTGACAGTCCATGGTACTTTCCTGTTATAGGATATCGATAGGTATAATTATATGTATAAGATAATATACAAAAAAAGATAATATACAGATTTCAAACCCATTGCCATCAAGTAGATTTCAATTCATACTTGTCATATCAGACAGAGCAGAAATGCCCGGTCAGGTTTCCAGAGTTGTAATCTTTAAAAAAGTAGACTGCCACATCTGCCTGGTGGATTCGAACCTCTGATCTTTTGGCCAGCAGTAGAGTGCTTAACCATGGCACCATCGTCTCTCTCTCTCTCTCACTTCAGTGAACAACTGCTTCAATAGAAACAACGAACTTGGTAGCCTGAGAAGAAGTGTCATTTTTTTCCCCGGTTGATTTAGATGAACAAAGTTAATACACAGAATATAAATATAGTCATGCTTAGTTATATAGAATATATAGATGAATAAAGTTGATATATAGAATATAAATATAGTTAATTTAATGTAAATAAAGTTAATATATAGGATATAAACAAAGTGGTACAAATGCGCCTGGAAGATAAAGGTATGTTGGAAATTCTGTTCTAATCTAAACCAAAGTTGCAAGCTAAATTTTTCCTTAACTGGCTATCTTAGTTTCTTCAATGAATGAAATTACATTATATTATATTTTCTTCAGTTCCTTATCTAAAGAACACAAGATTATATTTCAAAGAAAGCTAGCAATATAAAAATGACATGAGAGAAAGAGAAAAAGCGACTTAGAGATTAAGAACAAAAGATGTAGATGAGACCAGAAGGCTGAGTTGAATTATTTTTTAAAAGGACAAAAGGAGATCTTGGAAGGGCTGAAAGAAAGTTTCTAGGCCACTCCCTCAGCTTTTATCAATCGGAAAGATCCTGACGTCCTTTCTTGAAAGCTGTCTGGGATGCTTCAAAAAAGAAAGGCAGCAAAGAATTGGTGTTTGTCAGCAGAACAGCTGTGCTACCGAGATACCCTGGGCATTGTGTGAGTGAGCGGCTTATCAGCCTCCAGGAAACTTGCAGTACCTGAATCTGCCTCCTATTCTCTATGAAATGCAATGCAGAGAATTTGGCCGCCACTCAGCACACTGACCATATATATTATTAACAACTCCGGAGCTTACTCATAATTTCCCTCAGGCTTTGTTGTGATAGCATTTGTTTCCTTTTCCGAAATGCTGCCCATCTTCTACAGGCATGTATATCAAATCTAGGGTTAACAGATGGTTGGCATCTGATACAATAAAAACCAAAATATTATTAACCAACCCACATCAACTTCCACCAATAGGTTCCAACTCATAACAACCCTACAGAGCAAATTAAACTGGCCCTTTGGGTTGCTGACACTGTACAACTTGACAAAAGCACACAGCTTCAACTTCCTCCCACAGATCCAAGGGTGGGTGGGTTCAAATTCCTCCCCTGGAAGTTAGCACATCAATGTACAATTTTCTGCTATTGATTCGACACTCATAGCAATAGTGGTTGATTTTGCTAAGTTCTTTAGGTAGACTGTTTTCCTTAAGCTTTTTTAGTTACAAAAGTAATACATGATGTTGTTTAAAAAGCAACACCAACAATCCTGGAGACGAAAGTGAAAAGTTAAAACCTTACCTAGTTGTCCTCCCCTTGCCTACATCGCTCCCCTGCACTCGCGAGAATCACTGTTAACCGATGAGCTCCTTTTCTTGTAGGTCTTTTACTAAATTTGCACACACAGTGTGTGCGCTTGTATGCACACAGAGAGATGAATGAAGATAGTCGGACAGCACACAATTGCATGATAGTGTGTGCATGCATATGCGCTTCACTCATCAACTATATTAACAAGAGAGGGATTCATGACATGAACTGCAAAATGTGGATAGTTGAATAATGAATGCATAAAGCTCGTGATTCCCCACCTCTGTGTGTGTATGTGTATGCCCTACCTGAGTGAGTGTCTGAGTGTGTGTATGTTTATACATAAAGTTAGTTGTAAAATCCCATTATCTTCCTTTTTTTCCTTTTTGACCTTGATGTCCCTGATATCTTGGTCTGAAGACCTATAGCCCCGTGATTCATTCCCTCAGTGTGTTTGGTTATGTGCTTTTGCTTAAGAAGTTTTCATAATGCCTTTGTATGCTCCACCACATTCCTGGATATGTTTGCAGCAAAGGTAAATACATATGTACAAATATCCTCTGTCAAACCTATATCTCATTCGTGGAATTATTGGTAATATATTCATGGATATACTGCCACTCTCTCTACCTCACCTGTTCAACCAACAAGTCTATCCATGCATCGACTTGTAAGTCAGCATTATTACAGAATTGTGCATATAACAGTATTTACCTATGTTGCCTTTAAGTCTTCGGCTCATCTCAATGTCTTCCCTTGTCTCTGTCGTTTGACGCTGACCTCCGCTAATTGTATATTGCTTTCTCCTTCAGCTACCACAATTGTACCTTCAAGTTAGTAAAGATATATATATTAACATCATACACAAAGAATTGAAAAGGTCATTACAAAGGCAGGAAAGAATAAAGTAAATTTCAGAAGAGACCCAAACTTGCTCTTCAACATAGAGTAAGTAAAGCCAAACTGAATTAAAAGAGCCATTTTGTTTTCTTGAGAGAAAACAAAGTGAAGTACTATCATGAAATGTGCAAAGACCTAGAGTTATGTGGTAGCTATATAATTGTTTATCAGATTGAGAGCGAAGGGGTGGAGTCTAGCCTGTCAATCAGATCATAGCCAATGAGGCCTCTGTGTCAGCCTGGCCTTCTCCTCAGGATTCTGGGAACTCCTGTATTCCTCCTTGGAGGTGGGAGACACTCTCTCTTGCTCTCTGCTCACTCCCTGAGAGACATTTCTGACAGGAAGCCACATGAAACTACCTTGATGCAGCCAGTACCTTGGGAGCTGGAGGACCCACATGGAGACCCCTGCCAGGGCTGAGATGTTTACAAAGCCACTGGATCCACAAGACTTCCTACCCACTGACCTGTGATCTTCCTACATTCTGGCAGCATTGCATGTGTTTTGTGAGTCTGAAGAGGACTTTATAGATTGTTGTTTGACATACGGGCTAATATCGAACTTATGGACTTGATCTGGGCTGGACTGGGATGTTTTCTCAATGTTCAATTGCTCTTGTATATAAACCTCTTTCTTATATACATAAGAGTCTCTATGAGTTTGTTTCTCTGGTCTACCCAGACTGACACAAGTTAGAAAGTCAAAAGGGAAGAATGTGCTCAGCACATCTCATGCTGAAAGAACTGAAGGAAAAAGCCTTGAGTTGCAACAGTGAATGTTTTATGGGGGCAAGTATTAATTGATACAGGAAGCATCAAAAGAAAATAGAAAGAATACACAGTCACTATACCAAAAAGAATTAATGACATTCAACTATCTTAAGACGTAGCATATGATCCTACATAATTTGGACATGTTGTCAAGACAGACCAGTCCCCGGAGAAGGAGATCATGCTTGGTAAAGCGGAGGGGCAGTGAAAATGAGGAAGGCCCTGAACAAGATGGATTGACACCGTGGCTGCAGCAATGGGCTCAGGCATTGGAATAATTGTGAGGATGGCATTGGACCTGGCAGTGTTTCATTCTGTTGTGCAGAGGGTAGCTGTGGGTTGGAGCTAACTTGATGGCAACGTAACTAACAACAATACACATGTATGTATGTATATGAGGGCAATTCACAATGCATTGCTATGAAATCATAGAAATTCACACTGAACAAAAGTATAAAAATAATAAGGCTATTATCCTAACATCTAGGTCTATATATTTTTAAGTTTTGCTGGAACATAATCCATGTATCATTCAATTCAATAGTAATATTGAAGAGTAATATAATCACAACTACAATCAATTTTAGAACTTCCTCTTCTTTCCTTTACTCATTGTTATTAGCTCCATGGTCCATGTTTGAAGGCAGTATTTTCATCTCTCTAATCATTCCCCAAGAATTCTGTGTTCTTTGATATGCACCATGTCAAAAGGACAGTTTGGGCATCCTTGAGGGACTCAAATTCTGTTCTTGTTAAATGGCCTTCTAGTTTCAGGAACAACAAAAAGTCTGGAGAGACATGAACAGGGCCATATCCTTCAAAACCATTCTACTGTGATGACCACTTAGGGATCTCCCAAATCAGACCTAGCAACCTTCTGAGCTGATCTCTCTGCCTTTATTGTAATTGTCCCAGCAGTTCCCGGTGAACCACAGATTTTATGAAGCCCTCTGCGGGTGATTAGACCAGCTATCCCACATCAAGCTGCATCTGAAATGAGGCGTGCGGATGAAAGGAAAAGAAAGAGACATGTACAAAGCATGGGGTTGGGAGAACAACAGTCTGATGGACTGAAGTCCAGAGTATATTCGAAGCTTGGCTTTTATGCTCTTCTTACAAGGGAATGGTTACAAAACAAACATCAAAGAACTTGCTTTAAAAAACATTCTTAGCCTCTTATCTATGCAAATGTTACTTAACTAGTCACTCTTTCTTAACATTTGAATAATAAAAGCACTATGTTCTAAGACAAGCACACGGATATGCAAGATTTAAAAGAATCTTAAAGACGTCTTAAATAACTGAATTATCTCGAAATGTTTTTAGCTGCAAGGTCATAAATAACTGAGTTATTTTGCAATGCTTTTGTCTGAAAAGACTCAGAGGCACAGGGGACTAATTGGTCACCCACCAAGAAACACCTGGACCAGCCTATGATCTACAGGCCTCCTAAGAAGACTAAATGTGTTACTGAGAGAGCTTGTCTGTAGCCCTCCACTGATTGTGGAGCCATGTTTAAACATGCTTTGCTTAGAATAAGCCCATGTATGTATGAACTGAAACTGTAGTAGAAATATTTTTAATCACCCTCATATATTTTGAACATCCTTTAATATGAGTGAGTAGGTAAAGACCTATCTAATTTTTAAATAGTTAATAATATTCCAATATGACTGTGTTTAAAGTTTCTATTCCCCTACTAATCAATGATTAATTGATCTATTTTTGCTCTTATGAATTATTTTGGAATTAATCCACTCACAACTCATTTATTCATTGAGAGCTCTTAATGTTAGGCTCCAGAATTTTTATTGTATCTTTAGAAATATTATAGTTGTTACTCAGCAAAAAGATAGCTATATTAGTATTTATGTTTTGGTGAAATGATAACAATATTAGCTCTTAATTTAAACAGGGTTATTATTTCATAGGCTAAAACTTTACAAAAGGAGACCTATTATGGGATGAATGAGTTTTCCATGTTATGTCATATCTGCTTCAGCTACCCTACCATAAAGCATCAAATCCACCACTGATACTGTATTTTGAGTTATGATGATTAATGTTCTGCCTTGTCCCATAGTCCTAATTCTAATATTGGAGACCTTCCCAGGTCTCTGATCTACCTGCAACTGCATATCTGAATCCATATCACTTGCTGATTCCGTTAGTTTGCCCCTTTGGCCTCATAACTACGTGAATCTCTGATTTTCATTGGCTCCAGAGACCACCTGTTTAAAATTATAATAATCAAAACACAAAGAAATGAAAGCAGAACAGAATATAGTCCAAGGAGTTCTTTTATATGCATCAAACAAGCTAATTTTCGACCAAAATTAAACAACTGAGGAACACCATTAACAGATAACTCTGCAAGCTTAATAGTCAATTTGCAAACTGGGTAACATGGCCTTACTGATTAAGTTAATGTTCTCATTAACTAGCATTTTAAAATGTTTATATGTGATGTTATGAGGTATTTTGAACAAAATTTCTGATGGTTGACATTATGTTAAAGGTAGTATGTGTACAACTATTAGTAGCGTTTAAATGAAAACTTGGCTAAACCATCACAAGACAATTACAAGATCAGGGTTATAAGATGCTGGAAATTTTTAAAAGGATCGGTTCATTAATTTTGATTCTTTCCTGAAAAAGCAACCAAATGAAGGTAAATAAATCTTGAAGCCAGCCTCCTTGCTTTCGGTGAGCCTGGTCACCTGGAAACAAAGGTGAGGCACAAAGCAAGCTACTTCTGAAAGTCATAGTTTACACACAGCTAAGATCGTTCACTCGTTACCATCACTTATTTTTAACAAGATGAACTATAACAGGTAAGAGAATTCTGTCTTCATAATGCAAAATTTGTCTTTTTATTTTATGTTTTATACACTTTATGTTGCCACACAAGCCTCTAAAAGCACTCAGTGCCCTGCTTTGGGCTTTCCTGAGATCAATTGCTAAGTGAGCACTTACCGAATTTTCCAGCTTTAGTCTGTCCACTGATGTGAACTTCTTCCCACTGTTTGCATGCCTTCTCTACAAGCTCCCATCTGTAGTCTGGTCTCCAAGTAAAACGCTCAAATGGACCTTCCCTACATGCCTCAGAAAACTTCACACAGATATTTCCAGAACTGAAAGAAACTGAAAAGGAAGCGTGATTCTAAGGAGAGGGGAAGCCAGCAAGAAGCAAATGAGAATAATGCGAGTGAGGTTGGAAAGACCTGATATATGAGTAAAAATGATAGCATGTGTCAATGATCTCATAAGAAGGGTTAAAGATGAACTTTTCTCTTTTTGACTTATTTTTTTGTTTTAGTTTTTCAAAGTGATAATAATGGTACAGAAATTAAGGGAGCCCTCGTGGCATGGTGGTTATGCTCTGAGCTACTTGCTGACTGCAAGGTCAGAAGTGGAGACCACCAGTCACTCCTCAAGAGAAGGAGAAGGTTTTCTATTACCAAAAAGAGCGACAGTCTCAGAAACCCACAGGAACCGTTCTACCTGTCCAATAGGGCTGCTTTAATTTGGGATTGACTTGACAGCTGTGAGTTTTGGAGTTTGGATTGTCAATAAAAAATAAATTCTAACTGGGTGGAAACACTAAGGGTATGTAACAGAGCAACGAGGGAAGCAAAGCAATATAGTCCACAGGGAATACCAAAAATAGACTTTGGGGCCAGGGGGTGGCATCAGACTCAACCAGAAAACCCTCCTAAAGGTCAACAAACAGACCTGAAACTATTTACAAGCTTTTCTTTGTTGTTGTTGTGTTTTATTTTGTTGTTTTCTTCTGCTCTGTCTTGTTTTTGTGCTTACTATTGTCTCTGCATGTATATCTAGCTAAGATAGGCATGATAAACAATCCAGAAAAGATAACAATGGTACCAATGGTTTCAGGGGGACATGAGAGAGTAGGAGGCGGGGGAGAGGAAGTTGGTGTTAACAAACCCAGGGACAAGGGAACAACAAGTGATCTCAACTCAATAGCGAGAAGGGTGTTGGATGCCTGATAGGGCTTGATCAAGGGCAATGTAACCGAGAGAAATTACTGAAACCTGAATGAAGGCCAAACATGATAGTAGGGCCAAGAGGAAAGCAAAAGAAAATAGAGGGAAAAAACTAAGAGGCAAAGGGCATTAATAGAGGTCTGAATACAGGCATGTACATATGTAAATATATTTATATATAACAATAGAGAAATAGATCTATGTATATTTGTTTATATGTTAGGTATTAGGGTAGCAGACAGACATTGGGCCTCTACTCAAGTACTCCCTCAATGCAAGACCACTTTTTTCTAATAACCTGGCATTTCATGATGCTCACCTTCCGAACAGGATCACTGAAAACAAAGGAGGTGCATAAGCAAATGTGGTGAAGAAAGCTGGTGCTGTCCAGTTATCAAGAGACACAGTATCTGGAGTCTTAAAGGCTTAAAGATAAACAAGGGGCCCTCTAGCTGAAAAGCAGCAAAGTCCACAGGAAGAAGCACACCAGCCTGTGTGATCATGAGGTGTCGATGGGATCAGGTACCAGACATCAAAGACCCAGAACAAAAACTCATATCATGGTGCATGAGGAGGAGTGGGGAGTGGAGACCCAAAGCTCATTTGTAGACAATTGGACATCCCTTTACAGAAGGGTCACAAGGAAGAGACCTGAACCTTTGGCAAGACCTAGCCCAAGGGGGCTAGGGTTGTTGAGAACTTGTGAAGGGGCCCATGGTCAAAAGGTGAGGCGGCCAATGGGCACCCTGGTGAGGCTAAGTGAGGAGGCCCACATTGAAGTGACCAGAACCCGATCAGATGAAGATAAGATTTTTGAGCCTTTGAATTGCTGTGTATTGCTGCTGACTTTAAGGACGGTCTGCCCTGATTTGACTTTGCTTATGGATGCAGAGTTACAAGGTTCCAAGTGGAATGAACATTCTTCACATTAAAGTACGTGTTTGTTTTCTCACAGCACTGGATTGATTGAATGGGCAGTATAGAAAATGAATACCCAAAATGAGGATACAAAGGCATGAAGTGGCCGGCTTAAAAACTCTCATGGGTGGGGGAATATTATGATAGGATTATGGTGTAGGTGGTCATTAGGCATAGAATATTTTTGTTCACTTATAGAATAGTATGTTTAAATGAGACTGGAACATTCTGAGTTATATGTTTTTAAGTTTTATCCTGTTAGGCACAAATATGACTTTACTGTTTTCTTTATTTTCAAAATTATGCATAGCTAAAGAGTTGTGTGAAAATCTCAAGTTGACAAGGGGTGGCCTGTGGTAGTTACATAGGCTGTCAATCAGGTCACAGCCTGAGGGTGCCTCCTTGTGGGCGTGGCCTTCTCGTAAGGAGGGTCTTGGGAACCTCACCTTCTCTCTGTGCTTTTCTCTCCTGTTGGGGAGCCACACTGAGACCTGCCGGAGCCCTGTGATGCTTCCACCACAATAGAATCCACAAGACTTTTCACCCACTGGCCTATGATTTCCCTGCATTTTGCATCTTTGCATGTGACTGCGTAATGTGAATAGAAACTTATGGACTGGTATCGAACTTATGGACTTGAGCTGGACTAGGATGTTTGCTTAATATATAATTATTTCTTAATATAAAGCTCTCTCTTACACATACATGGTATCCCTGGATTTTTTTTCTCTAGTCATTCCGACCTAACACAATTTCAATATATGAAAAAATTAGAGTAATATTCAAAACTCATATTTAATAAAATATTTAATGAATTAAAAATACATCAGCACTGTGGATATTTGGGGCCAAATAATTCTTGGTTGTTGGGGGAGGGAAGCTATTGTCTTGTGCATTTTAGGACATTTAGCAACATACCAAATTCCTATCCACTGGGTCCTATTAGTACTCCTAATAGAAGTCCCACAAAAGCTTTAACAAGCCAAAACGTCTCTCAGCCTTTCCAAATGCCCCCTGGAGGGCTTATCTGTAGAGATAGAGACTCATATGAAGCAATCAGGTCCTAACAATGATCTTCTCTGTGGTTTGAAATTATAGTTTGATCTTCTCTGTATTATCTAAATTCATGTACACACCAGACACACATATGTGGCATTGGCAGGTTAGTGATAGAATTCTCCCCTTCCCTGCAGGAGAATTGGATTCAATTCATAGCCAATGCATCTCATGCACTGTCACCAACAGTAGGGACTTGTTTATTGCTATGATGCTAAACAGGTTTCTACAGAGCTTCCAAACTAAGACAGACTAGAAAATAAGGCCTTGAAATCATTCTAATTCTGAAAATCAGCCAGTGGAAAGTCTCTGGATTACAACAGCCTAATCGAATTGTACCTGTATTACCGTGTGTTGGGAATACCTCAATGGCAGCTGAACAACATCAGCAATAAATATATGAATAGATAAACCCCTGTATAAAACCATACATATGTAATATAGTAACAAAAGTTATAAAACCGTACATGCATAATATAGTAACAAAAGTTATAAAACCGTACATATGTAATATAGTAACAAAAATTATTCAGCTCACAGCACCAATATAGGTAGTTCTCTGTTCAGACAGGTGAAAAATGATCCCATGAAAAAAGAAATATTAGGGGGCCTTTATGTCACTTTGCTATCATTTTTCTAGGTTATTAATATATGCTTCAGATATACTTAAGTAAGAAACCTAGTTTTGGTAGGGGGTTATTTTTAAATTTTAGATAATTCACACAAAGGACAAATATCGTATGAGTAAAATATTATAGAAAAGGGCTTCACACAAAAAGAAACATTATGTGATGGTTGTCAGAGTGGAATGGGAAGAGGGAGAGGGGGAGCTGCAGGCTCGCAGGTAGACTCGGGTGAGCGGAAAGCACTGTACAGTAGGAGGGAAGTTAGGAAGACATGAAGGAGGCAGGGGAAGACTCTGGAAGGTTTACAAGAATTAAAGACAACAGAGGAAAATAGTGCAGCATGTATAATCCTGCAAGGGTGAGGTGCTAGGATAAGATACAAGGGTTGAACAGGTGGGAGAGGGAGGACGAGAGCAGACCCATCGTATATCTATCTGTATAGTATACAGCTTTCACAGAGAATATTTGTACATCTATATTTACTTTTGCTGCAAATGTATCCATGAATGCAGTAGAGCACAGGACAAAGTTAGAAAAACTTCTTAGACATAGCCAAATGCCTTAAGGGAACAAGTCATTGTGCCCTGGGCGGGCAGAGGATGGGGGGATGGTGGGGTATATCAGGATCATAGTCTTCGATTGGTGTAACACCGTTCCCAAAGACAGTGTTCTACACCTGACTTTGGTGAGCCGGAACTGAAATCTTTTGAGCAGCCATCTCAGGTGAAACTATTGGTATCTCTCTGTGCAGAGGAAAGAGAGTGATGACAATCGAAAGATACAGGGAAACACTTAGCCCCATGGACTAACGGACCACACGAACATTAGTCTCCTCGGCTCTGAGACCAGAATACGTAGGTGCCCATTAGAAGGTTCTGGGGGTGGATAGAATGGGTAGAGAATGTAGAAGATAACGCAAAATCATAAACAAGACCAGGTTTATTGGTTACATAGACCATGGCCCTTACCCTTCAGATTTAGAATAGAATTCTCCACTGCAATTAGCATCATCAATCATTGAAGATCCAAAGGGCAGCATTTGCCCAAGTCTGAGTTTGTGAGATTCATTTTCACGGTCACTTCTGTTTTTAGTATACAGGCTGAGAATTTGTATCACATATTGAAAGTATTCTAATGTGCTGGCACCAACATTTATAAAAATGGCTGTTTGTAGCACACTAACCAGAGTCTCTTGTGGAACAAAGGGTTAAGTAAGTGCTGGACTATGAGCTGCCATCTCCCAATATGGCACAGTCACTCTACCACGACCCTACACGAAGTGAAGTCGGGGGTGATGTGGGGGGGGGGGGGAGAGGCAGGCAGGGAGCGATGCAGTTCAATAAATGATCTTATAATACCTTGCTTTTGCAAATTTCAGCCAAATCATGGCCACCTTAGCACATTACCTGAGCCCCTTCCAGATCTGAGTGGTTCATGCAAGCAAAGACCCTGGACTTTAACATCAATTAGTGTTGTTGTAAGCCTTCCTCAGCTGATTTCATAAAACGGCTGGGAGGGCTAATGTGATGTAACAGACTGGTACTCATTTGGTTCTCACGAATTAGTAGTCATTGTGTTTAGCAAAACTATTTACTTGTCTTTTGCATAATACTTTAGAGGGGTCCAATCACATCAGAATCCTTCCCTTTTGCCCTTTCCTCTGATGGAGGTGGGCGTGGTGTCCACAGGCTGAGCTCCAACTTGCAGAAAGATGATGGTAAATTCATGCACCTGGACGAGCTGCGGATATGCTCCCTCAGCAACCACCTGTTGGGTGCCAAAGACAAAGCGTCCATCCAGAATGAACGTGGCTAGAACTGGCCAGCTCACCGGCAGTTTCAACGACCAATTTAAGACCTGTGCTGTCCACGGGGCTTCTGCTTTCTAAGGCTGGCCAAGGCCAGTATCTCAGCTTCTGATAGAGAAAACCTCACTGCTACCAAGGCCAGGCAACTCACAGCGACCCTGTAGGACAGGGCAGAAGTGCCCGTATGAGTCATAGAAATGGGGTATTTGTCATAAGAGTCAATCCAAACAAATGAAAGTTAACAACTTTTCATAGTCATAGAAACTAACGGATCTCACTGATGACCAGTAAGTCATTTTCATAATGAAATTCCTGCATACTATGCAGAGGTATAATGAAATACAGCACTGTTTATGAACATGATGGTACTGTTTTCTCTGATCGGCAGCTTGGTATAAAATATCAGGCAAAAAGTCAGATGGAAATACATTTTTTAAAGATCATATTAATGAATGATTAAAAGGTTATGACAACATTTGAATAGGTAAAACACTGCACAGTGTATAAAACTTTATAAATTATTTGCTAAACTTTATAAATTACCCATGGTAGAAAGAGAGTTGAGTTTTGTTTCTCTCCTCATATGTTTTCAGGTGAGTGAGTTTTGTATTTCCAAAGAGAAGTGAGGACTGGTTGAGCTTTTCAGAAGAACAATGAAAACTGTAAGAGATCTATAACCCAGCTGGCTGATGCTGATTCTTCATGTATTGATTTAGGCCGGGGGCGGGGTAGAGGCCGGGTGGTCTGTCCAGAGAGACTAGGAGGTGCTTATTGTTTCTACTTCAAAAGGCAGCTTTGTTCCGCTCTCGCTGTGTCGAGTTGTGTGCACAGCTGCCCTCTACTGGATGGAATGACAACTTGCCCAGGTTCATTGCTAATGGAATTAATTTACGGAAACATTCATTTTAGCCTTCAGCAGTTATCTGTTGACCATTGTAGACATTGTGCTAAGTTTCAGAATTATAGAGAGGGGAAAGCACATTGCTTGCCCTCAAATAGATCACAAGAAAATCGGGGGAGACTAATAAACCCAGCAACTGACTGCAACATAGGATGAGAGGTACTATATGGTGGTCAAAGACACCGTATGATTTTTTTTTAACATTTCTCACTCGTTGACTTTATTGAGCTGATTCAATCCCCTGCCAGCGCTGAGATGTTTACATGTTCACTGATGCAGCTTTCCTCCTGCAGTCAGCATCATAGTTTGTGTTTTGTGAGATGGAAGAGGACTTTGTGGGCTGGTGGCAGACATATGGGTTAATGTTGGTCTTGTGGGCTTGGGCATCACTGGGTTGGGATGTTTTCTTGATGTGCACTTACCCTTTATATAAAACTCTCTCTTATATATGAGTTTCTGTGGATTTGTTTCTCTAAAGTACCCAGACTAACACACCCACTTAAATTTTAAGTTCAGTTAAAGATTGCAGAGGGTATATTATACAAAGAAACTATCTGTTGTTTATGTGAAATTCTAATTTAACTGGCATTCTTGTATTTTGCTAAATTAGGGGAAATCTACCTAAATGTCACCTCTTTAAACTGAATAATCCAAGAACTCCATGTTATTGTTGTTTCCTGACGAGTCCATTCCAACCAATGGCGAGCTGATGCATGACAGGACGGAGCACTGCCAGTCCTGTGCCACCCTCACCGTTGTTATATTTGAGCCCTCAAAGGGATCAGGTATAAGGCATCATCAGAACAAAAAATCTTACCATAGTGAATGAAGGGGTAAGTGCAGAGTGGCGACCCAAAGCCCATTTGTCGGCCACTGGAGATCCCCTTGCAGAGGGGTCTAGGGGAGGAGATGAGTCAGTCAGGGTGGGATGTAGCACCGATGAAGAATATAGCTTTCCTCTAGTTCTTAAATGTTTCTTCCCCACTATCATGATCCGAATTCTACCTTGCAAGTCTTGATAGAGCAGAGGATGCACACTGGTGCAGATAGGAGCTGGAGGCACAGGGAATCCAGGATGAATGATACCTTCAGGACCAGGGGTGTGAGTGGAGATACTGGGAGGGTAGAGGGAGAGTGGATTGGAAAGAGGGAACCAATTTCAAGGATCTACATGTGACCTCCTCCCTGGGGGACGGACAACAGAAAATTGGGTGAAGGGAGACATTGGACAGGGCAAGATATTAAAAAATAATAATTTATAAATTATCACGGGCTCATGAGGGGGTGGGGAGCGGTGAGGGAGGGGAAAAAAAGAGGACTTGATGCAAAGGGCTTAAGTGGAGAGCAATGCTTTGAAAACTATGAGGGCAATGAATGTACAGATGTGCTTTGCACAATTGATGTATGTATGGATTGTGATAAGAGTTGTATGAGCCCCTAATAAAACGTTAAAAAAAAGAAGTAAATGTCTGAAAAATAATGATGGCGACATATGTACTAATATGCTTGATACAATTGATATATGGGTTGTTATAAGAACTGTAAAAGTCCCCAATAAAGTGACCTTTAAATAAAAAAGAGCATAGTGTCTAATATTATGTATATAAAGTCACGAAGATGGCGCCGAAGGCAAAGAAGGAAGCTCCTGCCCCTCCCAAAACGGAAGCCAAAGAAAAGGCTTTAAAAGCCAAGAAGGCCGTGCTGAAAGGCGTCCACAGCCACAAAAAAAAGAAGATCCACACGTCACCCACCTTCCGGCGGCCCAAGACCTTGAGACTAAGAAGGCAGCCCAAATACCCTCGGAAGAGCACCCCCAGGAGAAATAAGCTGGACCATTATGCCATCATCAAGTTCCCCTTGACTACAGAGTCTGCCATGAAGAAGATCGAAGATAACACACACTTGTGTTCATTGTGGATGTCAAAGCCAACAAACACCAGATCAAACAGGCTGTGAAGAAGCTCTACGACATTGACATAGCCAAGGTCAACACCTTGATCAGGCCTGACGGGGAGAAGGCATATGTTCGACTGGCTCCTGACTATGACACTTTAGATGTTGCCAACAAAATTGGAATCATCTAAAGTGAGCCCAGCTGGCTAATGCTAAATATAAACTTTTTCAATATAAAAAATAATAATAAAAAATAAAGTGATAGTCTTCAAGAAACACACGCTGAAGTCCTAAAGGGTTAGACATTTTCTTTTTTTTTTTAAACGTTTTATTAGGGACTCATACAACTCTTATCACAATCCATACATATACATACATCAATTGTATAAAGCACATCTGTACATTCTTTGCCCTAATCATTTTCTTTTCTTTTCTTTTTTCCCTTTTCTTTTTTTACATTTTATTAGGGACTCATACAACTCTTATCACAATTCATACATATACATACATCAATTGTATAAAGCACATCCATACATTCCCTGCCCCAATCATTCTCAAAGCATTTGCTCTCCACTTAGGCCCTTTGCATCAGGTCCTCTTTTTTTTTCCCCTCCCTCTCCGCTCTCCCCTCCCTCATGTGCCCTTGGTAATTTATACATCGTTATTTTGTCCTATCTTGCCCTATCCGGAGTCTCCCTTCACCCCTTTCTCTGCTGTCCCTCTCCCGGGTTAGACATTTTCAATGGAAAATCAAGTTGCTACATTTTCCAAGTGTAGAAATACACACACATACACACACTTGCAAAGGCAACTGATTACATACACACATGCACATACATAACATATACACAGAGAGAGAGAACACGCTAATATGTCTTGATACAAGGATGTTACAAAAAGAATGATATATTTTCAGAAATGGGGACATATGTATTTTTATATCCATGTATTTAAAATGAAGTCTATTGTCTTTGTGGGGCGAGCAAAAGATTCTTTAATAAGAGATATGTTGGTTATTTATAAATATTTAATAAAATAGCAGCTATGTTGCTTTTTCTTTTGCACAATACACTTAACATCCCTGAGCTTCAGTTTCCAGAATCTCTAAGATCCTTACCAATTTTTAAAAGGTGATTTTTAATGTGTTTTTTTGTAGATTGCATTTCTATCTCACCATTATTGATGGAACTCCTGCTATTATTACTAGAATGGCAAGCTTTTAAAATCGCTCACTTATTTATTTAATTTGGTGGTATTGTTGAGATTATAAGCAGCATACCAACTCAACAGTTTCTACACGTACAATTCCGTGACTTTGATTGCATTCATCACGTTATGCAACCATTCCTAGCCTCTTTTTCTGAGTTATTTCCTCTGCCATTAACATAAGCTGGCTGCCGCTTAATCTTTCAAGTTATTCATTTGATCCCATATTTCTCACTGCCTTCAAGTCAACACTGACTCAGAGTGACCCTACAGGGCAGGGTAGAATTGCCCCGGTTAGTTTCTGAGACTGTAGCTGTTTACGGAAGGAGGAAACTCCCTGCTTCCCTTCCTCCAAAGCAGCTCTTGCTTTCCAACTGCTGACTTAGTGAACTGCAGCCCAAATTGCAACCGGTTTGCAACTTTATCAATTGTTCTTAAAAGAGCATCATGCTAAGGGCAGACATTGTTACTAGTTGAGCTAGACTATTTGGTTTTAGAAAAGCTTGAGGAATATTTTTGGTTTAAGGTTTAAAAATTATCTCAGGGGATGTTTTAATAATAATTTTTAAAATTATCTCAGAGCAATGGTTTTCAGGAGTACATCCAGAAAGTCTGGTCTATAAAACTTTGAAATTCTGTTCTAAACTTACCCCCTTTTGATCAGGATTCCTCTAGAGACTCCACGATCAAAATGCTCACTAGTGGTAGCCAGACACCATTCATTTCCTCTGGAGACCAACTCCAGCGCTGAGATGCTTACACCGCTACTGGATCCACAAGACTTTCTAACCACTGGCCTGTGATCATCCTGCATTTGGCATCATTTCCGGTGTTCCATGAATCTGAGGAGTATTTTATAGATTGGTATCAGACATATGGGCTAATATCAGACTTATGGACTTGATCTGGACCGGGCTGGGACGTTTTCTCAATGTTCCATTGCTCTTATATATAAAGCTCTTTCTTATACACAGATGAGACTCCCTGGATTTGTTTCTCTCGTCTACCCAGACTAACACAGGGCCCTTACAGCCCCTTTTTTTTTTAACCTTTCAGCTTAGATAACAATCCATACATCAGTTGTATCAAGCATATTTGTACATATGTTGGCATCATTATTCTCTAATCACTAACTTTCTATTTGAGCCCTTGGTATCAGCTCCTCTTTTTTCCCTCCCCACCCCTCCTACTCTTGTGGTCCCTTGATAAATTATAAATTATTATTATTTTCATATCTTACCCTAACTGCTCTCTCCCTTCCACTATATGGTTTCTGTTGTTTGTCCCCCTCAAGGGGGTGGGAGTGGAGGTGGTGGTTATGTGTTAATCATTGTGATTGCTTCCCCCTTCCCCATTGTTACTTTTAATCCCCTAGTTGTTCCCCTGTCTGTGGTGTTGTTTGCTCACTGCCTCCTTGTCCCCAGCAAGTCCATCCGGAACCACCTGTCTGTTGCTTTCTCCTAGGGCCTGTTTCCCATTCCTATCTTCTATAGGTAGGCAAACCAACAATAATAGAGACAAAAAGAAAACAAAAGATAGAATAAAAAAAGAAAAGGCATACATAATTCTGTGGGGGGAGGCCAGATGCTCAGACATCCGCCCAGAGCACGGATCAGTTGCCAGACTCTATGGCAGGCCCCACTCCCTGCTGTTAGACAATGGATGTCTGCAGCCATCCATTTGGTTCCAGTAGGTGGGTCTACACCATCCTGATAATGGTTCCTATGGAGATCTAGGGAATAGGTCAAAGTGAAACCGCCATCCTAAACCTAGGATCTGTCCATCTTGTCACATGTATAACCCCAATCCCTCCCCCTTCCTATTGCATTTATGTCCCTAGACCACCCCCCTCTCATTACTGTATTACCCATAGGACAGCCCCTTCCAGTGACCTATGTCCTCACCTGTAATTAGAGGGCTTGCATGTCCCCAGAGAATATAAAAGGTGCCTGGGCTAGCATTAAATCTCACTCTCTCTCCCTCCAAGTGGACCATCAAGCGGGGCAGAGGTGAGCATGCTACCATGAAACGTGTCTGACTCCATTTATTTCAATACATCACTTATATCTCTCATGCTCTCTATAACTTTACTATGATCTTTACCTATTATTGCTGTACAATTGCGCCTACCGGACCCGTAATGATGTGTTAGGGGCTGGCTTCCCCTGACATAATTCCAGGTCTGTCCATTGACCTTTATGATTATCTCCATACCGGCCTGGGACGGTCCAGGAACTACCCCTCCTAGCCTGAAATCTATTTTGGGGGCTGCTCAGGGGCTTTCGGCCTTTGCCTTGCTCCTGTTGCTGCTCTGTTATCTTCCCTTCTTGGTTTGCCCCACTGTGAGGGCTTCAGACTGGACTCACTCTCCAACACGTGACCCCAGTATTGTCCTCTGTATGCTCCAGCGAGGGGGACATCATCTCTTGAACTGTGGTTGGCCCTACGTCCTCTCAATGCCGGGGAGTTTTCAGGAAATGGCTTCTACACATTCTGGTGGCTCAGGGGTTTTAAGGGTTCCTGCCGGGCGTGAGAGATTCTGGAAACTGTAGTTTGCAACGTTTGGTGGAAAGGGTAGATAATGAAGTTTTTCAAGACAAGGCTGATTAAGAAGGTATCTGGGAGATGTAGTTCTGAGCATGCTCTATCTAGTTCCACAAGATGGTAAATGTGGTCCCACTAACAACGAAGCATTTAAAGGGGTTACCTTCCACTCAGGCTCTCGGCAAGCAGCCCCCATGTGTGTTCCCCTGTAACTTGGACAGACACATGTATACCATGTTGATCGCAGCATTATTCACACAGACAAAAGGTTTCCTCAAGCCAGTGTCCAACAACGGAAGAATGGGTAGACAGAATGTATACACCATACAATGGAGTGTTTTTCAGCTATCATAAATATACACACCACTACATAAATGAACCTTGAAAACATGTCAGGAAATAAAGCAGAGGAAATAATGTGTACTTAGAGTCTAAGACATCGTAATAAATATGATGAAGGGGAAAATATCTGAGCTTAAATTGTGAACACCCAATTTGTAGAAGGACATGGAAGGCAGTTAGAGCCCCAAATCCAACTTCAGAGTATCTTGCCTCTGGCCACAGAGGAGAGATTCAAATAACTTCGCTATCAGACAGTGCTTATTGTCACCTTGATTATAGTGGACCAACCAGGTAAGTTAACAACTTCAACCACAGACACACAGCATACTGTAGGTTTGCATTCTGACCTTGGCACATATATGTCACCAAAATACCTCATGGGCACCTCCTAAGTAAATGTGTATTTTTGGAAGATATTTGATGTCCTGGGTTCTAAACTGCCAATTTATTTTTATTTTTTTAAGGAGGTGAGAAGGAAGCAAGTGGTGTAAATTTTTAATTTAAGCCAAATATTTTGGTAGGAGAAAGCTATGATCTTTGGATAAACATATAGAAAGTTGTAGTCTGTATTTATGAGATCAGTGTTCATAGTGTTATAAATTGTGTAAATAATAAGTTCTGTTTAACATGGCAAAAATAAATAAAACGGAATTAGGCATATGAGGAACAAACCTTAAAAGATCTCTCAGATGGCAGGGAAAAAAAACAAACAAAAAAACCCTAAAAAAGCAAAAATACAAACACTCCACAGGAGAAAGATGGGGCTTTAAAGTCCCCAAAACATTCATAATCTTGGAAACTCACATGGGCAGGTCTGCCCGGTCTGATAGGGTCGCTGTGAGTCAGAATCGACTTGATGGCAGTGTTTGGTTTGGGTTTCTACAGGTCATGGTGTGTAGGACTTGACTTGCTAGCAATGAGATAAGGCAAGCCATAGCCCTAAAAGAGTTACAAACAGCTTAGAATAATCAACCACTTAGGACCAAAAGAGACGCATATACCCAAGGGCAAAGTTCAGAAGGGTTAGCACAGGAGAAGGAATTCGAAACAGGAAACACAGGGAGTTAAGTGGTGATACTTGCAGGAACTGCAATAAATAAGTAAACAAAACAAAATGTGAGTGAATTGTTGATTGTAAGGTTGATGACCTGTTCTGTAAACTTTTACCCAATTCACGGTAAAAAGTATTTTTTTTAAAAAGACGAAGATGGTCTAATAATTAGATATGTGTACGGTAACCTTCAAACACAACAGAAAACAAGTAAGGGAGTTTATGGGGTAAAAACACATTTTGTTGTTTTTGTTGTGAGGTGTCCTCCGACCTACAAGCGACCCTATGCGCAACACAAAGAAGAGTCCTCACATTGTTCACATGCTTGAAGCACCTTGTGCAGCCACTGTGTCGACCCATCTCGTCCAGGCCCTTCCGCTCTATCACGGCCTCTCCACTTTACCAAGCCTGATAACACGTCCAAAGTGGATAAGACAAGTGTCGCCATCCTTGCCTCTGGCTGTCCTTCTCCCAAGACAGAACTCTTTGTTCTTTGACAGTCCATGGTACTCTCAGTATTGTTCCCAGCACCATTCAAATTCATGGATTCTCCTCAGTCTTCTTCAATGTCCAACTTTCACATGTATATGAAGTGATGGAAAATTCCATGGCCAGAATCACTGTACCACAGAATCACTGTACCACATCTGACCATTTCAGGAGGTATCATATGATTAAGAATCAATTGTGTTGAAAGACTAAGTCCAAGCTACCCTAAAGGCATTAGCAAAAAAAACACACAAAAAAACAAGCTACAAAATTGCTGGAGAATCAATTTCCTCTCCACCTTCCATGGGCTTTGTGATGAGCACACCTGCAGGGCCCACTGGCTGCCCGCAGTGCGCAGGCGCATGGCCGGAAGCTGCTGGACCCTCCGGCGTTGTTCTAGAAGTTCCGCGGGAAGCCCGTCCGGAAGTTCTGTCCACGGGGGATTCACGCTTTTGAGAACCTTACTGGCGAAGACTGAAGCTCAAGGTTTGTGGGGAAGGTTGCGAGGAGATTTAGAAACTAGCAAAGTTCCCGGTAACATGGGGGAGAAAGCGTGTTCCTTATGACTTGGTTTTCCCGGTTGGGAAACGCCGGAGTGGGTGCTCGGGGCCAGTAACCGATTCAGGGGTGTACCAGGGACGGGCTTGGGGAGCAAACCCTGAATGACCGCGGGAGGGAGCGTGAGAACGGACTGTGATGACGCGTGGCCTGTACACACAAGTCTCTTAAAGAGCGATTTACCAACGGAAGTGTCTGTTATCTGAATATCCGATCAAGAAGACGAGCCAAAAAGATGATGATTCTTGACTTGGGCGTGGACGCCCCCCCTCCCCCCCCCCCGCTGAAGGTCAGAGTAGGCACGTTCCTACTCATCCAAGTGTGAGGGGACGCTGAGGTGGCCCGGAGCCCAGGGCAGGGGCCCCAGCCTGGACGCGGCCTCGCCCTGGCCCCTTGGTGTCCCCCAGCCCCGGGGCCGCGGCCGCAGTTCGAATCCCGCTCGCCCGCGGCCAGGAGCGCGCGCGTGGAGCGCGCCATCAGCCGGCCTTCGGCGGCGCGGACGCGGCGCGCGGTCCCCGGGGGCCGGGCCCACCTGTCGGGGGCGGGGCTCGTCGGGGCTGCCGCCGGGGGCCGGACCCGCCCAGGTGACGCCGCCCGCTCGCGCCGCGCCGCGGGGCGCTGTGCTGTGCTGGCCCGGCCGCCCGCGCCCCACCATGCCAGCCCGCGTCGGCCGCCGTCTCGCTGCAGGAGCCGCCGGGCTGGGGGCGCTCGGGCGGTCCGGTTCCGACGAAGCGAGCCCGAGGTGAGCTTTCCCCGCTGGCTGGCCCGGCGGCCGCCGCGTGTCCGGGCGCTTTGGCCGTTGCCGTGGCTGCGCGGGGGTCTCGCGAGCCCGCTGCTGCTCGCTGGTCTGGGCGCGTTGACCGAGGGCTGGACGGTGCGGGCCTCGGCGGGCCCGGGAGGGCCGCGCGTGCGGGCAGCCCGCCGGCCACCTGGTAGCCCCTCCCAAGACCTCCACCCCAGCCCAGCCCCGACCAGCCCCTCCTCGTTTGTGGCGGAATCCCCCAAATTTATTGGAATGCTTGAGGGCACACCTTTAAAAAGTAATGATAACCTTTTAGAAGGGCGTTTCCGGCATTTCCATGGCTCTGGAAGCTACATCACTGTTCCCCTCAAGTTTTAAAGCTTCGGTGCCATGTGAAGCTCCCCAACAGCACTAGTGCAGTAACTTGCTTTTTTGAGTGACAGATAAACGGAGGACTATTACAGGAAAAAGTAAAAGGGACGCAAAATTGTGATTTGTGGATTTGACACCGAGTTTCGTTTTCTGACAACTCCTTGGCTAGATGAAGTAGAAGCAGTACAAGCTGTAGAGAAAGTATTGAATTTATATAAATTAAATATATAATCAATTGTGTTTACTAGATAGTAATCAATTGTGTTTACTAGATAGTCTTTTCTAGAAAGGGTTTAGGCTTCATTCAAAATATACTACGGAAGGAAGAGTAGTATTTTGACATTTGTGGTCAGCAGAAGTGGAGGCGTAAAATCGATAAAGAGATTTTCTGGGCTAGGGTATTACACTTTATTAAACACCAATTAAAAAACAAACTTTGCCTTCTTGCCCACATATGTTTTAAAAGATCTTTAAAATGTCAATTTTGGGGTAGGGGGAGCACCTCCAAGAGTTTTAAATATCCATGCCTATTTTCTTTTTAAAAGTTATTAAATAATAAAACTCAAAACTCAACTGCCATCCATATGATTCCGAACCATGGCAATGCTATAGGTCCCTGTGTGTTTCTGAGACTGTAATTCTGTATGGGAGCAGAAAGCCGTCTCTTCGCATGTAGAGCGGCTGGTGGTTTAGAGCTGCTGACCTTGCAGTTAGTAGCCCAAATAATTAATAGGAGTAGGGAAAATACGGTGTAGAAGTTCAATTTTTACTATAGTAAGAGAGTGCAAACTTGAGATTATTTTCCAGTTTTGACATCGAGGTCAAGCATACTTTCTCTAGGTTCGTATTCTTAAAATATTTCACACAACCAGTCAAATAAAATGATGGTACTTTTCGTTTGATTGAAAGAGAGCAAGGATCACATTTTCTCAGTGCATCAGCTAGTGTACTTGAACACATTAAAATTATAAGTTGTTTTCTAGTGAGGGAAGACCTATCACTCTTGGACTACAAAATTTTGTAATGAATGAAGGCATTCACTTTCACAGGGTTAATGTTAGAAAATTGGCGGTTATGCTTTCTGGCAAACATAGTGTTTGGTATGCTTTTGGTGTGTTCTTGTTTCCTTTCTTCAGAATGTCTTTGTTGGGTTGAGTTCCGAGTTAGGGGGTTTGAAGTCCCTTTGTGTTACCCCTATTTGAAAAGACGGGATCTGCTGAACTCTACAAACCCTGAGTGTGGTGCATTATTGGACTTAGTTTTCCTCTAAATCGCTATTATTCTACACATAAAAAATTGCCTTTTTCTATTCATATTTTAAAACCTGTCATTTAAAAATGTGTTTTTTCAGTTCAATGGAACATATTTCTAGGAGTGTTTCATTGATTTGATGTGCTTATGAGTGATACTACAGGGTGATTTGTTTTTATTCTATATACTTTCAGTTTTATAAAGTCAGTTCAGTACTGAGGTTAGATGGTCAGGAATTAACCTTTTCATAATAAGCTAAGCAAAGTTGAGAAACATGTAATCCCAGATAATAAATTTGATGATTGCTTTAATGAGCAACTTTGCCTATTAGGATAGTCCCGATAGTCGGCTAGCAACTCTATATCCTTCGAATGCACAGTCTACATAATGGGAAGCCTTTGTAATTAGTGGCCTCTGAAACTAACGATAGCTGCTCCTGGGGGGTTCGATTTAATTTCAACAGCTGTGACTTTGGCTGAGCTCTCGGACTGCTTTCACCAGGGAGAGGCTGTGAATGTATTAGGACAATCAAATTCTTACCAGAAAGCAGTTTTCCGTTGAGCTACTTTTGTTCGTGCTTATTAGGTCCTAGGTATGCAAACAATATTTTGACTTCTAGATTTCCCTAAGAAGTCAAGTATTGTACCTCAATCTTTTAAGAAATTTGAGGGTAATGATCCTATGGAGAAACCGCTGGTTTGAATCTCTAGCTTATTAGGAAACAAATTTAAAATCAAACACACACACACACACACACACACACGGGTTCCGGGGGCAGGGACAGGGATAACTGTGCTTTTACCAATTAAGACAAAACTTCATTTTTCTTACACTGTTATAAGTGTAAACTTGCACCACTGGTACATTTGTGTCTTGAACAGGAAGACTGGGTGTGTGTGTGTGTGTGTGTGTGTGTGTGTGTGTGTGTGTGTGTGTGTGTGTGTGTGTGTGTGTGTAAAAGTGAATCAGTAGATGATATTTTTCATGGAGTGAGCAGGAACCATTACAATTCTCTCGCCTGTTGGTAGGAACTGTAGACTCTGTTCTGATTCACCCGGGCGTTCCATGGACACGGATACTGCCAGATGCGTCACCAACTTCACAGTCTTTCTGCCCAGTGTGACATTCACCGTGTAAGTCCATTGCAATGAGTGTCTTCTTTTGTCCACTGACCCTGTAGTCTAGAGGTTCTTAAAGAATGCACAAATCTTTCATCGCTGAGTACTAGCTGAAAGATGGCAGTTCAAACCTACCCAGAGACCCTTTGGATGAGAAGCCTGGCCAGAGCCTGGCATTGTGCTTCTAAGCGGTCACAGCCTTGAAAACCATGTGGAGCGGTTTAACTTGGCATACGTGGGTTTGCTGTGAGTCGGAATCCACTGAACAGCAACAGGTTGGAATACGAGTTTGATAATTTCTAGAAGTGCCTTAATTGTTTTCAAAATTATGTATATTTTGTTGATTTTTGTTGAAATCTATGTCTGTTAGTGTCTCTTAAGAGAATAAACATTTAGCAAGAATAAAATAGAACGTTTTTAGAGGAACACATTTTCAGTTTTATAAACTTAATAGAGATAGTGGTAAAGGTGGGATTCAGATTTAGTTTTTACTGCCAAACTTTGTGTCTGCCATTCATCCAAATTTATGGCCATCTGTGACCTTTTAAGTCCATTGCAGTCAGTACAACTAATTTTAGCTTTCTCGTTTATTATGTGTTTCACCTCGGAGGCATTTATTAAGGTGCTTGTATACGAATGCTTAAATAATCCTGAAGTACTTAGCACCTTATCAATGCTTTCAATAGGAAGACTCAGTACATTTGGGAAAACTGTAATTAGTTACATTGATTGCAGTCACTGGAAAGGCACATGCAGTATTTTGGGGTTTGTTTGGTTTTTAATGGAGTTTTCTAGAATTAGCTCTTGGAGAAGATTTGGTTTAGGAGCCAGTTGAGTTGGCCTTGCCAAACTACCACTAAAAATATCTATCTCTTAAAAAAAAATATCTATCTCCACTTTTTGCCAAAAGAAAGTCAAAGGAATTTCTTTCATAAATGTGTCTCAACTACTTAGGCTAAATTGTTTTAAAGAAAAAAATTTTCCTATGAGTTTGCTAAGTCTGAAGAAAAGTTGCAAATTATCCTGTTCTGGTCACCATATACCTTAATTTGATTATATAAAAGAAATTCTAAAATTTTCATTCGAGCCAAAGAATAGTATCATAAACATTAAAAAAATAGCCATCCAGGCCCTTTTCTCTTATGACCAGGACTCTAGTTACTTCTTTTCTGGGGACTGGCTAATTTTCAAGTTTTGCCTGCAGGTTTCTTTGAAGTCCTTTAAAATCCTCGTTTGACATTTTAAAATCCTGACCAGCGTCACTTAACTGTTTTAGACATTGTATAATGAAACTGCTTCTGATAGGTGTTCGAAAATCTGTTAGTAAAGTAAGAGAGAACCTTAAAATGAGTGGGGTATTAGAAATAAGAATATTTTTATTAAAATCTATTCTTGAGAGAAGCCCTGGTAAGAATGCATATAATTAGTTTGTGGCTGATAAATGTAAGAAAATGATTGCAAGTGAGCCAGTTGTTACTTTCTTTTTTGATTTTTATATATTAGCATATTTTGTTAGTTTCACATTTACATTTAAATAAAAATAGATTCCATTTTAAAGGAACATGCCTCTTTAAAGTTTATATAATTAGGAATGTAAAAATTATAATTCCTAAGTAATTAGGTATATTTACTTAGGAATTATAATTGTGTTTAATGTTTTCAAGGAGCCTCTGTGGTGGCACAGGAGTGAGAGTGCTTTGCTGGGAACTGAAAGCTCAGTAGTTCAAGCCCCCTCTTCTTCCCGGGCCACTCCGTGGAGGAACGCTGGGGCAGTCTGTGCCGTAACCCTCTGGCGCAGGCCTACTCTGTCCTGTGGGGTCTCCGTGAGACAAAACGAAACCATTGACCGTGGGCGTGAGTTTTCTTCAATTAGTTTTTTCTGAGCATAACTGTATCACAAATATACATGAGTCAGTATTTTTAAAAATGTTTTTTAATCTCGTATCGTGCTACGTCAGTGACACAGTTATGACTCAAGGTAAAGCAGACTATAAAATTGATCAGGGACTGACCACATTTTCCATAACAAGGTGTGACAAATGGAAGCTATTGATGAATTAGTTGCACCAACACAGAAAGAGATGACTTAGTATTTTAAAATGAGGAACATCTAGGAGGACAGTGATGATTCAGTGTGCATGCTATTGGCATTAGAGGAGAGTGTGAAGAATACTGTTCTGATTTCTAACTAGAAAACAGCCCAGTGTGGGGAAAAATATTGATCTCAATGCCTGTCATGATGCAATCTTAGAATTGTATTAAGCAATGTGTCAGAATGACTTTTCTTACATTAATCAAAATGAACTATGTACAGTGTAGCCATAACCCAGTTCAGAGATGAGTTTATTATTGGGAAATAGCATTTTCTACAAGCCATTTTCTGAAAAAGGTACCTTTATTATTATTTCCTTTCCCAGAGCTTTATGTTATTAATTCCCTTGAAAATTGTGTGTCATTATCTTGAGTCGTCTGATTATTCCTTTGGATTCCCCTAATGTCTTTTTAAAAGTCTCATAGCCATAATAGATTAGCTACTAATCTTATCCCTGTGCATTTACAATTCCCTAACTCCTTTTGCATACAATTTCCATCTGCTGAGCAGAGAATGTTCTCAGTTTAAGCTGTATTGATTGATTGATCTAGTCCTCATCTTTCACAGTCTGGTAGTGCAATTACCTTTCATGTTGTACAGGCTTCTAGCAACACATCTAATTTCCAGGGGCTTTGGCCAGGCAATTATTTCTCCTATATGTGAAGGGGGTGGGGGGTGGCAAGTGGCTTTAAGATGGCAAGGCCGTGATTTTTTTCTGGATCTTACAGGGTTTTCACTGTGTTTTACATGTAGTGCTGTGGAGAAGGAAATTGTCTACCACTTTGGCTCACTAGCGGTAACAGTTAACTTTCTCACTGTGTTCATTTTAGGGGACCCCCTAAGGCCACAATGGTTCAGTACTAGGCTCTTGGCTGATGGCTGAATGGTAGGCTGTTCAAACCCACCCAGCTGCTCAGCTGGAGCAAGGCCTGGCAGTCTGCTTCCTTGAAGATTACAGCCAAGGAAGCCCTCTGAGGCAGATCTGTTCTGTCCCCGGGGAGTCTGAACGGACTGGAACAAACATGATTTTTTGCCCCAGGTAGGCACGGGTAGGGAATCAGATTCTCTTCCTTGTGGTATACCTGGCTAGCGATCCTTGGATGACTTGTGTGCTGCCTGGTAGAGCGGCTCTGTTTCAGTCAAGCGAGTTAGAATCACTGCATTTGAGAAGGCTGAAGGAAGGCGGAGGAATGGCGTGGGATTGAGTCGCTGGAAAGTGGCGTGGTTGTCGCCCCTCTCTCTGGAGCCAGAACAAGCTCAGCCTCTTTGTGGAACTTGATCTATTGTTCTCGAATCTCTTGGACTCCAAGGGGAAAGAACGGAAGGGAGTGCTGACCCTAGGGAGCTCCTTCACCTGAATCACTCCTCTGAGGAAGACCGCCCAGACTGGAAGTCCCTTTCCCAAAGCCTGGGCTCTAGGGAGAGTCTTTTAAGCTTGTAAATCACTTTTTAGCTGTGCTCTCCATTTGATCGCGCATATTACACAAATACAGGATCCTTCTGTGGCCTATATTTTTTTTTGAGAAAGTCATCCAAACAAATTGGGACTTCTGGGTCCCTCCATATCAGGGACATTTCCGAGGACTCGGTCTTGTATGTATTTTCTTCCAGGTTTTGAAAGCACTCATATGGAGGGCTGGTTGATTTAACAACGACAGCTGAACACGGGGTGTGATAGCATAGCCCAAGTTGTGTAAAGACAGTCCCTTCGTGTCGCCTATTTCTCTGCCGGGAGGGCAGCAAACGAACCTCTGAAATACACAGAAGGTTCTCAACCTGTGGGTCACGATGACCCTTTCAGAGGGGTCGCCTAATACATCCTGCATTTCAGATATTTACATTACGATTCCTAACAGTAGCAACTTACAGTTATGAGATAGCAACGAATATAATTTTATGGTTGGGGTCACCACAACATGAGGAACTGTATTAAAGAGTCACAGCGTTAGGAAGGTTGAGAACCACTGTCTTATAGGGTCTCTTTGAGTCGACATCAACTCAATGGCAGTGACTTTGTTTTGAGTTTTATCCTGGACATTACGGAGCCCTGCTGGGGCTTTTGGGTAAGTGTTGAACAGCTAACCACACGTTCAGCAGTTCAAACCAAATAGCCACTCCACAGGGAAAAGGTGAGGCTACTTGTCCTGTAAAGATTTTCACCCTTGGAAACCCTGGGTAGGGTCCCTATGAGTCATTTGGCTTCATGACTGTGGCTTTGGGTTTGGTATCTAGAGAGGAGTTCTGGTGGAGAGAAAAATATGAAAGGCTGCGTAAGGTTTTTAAGTTGACTAACCCAGGAGTTTGTGGAAAGGCTTACCAAATCACTATCATCTTTGTCACAATCTCTGGTTTGTGTTACACAGTTTCAGTGTTCCCATAGCAAGAATAACTTTTTTATCATTTCGGGGTTTTGTTAGCCTCTCTTGCCATTTCAGAAAGTTGGGCATGCCGTGGTACGCATCGCAGGCCTGTGTACAACAGAACGATAAACACCATCTGGTCCTGTAGCAGCCGTCGTGTCAGTCCAGCTTGGCAGGGTCTGTTTCTTTTTCCTTACCAAGTCGGATGTCCTTTTCCAGGGCTAGCCTCTCCTGAAAACGTGCCAAGATGAGATGAATTCTCTGCGTGCTTGCTTCTAAAGAGCATTCCGGCTGTACTTCTTCCAAGACACATCTGTTCCACCTTTCGGCAGTCCATGGTACTTTCCTTATTCTTTGTCAGCACCAGGATTCCCATGCACCTCCTCCTCTTTCATCTTCCTTACTGTGTTAGTCTGGGTCGGCTAGAGAAACAAGTCCACAGAAACTCATGCACATAGAGAGTTTTATATCAAGGGTAAGTGTACATTCAGAAAGCATCTCAGCCCAGTGCTGTCCAAACACGTAAGTCCAACATTAGCCCATATGTCCAACACCGATCTACAAAGTCCTCCTCAATCTCATAAACCGACGCAATGATGCTGACTGCAGAAGGAAGCCGAGTCAGTGAAAGGGTAATCATCTCAGCGCTGGCAGGGGTGGGCCCATGTAGCTTCTCCTCAGGGATGTCTAGCAAGAAGTGAGCCTAGCCAGCTGAAGCAGGGAAATGTCTTAGGCCAGCTGCACCCTGGTCTGACTATCAGAGAGCAAAAGACTTAACAAGAAAGGCGAGACTCACTGAGCCATTTATATCTCCGTCCTTCGATTAATCCCACATGTGTTTATCAGCCAGGTTGCCATAATAAACCTTAACTTTCTCATGCTTAGGAGGCCCATGGAAATACCATGCCTTGAGCCAGGCAGTGGTTCTCAACCTTCCTAATGCCGCGACCCTTTAATACAATTCCTCAGGTTGTGGTGACCCCCCCCCAACCATAAATTATTTTCGTTGCTACTTCATCACTGCAATTTTACTACTGTTGTGAATTGGGTAACCCCCGTGAGAGTCTCATTTGACACACATACCCTACGGGGTCGCGACCCACAGGTTGAGAACTGCTGGATCAAGGCACCGTTGGGTCCTCAAAGTAACATCCTTGCTTTTCTATACTTCACAGAGGTCTGTGCAGCAGATTGACCCAGTGCCGTTCGTCTTTTGATCTCTTAACTGCTGCTCTCATGTGCACTGTTTGGATCCAAGTGAGACAAACTCCGGACAACTTTTAACAGTTTCTCGATTTATCAAGATGTTACCTACTGTATTGGACAGGGTTCTCTAGGGAGACAAACCAGATTGCTAATAATTATATATAATTCAAGAAATAAACCGTTAAATAATATACAGATAGATAATACAAGAAATTAACAGTTAAATTATAAAGCAGTGAGACACTAGCAGTCCTTCAAGTTTTGAGAGCTGCCAGTTGCCAGTCCCCTTCTGAAGAGAGAGCTGGTCTATATATACCCAGGCAGCAAACAGCAAGGCAGGTCCCCAACTGTCATCAACTGTCGGTCCTCAGCTCCAGAGATGAACATTCCAATCGTGTGGGCTTAAAGGGACCTCAACTTACAGCGACACAGTCCACAGGCTAGGCATCCCACAGGTAGTGTACCCCTGTAAACTGAGGCACAGAACAACCAAGGCGAGGCTCACCAAGCCATTTATCCCTCTGCCCTTCAGTTAATCCTACTTGTGTTTATTGGCCAGGCTGGTACAATAAACTATAGCACCTACTAACCCAGTTGTGAGGATTTGGGGTGCCTTACACTGAGTTGTAATCTATACTGAATGCGTAGATGACTCTCATCACCAAATGTCTTAAATCCTTCTCGCTTTCAGCAAGCTGGGTGGTGCCGTCTGCATCTCACAAGTTGTTAATTAGCCTTCCTCTGGTCCTGATGCCTTGTTCTGCATTTATTCCAGCTTCTCTCATTATTTGCTCCGTTTGTGTATTGAATATCTATGGTGCAAGGATACAACCCTGACCCCCTCACCTTGATTTTAAGCCATGCAATATTATTGTTTGCAAAGTGCCTCTTGATGCACGTAGCACAGGTTCCACATAAGCACAATGTTCTGGAATCCCCATTCTTCCCAAGGCTCGTAGTTTGTCATGATCCACACAGTTTATTGGCTTTTTGTTTGTTTGTTTGCTTTTAAAATCATTTTATTGAGGGCTCTTATAGCTATCCTTACGCCCATGGTGTCAAGCACATTTGTACATTTGTGGCCATCTTCCTTTTCAAAGCATTTTCTTTGTACTTGAGCCCCGGGGTATCAGCTCATTTTTTCCCTCCTCCCAATCCTCTCACCCTCATGAACCCTTGATAAATTATAAAAAACAATAAAAATTATAAATTATTGTTATGTTTATATCTTACACCGTCTGCTATTGCCTTTCACCCATGTTTCTGTTGTTCATCACCCTGGGTGGGTGGGTGCAGATTGAATACATTAATCATTGTGATCAGTTCCTCCTTTCTTCCCCCACCTGCCCCTGTCCTCGTGGTGTCACAACTCCCATTATTGTTCCTGAGAGAGTTATCTGTCCTGGATTGTGTGTGTCCAGAGCTCGTGTCTGTACCAGTGCGCACGGGTTTTGTTTGGGTTTGGGGTGTCTTTTTGTCGTTGTTCTTGCCATTTCAGGAACTTGGAGATAATTGTGTGCACAGGTCTTTGTGTTGACATCTCTCTTTGAGCAACTTTCATTTTCAAAGTAGACATGTTCTTTGATAGTTACCAAGACTGGGAGGGAGGGTCATTCACTTTATAGAAAGTAGCTTGGTCATGTGAAAGATACTATCAATTGAAGATCTATACAACTTGACCAAGTAGACACACACTAAGTAGTACACAGAATAGGAGACAATTTTGGGAAATGTTATAACATACTCAATTCTACAGCAAGCAAAAATATGTAAGTGCTACCTAGATAGGAAGTATGTGCATATACAAAGTCTATGGGGGAACTCCATGTGATCTTTTAATTTCATTTTTCCCCAAATGGTCATGGAAAATGAAATGAGAGATCATGGAGTTTTCCTGCGAACTTTCTGTTGCTCCCTCATACGTTGATGTGTTAAGAACCCCACAGCCGTTGAGTCACTTCTGATGCGTAGCAGCCTGACAGCACAGAACTGTTGTTAGGATTTCCGAGGTTGTTCATGTGAAGCAGACTGGTTAACATGTCTCGCTCAGGAGCGGCCTGTCAATTCAAACCACCATCCTGGTGGCTAGCAGCCCAGCACTTAGCCCTCTGCACCACCACAGCTCCCAGTGTACCTGGGGGAAACCCCCAAACTCCTAGCCATCAAGTGGATTCTGATACATAGTGACCCCTTATAGGAGTGGACAGCCTCATCGCCCTCCTTCAGAGAGTGGTTGGTTTTGAACTCCTGATCTTGTGGTTAGCAGCATAGTGCTTATCCTATAGCACCACCAGGGCTCCTTTCGTGTCAATTCTGACTCAGAATGACCCTATAGGACAGAGTCGAACTGCTCCCTGGGGCTTCAGTGTTATCAATCAACATGGAAGCAGAAAGCCTCATCTTTCTCCGGTGGACCAGCTGGTGGAGTCAAACGCTTGCCCTTCGGTTAGCAGCCTAATGAGCAACCCCTCGTGCCATTTGTACTCCATTTGGTGTCCTATGCTTAAGTCAGACTCACTGCCATCGAGTCAATTGCTATTCGTAGCGATCCTATAAGATAGGGTAGAACTGCCCCTGTGGGTTTCTGAGACTATAACTGTTTATGGGAGTAGAAAGCCGCATCTTTCTCCTGTAGAGTAGCTGGTGGCTTTGAACTGCTCACCTCTCTGTTAGCAGCCCAACACACAACTATTTGTCGATTCCAACTCATAGCAACCCTGTGGGACAGGGTAAATTGCCTTTGTGGGTTTCCAAGAATAACTGTTTACAGGAGTAAAAAGTCTTGTCTTTCTCCCTCAGAGCAGCTGGTGATTTTGAACTGCTGAACTTGAGGGTAGCAGCCCAACTTCAAACTAGTACACCACGAGAGGTACCTAACGCTTTAGAATTTTAGAACTTTAGAATTTAAGGTTAGTATTTTTTTCTTAAAAAAATTGATTTACACGGTCTCTTAAATGCCTTTTAAAATTGTAATGAATACTAAACCTAGAGAAAAGAACAAATTAGATATTGAACTAAATCCCAAGTTGATTCATTGGTAAAATCTTTTCTAGAGGAACATGAACCATTTGATATATATGAACTCATATAAATATTGTGTATTCAGTTGTATTATCCTGAAGTCGAATATAAGTTAAAAATTGCTAGAGATCACGAAAGAGTAATCTGGACAGGTCATTAAGATTTTAGCTAATTCTAGTTTGTTGTTTTCATATTGTGTATAAGCAGGGTTAAGGTTGAAATGCTTCTAGAAATAAACTTAAGAACTGGGTTGAGATACTGGATGTACACTCTGACTCCAGTCCTGCACTGGATGTCAGTCGGGTAACTTTAGGTAAATTTCATAAGCTTTTGATATTTGTTTTATCATCTGAAAAGTGAGAACAGTATTACAGTTCTGTGAAAATTAAGCTGGATACTGCATAGAAAGTATTTTATGTAGTGCATCCATGTATTCCTATTGCTGTTTACGGTAATTATTCATTAAGCTTTTGTTGTAAAACAACCGTGATTCTTGTGTTTCATGTTTTTTCTCACATATAAGAACCTAAAAGCAAGCCCATCTCTTGTTCCACAGCGCCATTTCTCTACCAGAGGGCTGCCAAGAGTGGGGAGCTCTCAGTGGGTCCTGAGCACTAGCCGAGACTGCACGGACGGGGGGAGAAAGGTATAATAGCGCGAAGAGATGAGGAGAGGAGAAACGCATGGGAGGGTGAGAGAACATACAGGGAAAACCGTCTCCCCTCCATGTACCTGCTCCCCGTCCCCCCCGCCCAAAATGACCTGGGAGTTAAAGGGAGACAGAAATTTGGAGGGTAAAAACTGGCTAAGACCATGAAGAGAGACTGCTCAGGGATGTGCCTTGACTGTAATCTCTACGTTTTCCTTTGTTTGTTTTGTAGATCCTGCTGTAATATTTTTCATGTGTGGACTGAATCCTGCTCCTAACTGTACGATGGTTGACCCCATGGAAGAGTGGTAAGTACTTTTTACAATAGTTTTGCTAATGCTGTTTATTCTAGTGAATGGACTTTTCTGACCTGTCGTAGACGAACTGTCCTACTTTACAGTTGGTATATAATTGTTCGAGTATAAAGATACATGAAGATGTGTACGTTATATCACCATAGAGGAATTGGAATACTTTTTAAATGTATAAGAGTTCATCATTTGCAGTAAATGTTTCTTGACTACTTATTTGGAACTATGCTTGATGCTGGAGATAACTGAGCAAATCATAGTACAGCTTGGAGATGATTGTCCCGTATGGAATTGGCCGTGATTTAGTATAAATGATTCAGTATAAATATTAAACCCAAGGGGTCTGGGAGGTGCAGTGGTTAAGCTTTGGGTCACTCGGCAGCTGCTGCTGTGGAGTAAAATGAATTAGTCTGCTTCTGAAAAGATTGGCAGCTTTGCGAACCCCTTGGAGCTGTGCTCCTCTGCCCCGTTTGGCAAACCTGTACTGACTTTGTAAGTTCAATACTGCGTTCACCCAAGAGAATGTGAGTGGGACGTATCTCCGGCCCACGAATGTGAAGGTTCCCTCCACAGGAACCCTGGCCTCCCAGATTCCTTAACATGATGAGAGTTCGTCCCTATACTTCCTAACTCTGTTGCACACATGTTGTGGCAAAACCAGTCCCCCATCTGCCACAAGTCAGGCCTTTCTTGTCACACGCTGTTTTACGAAGTCTTTTCAGAACCTCTAAATAGAAAGTTTGATTAACAGTCTGACCTAGTGGAACGAACTCTAACTGTACTACAAGTAGACATTTTCACCTGTTCAGGAGTTGATGGGCATCCAGAATGAGGTTCATCAACAATGGACATTTCACCTTTTTCGAAATTAGAAAAACACTCATACACTTGAGTTTTTCCCATGTCACTGTCCTTGTAATGGTGTGTTCAACATCACAACAGTTTCTGCAGCATTTTTCCCGAGCAGGAAGCAGAATTTCACAGCTGCACACTATTCTCTTAAATCGGCCATTACAGAAAAATGAGGTTCAAGGGAAACTGCTTTTACAAAAAAATTCATTGTGACTAGGGAAAACCTTCCCAGGCAACAAAACTGGGTGCAGTTAACTCAGCGAATTGTGCAATGCTCGCCTAGCGGAAATAATGCTTCCTATTAAAAGCCTGGCTCTACCCAGCCCAATTCTGTTTTGGGAGGGTTTTTTGTTTACTCCTTTGTATGTGCATATTCAGAGGCTTAATTCCTAGAAATGGCTCCTGTAGTTGTGTAGAAGCTGGTAAGTTCCAAGTTGGGGTGTCACATGTCAAGCTGGAGGCTTTTCTGACTTGGCAGTGGCAGGAACTGATGGACCCAAGAGGAGCAGGACAGACAGCAGGCTGCTGGTTTTAGAGAGGAATGAATCCAAGATTGACAGATAAAATGGCAGGTTGTTGATGACTCCCAGGATCAGCAAGTAATAATGGCAAGCCTCTGGTTTAAATTCCAACAACTAGAAGTAAAGTGATAAAGCAGATGCAGGATCCAGACCCCTCAGCACAAAGTAAGTGAGCTTTGTCAGAGCATCCATGTACATATTAAAAGCAGACCACTCTCCTGAGGAAAGCCCCATTCTTTTGATTGCTCATAACAGATCTCATCAAGGAAGTCATTATATTAGATCTCGTTATGAAAAATGATTAATTGCCAAATTATCTTAATTGCCAAATCATTGAGATTCGAGGCCCAGCGAAATTGACACACAACCTTAGACATTGTGGTAAGAAAAGAAAAGCAAAAAATCTGGAACTCAACTAGAAGTTCCTGCCTGAATTCCAGGGTCAACAATATTCTTTAATTCAAGTAAGATAATTATTTAACAAATGAGTTTTATTGATAGCTGCATAGGGATAGCCTTCCCCTTCAACAAAACTTGTTTTCAGTCCATGGAAAGCAGTCTGTGACTTAACCTGATCTTGAGTATGAGTGAGTATATCCCACCTTCCTGTAAAGAACCTCTCAAGAACAGATTTGATGCATTGAGCACTAATGACCAGATGAGTTGTGAGATGACATCAAGAACATCATACATGAAGGAAGCCAAAAAATCATTTCTTTGAAAAAAAAAGAGAAAGATAACAAAATAGATATCATAAGAGACTCTAAAATTATCCTCTAGTTCTTTAATATTTCCTCCCCTTACTACTATGGTTTTTACTAAGGTTTTACCTCATTAATCATGTTAGATTTGTGTATGAGCATTTGTATATTTAAGATCTTTCAGTACATGTGAGCCAAGATAGCTAACCCTTCAGAAACAGTAACAGGAGTAATGAATGGTTCCATGAGAGTATGAGAAGAGAGGGGACTTGGGAGCTGATGGCATTGATGGCTGTATAACCCCACTCAATGGGATCAAACAACAGAATTGTATGCGAATGGGTATACTGGATTGTGTAAAATAAAGCACACACAAATAGGCTCCTGGGGGATAGGGAGGGGAGGGAGGGGATAAAGGGGAAGGAACTAATATCAAGAAGTTCAAAAAGAAAGAGTTTTAAAACTGATTGCGGTAGCAATTGTACAATAATGCTTGATGTAGTTGAAGTATGGATTGTTATGACATCTGTAAAATTTTCCCAATAAAATTATTTAAAATTTTTTTTAAAAGAAAAGAAGGATTCTGGCCGAAAGCAGAGAATACCAGAAAGATGGGTGTGTTTTCTTGACTATGCTAAGTCATCGGACTTTGGGGATTGTAGCACTGTGGAAAACATTGCATAAATGGGATCCCAGAGTACTTCATTGTGCTCCTGTGGAATTTCTACAGGGACCAAGAGGTGGTTCAAACAGCACAGGGAAATGCTGCATAGTTTGAAATCAAGAAAGGTCGCCGTTATTGTTCAGTCTGGATGCTGACTAAGTAATCCTGGAAGCTTGCCCATGTGAAGAGGAACGTGGCATTATGATAGGAGGAAGGTTTATTAACACCCTGTGATAAGTTCCTGAAGGCAAATAGAATCGAACTACTTACTGATGAAAACCAAAGACTAAATAGTCTTCAGGATGGATTGTAATTCAGTGTAGAGGAAAAAAAAGTCCTTAAAACTGGATCAATAGACAACATTATAAGAAATGGTTTGATTTTGCTTAGATCCACACTCAAGTTTCAAAGATGCAGCAATCAGTAAATCAAGCAACGTATTCCTTGGGTAAATCTGCTTCACAGGATCTCTTTATAAAAGTGTTAAAAGAACAAAGATGTTACGTTGCAAACTAAGGCCCACCTGGCGCAAGTCATGCTATTATCAGTAAGCTCATCTGCATGTGAAAGTTGGACTGTGAGAAAGGAAGATCTGAGAATTGATGCATGTGCATTACTTGGGTTGACCGAGAATATTGAAAGTACGGTGGAGTGCCAGAAGAAGAAGAAGAGGAAGAAATCTGTGTCAAAAGAAGTATAAACAGTGTTTTCCTTTCAATGATGAAAGTCACATGCTTTGGACTCATGATCAAGAAAAATCAGTCCCAATGAGCCTCCACTCAAGTACTCCCTTAATGCAAGAACACTTTCTTCTATTAAACTGGCATTCCATGATGCTCACCTTCCCAGAAAAATCGATACATAAGCAAATGTGGTGAAGAAAGCTGATGGTGCCCAGCTATCAAAAGATACAGCGGCTGGGGTCTTGGAGGCTTGAAGGTTAACAAGTGGCCATCTAGCTCAGAAGTAACAAAGCCCACATGGAAGAAGCACAGCAGCCTGTGTGATCATGAGGTGTCAAAGGGAGGTATCAAGCATCAAAGAACAAAAATCATATATCTCTGAATGAGGGGAAGTGCAGACAGAGGGCCCAAAGTCCATCGATAGGCAACTGGGCATCCCTTCACAGAAGGGTCACTGGGAGGAGACGAGCTAGTCAGGGTGCAGTATGGCAAAAATGAAATAGACAACTTTCCTCTAGTTCTTTAATGCTTCCTCACCCCCACCCCCACTATCATGATCCCAATTGTACCTTACAAATCTGGCTAGACCAGAGGATGTACCCTGGTACAGATAGGAACTGGAAACAGGGAATCCAGGGCGGATGATCCCTTCAGGACCAGTGGTGAGAGTGGCTATGCCTGGAGGGTGGAGGTAAGGTGGGGTAAAAAGTGGGAAACGATTACAAGGATCTACATATAACCTCCTCCCTGGGGGACAGACAACAGAAAAGTGGGTGAAGGGAAATGGTGGACAGTGTAAGACATGACAAAATAGTAATAATTTATAAATTATCAAGGGTTCATGAAGGAAGGGGAAAATGCGCCAAGGGCTCAAGTAGAAAGCAAATGTTTTGAGAATGATGATGGCAACAAATGTGCTTGACACAATGGATTATGTATGGATTATGATGAGTTGTGTGAGCCCCCAGTAAAATGTTTCAAAAAAAAAGAAAGATCAGTCCCTGGAAAAGGTCAGCATACTTGGTGGAGAGTCAGCAGAAAAAGGGGAAGACCAGTCAACCAGATGGGTTGACGAAGGAACTGCAACAACTAACTCAAAACATAGCAAGAGTTTGAGGATATTCCAGGACTGGGCAGTATTTCCTGTGTTGTGTATAGGGCCCTTACGAGTTGAAAATGACTCTTACAGCACCTAACAACAACAACATAACCCAATTTTTAGAAGGCTCTGGAGGACAGTGGTGCCCCAAATCCATCTGCACGCTATCTGGTCAGATTCAGTCTCTGGCAGATCCCCTCTAGCCTAGGCAGTTGACTCAAACAGCTTTATTCTCAGAAAGAGATGATCATAAACTCGATTATGGTGGATCAAACCATGATATAATACGATACTTGGTCAGTTGACTTCCCTCTTGACCCAGTCGGAACAGACTGAACTATTTCTCACCTGTTCCAGGACATAAATTTCCTCTCTGTCCTTTTAAATATTGATGGTGGTCTTTCCTTTATTTTGCTTGATTTTATCTTTATATTATTATTTTTATTTTCTTTTTGCCATTTTCTTTCTTTTGAGTTTAACTTTGTGAACCACACTCTTGTATAACTTCACTTTCTCATTTAATCTAACTTGTAGGTCAAGTTGTACAGTTACATAATGGCCATTGTGATGCGCTGTGATAAACAAGCAGGCATGTGGATGGTGGTGGTGCCCAGTAATTAATTGACACGACCTCATCATGAGATCACAAACCTTGATTTACTTATAGAGCTCTTAGCACGTAGGTGAGTGAGTGAGGTCTGTAGGAGGTGGGAGGTGGATCTCAAACCTCTCTCCAGGATGAGTTGACCCAGGACAAATCTCTTCTGCCACCAAAAGACTGCAAGGCCAAAGATCTAGGGTTTTCTACTTCAGACAGCATGGGAACAGGGTGCTAGACCAGCCTGTTGCCAATCTCGGGTCTCTTTCAAACAGCATGGAAGTCCTGTTACCATGGGTGAAAACCAACCAAACCCACTGCTTTTGAGTTGATTCCAACTCATAGCAACCCTACGTCAGGTTTCCAAGGCTATAAAGTGTTTTTTAAAAAATTTTATTGGGGGCTCCTACAGCTCTTAAAACATTCTATCCATCACTGTATCAAGTGTATTTGTACATATGTTGCCATCATTTTCTAAACATTTGCTTTCTACTTGAACCCTTGGTATCAGCTCCTCCTTTTCCCCTCCATTCCCTACCCTCCCACCCTCGTGACCCCTTGATAAATTATAAATTATTATTGTTTTCATATCTTAACAGGGACCACTGTCTCCCTTCCCCCATGTTTCTGTTGCCCGTCCCCCTGGGGTGGGTGGGGGGGTTGTGCGTCGATCATTGCTATCGGTCCCCCCTCTTCCCGACTGTCCCCCAACTCTTCTGGTATCGCTACTCCCATTTCTGTGCCTGAGGGGCTTATCTGACCTGGATTCCATGTGTTGTGAGCTCTTATCTGTACCAGTGTACATGCTCCCATCTAGCCAGACTGAAAGGCTGGACTGAGTTCTTGATAGTGGAGGGTGAGGAGCCTCAAGGAACCAGAAAAATACTGTTTCATGGGTGCTATGCTGTGCTCTGGTTGACTCATCCCTTCCTTGTGACCCTCCTGAGAGGGGATGTCCTATTGTCTACAGATGGGTTTGGGGCCTCTGCTCCGACACCCCTCATTCTCGATGTTTTTTTTTTTTTTTAAGTCTTCTGGTGCCTGTTACCTGATTCACTCGATACCTCATGATCGCACAGGCTGGTGTGCTTCTTCCAGATACCTCATGATCGCACAGGCTGGTGTGCTTCTTCCATGTGGGCTTGTTGCCTCTCTGCTAGATGGCCGCTTGTTTAACTGGGCTATAAATCTTGGTGGCAACAGCTAGCTGGTAGGTTTGAACTGCCAGCCTTTTAGTTAGCAGGCTAATGCATAGCCAACTATAACATGGGAAAGTGACCAGAAATAGCATTTCTTTCCTGCTGGCTCTAGATTCCCTTAGTTTGATGGAAATAACACAGATCTTTTAAGTTTATTTGCCTACCACTCCCTCTCTCTAGGTGGTATTTTTTGTAAATAAGCTGTTTTTATTTTCACAGGTCTCTGTTAAAAATTTTTTTTGAAAAAAAAATTTTTTTTTGACATAGTGACACACAAATACCTCCAGAGGTAGGAGGAAGACAGCAGTTGGTAAACAGATGTAGAAGGTACATGTCACTTGTGTGACACTATATCATTTGACCTTAGTATAATTAAGGTAGTCAAAGAGACACAGGTTAGTTTGGGTTCAGAACAGGCAGGAAATTTGTTCTGACAAGCAGAAGGGACGGAGAGAGATCCAATGTCCACAAGGAAAATCCTCAGTTTAGGCATCCTGGAAAGGAATTATAAGGGCAGATCAATCTTCCAGGAAAGATCTCTTTTCTTTTTATACTATGCAGTGTTTTATTATGTTGTATTTGGCATATATACATGACCCCAAATTTAATGGCTGCAAACAATAAACCTTAATTAATTATCTTCTCATACCGCTTGCGAGTCAAGAATTAAGAGAAGAGTATTTGGGTAGTTCTGGCCCAGTCTTGTGTCAGGATTGCAGCCAAGATTTTAGCTGAGTCCTTAAGGTATCATAAAACAATTATCTTAATCTTAAAACAGTTATCTTTAATCTTGGGCTGTGGGATTAGCTTCCAAGTTGGCTCACTCCTGTGACTTAGCCATTTGGTACTCTTATTATTTTTCATTTCTTGGGCCTCCTTGTAGAATTGCTTCAGTGCCCACGCAACATGAACATTTTCCTGAGAGTGAGTAATGTAAGAGAGCACAAAATGTGGAAGTTGTTATTTTTCGGTTTATATTGCTTAACAAGTTATTTTCAAGGGTAATAACTTGTCTTTCCCAGCCTCAAAGGTCCCCCTCTGTTATTTTCTGAATACCTTGTTGATTACACATCTGTAGGTGTTGTTGAGTCATTTTCTTTCTTTTTTTAAAAATAAATCATTTTATTGGGCTCATACAACTCTTTTTTTTTTTTACATTTTATTAGGGGCTCATACAACTCATCACAATCCATACATATACATACATCAATTGTGTAAAGCACATCCGTACATTCTTTGCCCTAATCATTTTCAAAGCATTTGCTCTCTACTTAAGCCCTTTGCATCAGGTCCTCTTTTTTTCCCCTCCCTTCCCGCTCCCCCCTCCCTCATGAGCCCTTGATAATCCACAGATTGTTATTTTGTTATATCTTGCCCTATCCGGAGTCTCCCTTCCCCCCCTTCTCTGCCATCCCTCTCCCAGGGAGGAGGTCACATGTGGATCCTTGTAATCAGTTCCCCCTTTCCAACCCACTCACCCTCCACTCTCCCAGCATCGCCCCTCACACCCTTGGTCCTGAAGGTATCGTCCCCCTGGATTCCCCGTGCCTCCAGCTCCCATATGCACCAGTGTACAACCTCTGCCCTATCCAGTCCTGCAAGGTAGAATTCGGATCATGGTAGTTGGGGGGAGGAAGCATCCAGGATCTTGGGGAAAGCTGTGTTCTTCATCGGTACTACATCGCACCCTGACTGACCCATCTCCTCTCCTAAACCCCTCTATGAGGGGATCTCCAGTGGCCGACACTTGGGCCTTGGGTTTCCACTCTGCACTTCCCCCTTCATTCACTATGGTATATATATATATGTGTATATATATGTATATATATATATATATATATATATATATATATATATATAAATTTTTTTTGCATGATGCCTTATACCTGGTCCCTTTGGCACCTCGCACCGGCTGGTGTGCTTCTTCCATGTGGGCTTTATTGCTTCTGAGTTAGATGGCCGCTTGTTCGCCTTTAAGACCCTAGACACTATCTCTTTCGATAGCCGGGCACCATCAGCTTTCTTCGCCACATTTGCTTATGCGCCCGTTTGTCTTTGGTGATCGTATCATGGAGGTGTGCAGCCAATGATATGATTTTTTGTTCTTTGATGCCTGATAACTGATCCCTTCAGGACCACGCGATCACACAGGTTGGTGTGTTCTTCCATGTGGGCTTTGTTTCTTCTGAGCTAGATGGCCGCTTGTTTATCTTCAAGCCTTTAAGACCCCAGTCACTGTCTCTTTTGATAGCCGGGCACCATCAGCTTTCTTCACCACATTTACTTGTTCACCCACTTTGGCTTCGGGCTCATACAACTCTTATCACAATCCATACATACATCAATTGAGTAAAGCACCCTTATACATTCATTGCCCTCGTCATTCTCAAAATTCACCTTCCACTTGGGTTCCTGGAATCAGCTCATTTTCCTTTTTTTCCCCTCCTCCTCCCTCCCGTTGAGTCATTTTCAAGCAGAACAGCCACATCGGGTTTTGTAGGCTGCTGTCTCACGGGCCTATGGTTGCTGGGTCTGCCTTTCATAGAGCCATTGTGTCAATGCCAACTGTTGGCCTTTCGGTTCGCAGTTGAGCACTTCACTATTGTGCCACCAGCGTTCTGTATGGGTTACGTCGGTCAGTACCACTTGGTGTGAGAAGTTGCTGTGTAAGGGCATCAGTATTAGGATGTTATTGTTATGTATTTGGTTTTGTTTGTATTAGACCCCCCTCAGTTGGCTTACTCTAGTGGCTTATATGTTTCTGGGGTGCTGGAAGCTATGCACAAGCAGAGCTGCCCGTGGTGGGCTGGTTTCAGCACAGCCCCTAGAGCTGCAGTTCTCAACCTTCCTATGCCGTGACCCTTTCACACAGTTCCTCTTGTTGTAGTGACACCCCCCCCCCAACCATAAGATTATTTTCGTTCCTTCTTCATAACTGTGATTTTGCAACTGTTATGAATTGGGCAAGCCCTGTGAAAGGGTTGATCAACCCCCAATAATTGATGTATATATGGATTGTGATAAGAGTTGTATGAGCCCCTAATAAAACGTTTAAAAAGAAAAGAAAACTGTAAGTACAGCAACACAACATTGTCCCATATCGTTCTGGAAGATGAGCCCTTTGAGTTAAAAGGCAGCCACAGAATGACTGAAAGTGAGCTGCTTCCCCTAAGTACAGCCGTCCTTGATGCTGTAATACAGCAAAATGCTCTGGACCTTCATTTGCTGGTGTAACATGATTCAGAATGAGAATATATGCAAACATCCATTAGTAATAAGCATATGGAGTGACAAAAGTATGGATCAAGGAAAACTGGAAGTATCAAAACTAAAATGGAATACTTGAAAATTGATCATCTGAGAGTTGAAATGGACTGGTACTGACCATCTTGAATCCAACAGCCCTGTGGTCTATTCTAAAACAATAAATTAAAAGAGTAATGCTGTAGCATTCTGGTTAAAAAAAGAACACTCCAACCATCTCTCCCAAAGCACAGTGCAATCAGTAGTAAATGAATATCCATGCACCTACAAGGAAGACTGGTTCATCCAGCTACTTAAATTTATCCACCAACCTTGGATGCCAAATGTGAAGAAATTAAAGATTTTTAAGACCTATATTGAACATGCCATCAGAATTCCTTGTAGCCACTGGCAACTGGAATTTGAAAGTTGAGAACAGAACAATCAGTAATTGGAAATACGGACATTGTGGTATAAGTGACACTGGCTATTACATTATAAAATTCTGAAAGACCAGCAGGTCAGTCATCAGATTCTTTGGTTTAGCAACACAACAATTATTCACATGGACCAGGTGGATTGCACGGGGTCAACTTGGCTACATCTGTGGCGACTAGGGTGACGCTAAATGCCATCACTCAAGACAAAGCCAACGGCCAGCTGCAGAACAGTTCCCTGTATGCAAATTTATGTTACAGCTGGAGAAAGCTAATCAAATTCATGGAAGCCAGAGTAGGACCTTGGATACATCCAGCTAATTTAGACTATTTCAATAATAGATTTGACACACTAGTGACCAGAGACTAGAATGGTGTGGGAAGGCTGTACATCCCACATAAAGACACTGAAAACTTACTACAATGCCAAAAAGGAAAGAAAAGACCTAAGTGTGTATGTGAAGAGTCTCTGAAGCATACTCTTAGCTGCAGAGTAGCCAAAGCAAAGAGAAATGTTGACAAAGTGAAAGAGCAGAGCAGAGGAGTTTAGCGATGACTTGAGAGAAGCAAGACAGAGTATAATGAAATGTACAAAGACCAGAAGGAAGGAACACACTTGACATTTCTCAAGCAGAAGGAATTAAAGAGAAAATTCAAGCTTCAAGTCCCATTCCTAAATGATAATATGTGCAAGAAAGACACAGTTACTCTGCCAAAAGGATGGCTAACATTTAAAATATTACTAATGGAAAAATAACAAATGTCGAAAGGATATGAAGAAATCAATTGGTGGGGATGCAAAATGGTACAGGTGCCGCTGAAAAAGGCTTGGTGGAGTCTTAAAAAGTTGAACACATAACTCCCAGATGACCCAGGAGGACCATTCTTAGTAATATACCCAAAAGAAAACAGTGATGCAGACAGATATATGAGGGGGTACCCCCCCCAAAAAAAGCAGAGCTTTTAGAGTACTCATTTTTCCCTCTAGGCAAGCTCTAGACAAGCTTCGAGCTACTCTCCGTGTTCGTGCACCGAGTGGCATCGCCTAGGAAAGTTCTCTGGTCACAGTGAATTTTTTCGTAAAAGCAGTTTTGCTCAAAACTCGATTTTTTGTGATGACTGATTTAAGAGAACAGTATGAGGCTCTGAAATTTTGTTCCTGCTTAGGAAAAATGTCACAGAAACTGTTGTGATGTTGAACACAGTTTACAAGGACAGCAATATGGGAACAACTCGGATGTATGAGTGGTTTTATCATTTCAAAAAGTGAAAATGTTGATTTATGACAAACCTCGTTCTGGATATCCATCCACTTCCAAAACGGACAAAAATGTTGACAAAATGTGTGCACTTGTGCTCAAAGACTGATGGTGGATCATTGACGAGATGGGGACGTTATCTGGACTCTCTTTGAGCTGCATTTAGCAAATTTTAATGGAAGATTTAGGAATGAGAAGGTCGCTGAAAGATTTGTGCCTTAGGTTCTGCCTGGAAAGGATAAAAAGGGTGTGAGTAGAAACATGCCATGCTTTCAAAGAACATCTCCAAACAGACCCAGACTTTTCCCCCCAAGGTCATTACTGGTGAGGAGACATGGTGCTGTTCTTGCCACCCAAAAAGCAAACATCAAATCAAGCCAGTGGAGGACAGACACCTTCATCACCTTGCCTTAACAAGCTCAGAGAGTGAAATCGAAGGTTAAGACGATGCTCATTTACTTTTTTTTTTATGTGAGGGGGATAGTGCATTTGGAGTTTGTTCCACCAGGTCTGATTGTTAAACAAGCTTTCTGTTTAGAGGTTCTGAAGAGATTGTATAACCGTGCGCAACAAAACTGGCCTGATTTGTGGCAGCCAGAGGACTGGCTTTGCCACCGCTACAATGCACCTACTCATGCAGCCATCTCAGTGCACCAGTTTTTGGCAAAAAATAGCAGGCCCATCTTACCCCATACACCTTCCTCACCTGTCTGCTCCCTGAAACTTGTGCGAAAGCAGAGGAATGTGAAAGGAAAGAGATTGGAAGAAGTAGAAGAGGTGAAGGAAAAAATGAGGGAAGTGATGTCAGCCATCCAAACAGATGAGTTTGGAATATGTTTCCAAGAATGGCATCACAGATTTGACAAATGTATTAAGCGTAATGGAGAGTACTTTGAAGGTGATAGGTTGTTTTGTAAAGAAGAATTTAAATACGAAGCTTTGAAAGAGATTTCGATTTTCTTGGGTACCTCATCGAATATACAGCAGTGTTCATTGCAGCACTATTCACACTAGAAACAGCCAAAAGCTCCATCAGCAGATGGGTAGATAGATAAACTGTATGAAATATATATATAAACTCAACTGTAAAAATAATGAAAGCTTATGATAAGCAAAGGGTCTTCACGAAATTATGGAAATATTCCATTATCTTTTGATTCAATTTTTTCATGATTTTTTAAGGACCCCTTGTATTCAACAATATGGATGCACCTGGAAAATATACTGAATGATTTCACTAATAAAAAATACCTAGAATAGGCAAGTGTGCAGAGATCAGAGCTTGATAGTGGTTCTCAGAGGCAGAGAAGGTATGGGAAAGGCGGGGATCATTGTTTAGGGAGCACCAAGGTTTTCTTTGTTTTTTCAAGTTTTTATGAGGCAGGAAACACTTGGCAGCCAATATTGGTAATGATTGCACAACATGATTAATATTCAAGCGTAAATTAAAAAGCACTGCTGCAAAATCCTAGAAACTTTGATTAAACAAAATGATTAAACTGTCAAGTGGTTGTTTCTTGACATAGGCGGCGTCTGAAGGCAGCGTTTCGAGCTTTCTAACCCTTCCCCGGAGGACTCTGTCCCAGCTTCTGTGCACGCTCTGACAGACCGTGAGGGCGCTCAGACCCGTTCCTCTGAAATGCCTGTGGGTTTGGGGCGGCGCACCAGTCTGACGGGACAAGATTAACGCTGTAGGCCGAATGCCGTGTCCTGGCTGCGCTTGAAGACCCAGGAGCTGAACACTCGTGATGCAAAAAAATGCTCAGCACAACTCTTCTGCTTGTCTCAATCATGCAGTTTTCACTTCTCCTAGTAAACCCGACATCAGCCTACCACCGTCGAGATGTCTGGCAGTATGACCCCGTTGGAATCCCAGGAAAACCGTTCCCATCACCTTTTCCAGCTGACTCCTGCCTTAAAGTCAGCTGGCCCGCCAGATGCCTTCAGAAGCCACTGTTTTGATGGGATTTTTTTAACTTTTATGATTTTAAGCTTAATTTATTCCCGAGCCATGCATTTTTGCTTCTTCCGTTTCTTCTGGGAAACCGCTTTCTTCTGTGCAGCCTCCCCTTCTGGTTTGGGAACGATCTGTTCCTTCTCAGTCAGGATCATCTCAGTGAGGCAGGGGGAGCTCATGCATGGGTTGATCCGACCATGAGCTCTGTAAGTCCAGCGGCGCATCTTGGGGCCTTTGATCCCCTGGATGAGCTCAATGACCAGAGAATCCACATCTAAACCCTTAAGCTCAGCATGACTTTCCGCATTTTTAAGCATGTGAAGTAAAAATTCAGCACTCTTTTTGGGCCACCGACCACTGTTTGGCTTGGGCACACCTACCAACGTCACCATTGCACCGTCGGCAGGGCACACACTGCTTCTGCAGAGTGACCTCTTTCAAGTATTTGGTGGCTTTCGGGATGTGCGTGCCTTTCTTTGATGGCCGGCTTGGGAAGTTTCACGGGTGTTCTTGAAGTGGACCCCGAGATTCGACCCTCTTGAATTGCAGGATTTTGTAGGGCTTTCTGGGTCAAGTGAGTAGGCCAAAATAGTTGGCCGGTCACCCTCAGGCCACTACAGGAAGAGCTTGATGGGTCTTTTTGAAAGCACCCCAATGAACCTAAGACTCATATGTCAATGAGAAGGCGGTCAGCAGCCATGTGCACATCGCAGGCCTCTGTCTGCATGTTCTGCTTGAAATAAACCAGTGCACACATAAACTGGAACCCGGGCCGCGGGGCTCTTTATCTCTCCCTCATAATTGGCTCTGCTGAATTTCATACACTTATAAATATGAAATGGGCAAATGTCCCCTTATCTTTAGTTTTACAGAAAGAAATATTTTAATTGTGTTCTAATTTTAAACTTAAAAAAAATTATTTTACTAAGAAGTCTGTTATTTGGATATTTATACATATTTCTTATCTACTTGGTTTGTAATGCATTCTCTTTGTTATCTTGTAAGCCAGGAACCAGCAAACATTTTGTAGTAAGGGTTTATTTTCCTGCTGATGTTGTACATCATATTTGTAGCTTGTGATTCTGTCATAAAGTTACACTAAAAATTGTTTTGTTCCTCATTTCTATTGACATTTGAGAAGCAATATTTTAAAAGAAAGAAAAACATTGAGTTTTTATGATGTTATTTATATTGTTTTTTTCCTTGGATCTTTTTCAAGTGACATCTGATTGGGTTCTTAATGTTTTTTATGCTGCTTTTTAAATGGTTATTAGCATTTGCAAATTAATTTTGTCCACTTTTTTGAATTTCCCCCAAATAATGCAAAACCAAAACTTAACCCACTGCTATTGAGCAGAACTGCCCCACAGGGCTTCTAAACCTTTGAAAAACTGACATGAAGTCAGTTTTTGCTCTGTCCCTGCCACTGCCATCCAGTGACTTTTGACTCATAATGACGCCTATGAGTTTCTGAGGCTGTGAAGCTGTACAGGAGCAGAATGCTTCATCTTTGTCCCAAGGTGCAGGTGGGAGGTTTCAAACTGCTGGCCTTGCAGTTAACATCCCAATACACATTCTACTATGCCGCCAGGGCTCCTTACTCTGACTCTGTAGGGACCAATATAAGGTTCCTCAGACTGCATAGTTAGGCTTTCATTTCCACTTACTAAGCTGTCAAAATTTAACATCTGCAATGTCAAGGGTTAAGGATGACTGTGGGCCAGGCATTGAGCTACTAACTCTAAAGTAAGCAGTTAATACCCAACAGCTGCTCCTGGGGAGGAAGATGAGGCCATCTTCTCCCGTAAGGATTTATAGCCTCCGAGCCCTAGATGGGGTTGTTCTAAGCTGGAATTGACTCGATGGCAGTGAGTTTGAAGCCTGTCAGAGGGTAGAGAATCATCTGAACTCGAATCCACTACTGATGATAGTGTAGACGCAAGTATAAGAAACTCAAACCACTGTACACAAAAATTACATTTTTATGGGAGGAATATGCCAAAAAAATTAAAAAGCAAAACTCTTCAATATTAATGACAGACAAAAACTACTTCTCTGGATAGCGCTCTTGAAACTCCTTAACTAAAAGACCTGCTTCCCCACAAGGAGAGAAGAAGTGGAGACAGTTTAGAAACATAGTTCACAGTAAAAGAAGATTGCTCAGCCTCACGAATAATGACAGAAATGTACATTAAAATCACGATATTCTAGTTTTCAGTTCTTTTGTTTACGGAGGTTAAAGAATTAGATAAAATGCATATTTGTGCAGGAAGCTTTTCCAGAACTACCACCTTCACCACGAAGAGCCATAAGTGTTCCCATTTAAAACTTAGGCTTCTTCCACATTTTTACTTTTCTGATGAACACCACATGGAGAGCGTAAACAGACTGGCAAGCCTGTTCTATGTTTTCCCCAATGCTGTGTGAAATAAACTGATGAACCATGTCTTACATGTCATTTGTCTGACCCTCTTGGGTTTTGATCTCCATCATTTTCTTCCTGAAAGTGGACCTGCTGGTGCTGAGCATAAGTGGTCTTCCAACTCTGATTATTGTGTTTTTATTATTTGTTCGGCATTGTGCCACAAACACAAAAATAATTTTAATTTTCCTCTTCATTTTTATTTATTCATTTTATTGGGAGTGCTTACAGAATCGTAGCATTCCATAGTTCAATCACATAAAGCAATATTGTACAATTGCTACCACAATCAGTTTCAAAACATCTTTCTTCTTGAACTCGATATCAGCTCTCCTTTATCCCCTCCCTCCCCCTACCATAACCCCCAGTACCCCTTATTCTTTTTTTTCTATGATAGGTTTTCGATTGGGTTTTTCCTTTTTTGCTATATCATACACAATCCAATATATCCATTCACCTACAATTCTGTTGTTTAATCCCATTGAGTGGGGTTATACAGTCATCAATGCCATCAGCTCCCCATTCCCCCCTGCTCCCCATCTCTCTTCTCAAACCCTCAGGGAACCATTACGCTTGTTACTCTTTTTTTTTTTTTTTTCACAAGAGAAAAGCTTGTAGTTAGTTCAGGGATCGTTTGCTGGTCCTTAGGAGCATTTTCCAGTCCAGTCTGTTGGGGCACCACGCCCTGGCCCCAAAGTCCACTTTCAGTATTCCCTGGGGACCTTGCCACTCCATTCCCTTGCTGTTCCGCTGCACTCCCCCAGTGCTTTGCCTCGGTGTGGTGGGATCAGGTCAGGTGCAATTCCCACACTGTGTCTCCGGTGCTGTCCCCTGTATCGCCCTTAGCCACTGAGGGGCATCATGTCTCATAGTAGGGCCAGCCATGTTGTTCTCTCTGTGGACTGGCTGCTCTACTCAGGAACATCATCATCACGGCCTGGTGGGCCAGGCTGTGTTCCACTCTCTGCTCCTGCCCCTTCATCTTTTCCCATGTGCTCTGATCAGATATGTCCATCTCCCAGAGCTGCAGAATCAATGTCGTCCTTTGGAACAAATTATTTTCGGGGGAGGGGACGCTTGTTACTCTTTCTGAAGGGTTATCTATCTTGACTTTGCCTCTTTTTATCACCACTCAAACCAGTGTTTAGGTCTGATAGAGTAAGGAAACTGGAGGGTTTTCAAGGCTGTGAATCTGCTCTTTTTTTAAAAAGTATAATTTTTAATCTATTTTGTTTATTAATATTTTCCCCTTTATTTGTGGGTGTAATATATAGAGTGAAAAACAGCCTATGCATTGTTGCACAGCCACAGCCCATCACATCAGGAAGAACAGCGACAGTATCCTAGTACACCCCCATTGTATGTGACTCTTCAACTTTTTTTCCCCTACCACCCTCCCATCTGTCCTCCTTATCCATTCCGTTTCTTTGGACCCTCTGCTCCTACCTTCCTCATAGTCTTCAAAGTCTCTTTAATGTGAAAACGATTTTTCTTCTCCTTGATATTAATGGTGCTGTGAAATAGTAATCTGTATGGGATTGATTAACGGCTAAGCATCGTGTCTTCAGTTCTGTCCAGTCCATAAGGCGCTTGACAGTCTCGGCGTTGTGTTTTAGTCATCCGTTGTGGGCATGTGTCAATGTAGACTTTGCTCCACAGACAAAGTCTTTCCTTTGGTTCTTTGATGATTACATGTTACAAGTGTGTGTTCTTCATCACAGAGAGATCAGTCATCTTGACATCAACATGAGCTTCAATCGTGGCCTGCCATTTCTGGACCATGAAGCATATTTTGTCACGAGTAAGATTCATGCCATGGAAGTTGGTCAGGCAGTTTTTACCTAAAACTTCCTCAGTAATTAGTTTGAATTTTCTAAATGTTACTTGATTATTCCGCAAGTCAGCAGGGCACCCTCAAGACCCTTGAATCCAGCAGATGTGGTTTTGGTTCTTGAGCCTCGGTGACTCATGTTTTCCCAGTACTTTTCATATTGAACAACAGCTGATGCGTTCTCGCCATTCTAATTTCTCTCTTACAAAAACGGATCAGCTGCTTCCTTCTTGGTTCCTTTTTTTTTTTTTGCTACCTTGGTAAGGGGCTTGTGTTTGCCAGTGGCCATGGTACTAATGAGACTAAGTTGCTTTAGAGGGATTTTATAGAGAGATGTATGTGTACAGATGTATAGAGCCCTTGTGGCACAGTGACTACTGCTTTTTAAAAATGTTCTGGGAACAACTCATAAGGTCTGGTTGACTGGTTGGAATAATAATACCAGGGCTGATGTTGGTAGTGGTAGGGACGGTAGTCAAATGGCGTTTAGATTTCTTGTACAGTTTTTCCTTTTTTTTTTAATGTATATTTTCTTTTTATATACTATAGATGAATGAAAATTAAGACAGTATTAAAAGCCAATTAGAAATGGATAAGTTACTAACAGGCACAGCACCACTTGATTAAGAACTGCAAAACCAGGATTATGAAGTCATAGAAGTCAGAGGAAGGCTGTATTATTCTAAAACCAGATTGGTCATGAGGCGCAAATGTAAAGGCCAAGTTAGTTATGCGCCAGAGATAGCCCTGTGAGACCACCAGGCTGATGTGCAGACCCTTGACGCCTGTGCTGGTCCCCGTTAGGTAAATTGATGACGGAAGATTTTTGAAAGTGAGCTACAAGGACACATGCTATGCCGGCAAGTTTTAATTTTTGAAATGAGGATTTTCCCGTGTGTTAAAATGCTGTTGGGGAAAGATTCAGAGGACAGGGGTTTCGCATGATCGAAAAGATGGGAGGGAGGAGTCTTGGAGTGGGAATCATGAGGCCTAGTTTTAATCCAAGCTCTCTCTGATGCTTAAATTGCTTCCTTTCTAATGGAGGTTGGCAAACTTACCTGTAAAAGACTGGAAAGTTCATTCCTGTAGACCTTGTGGGCCATAGGATCTCTGTCACACCTGCTCAACTCTGCTCTTACAACAGAAAGCAGCCATAGACTGTAGGTAAAGGAATGGGCATCACTGTGTGACGATAAAAGTTCTATGGACACAGAAATGAAAGCTCCATAAAGTATGTAATTAAGCATTGCTCTTTCCCCCAGCCATTAAAAAGTATAAAACCACTCATAACTCATATGCCCTACATATACAGGTTTAGATTTGGCCTGTAAGCTACAATAATTTGCCATTCTCTGGTCTGTAGAATGAAAGTTGAAGTAAAATATTGTTTATCTTTACTTTTATAGCCCTAATTGGGGAATTCTTCTTGGTTTAATCTATTTAAGTATAAATGTGATTTATCCTGTATATCAGCTGACTAAACCTTGTATATCAGAAGTAATCCCTTGCCTCATTTAGAATTCTGCAGAAGAACTCAAAATTTATGTGACTAAAGTTCCGAGGCTTTTTTGGCACCGTATCCTTGGGAACACTTTGCTGAGCTTACCTGAAGAGAGGTGGCTTACTTCCCTAGCTGCATGCTATTGATATGATAATTTTAATATTGTAAATAATTTACCTTTTTCATAATTATATTTTGAAGAAATTAAATGGGAAATTGGTATGATTTACACAAATTTAAAATAATTATACATTGAAAACACAAGAGTTTTTATTGGCCAGAGGGCCCTGAGCTGGAGGCATTGTTGCTCTTTGTTAAACAAGGAGAGTCACAGCGTCAGAGGGCTCTTAAAGGTGAGTTACCAATGGCCTTTCCAGAGGCAGTTCTACGCACTCTCGTAGCTCATTGCCAGTTGGAATCAATACGATGACCGTGGGTTTGGGTTTGGTTAACGTTGATGGCATCATTCGTTCTCATTTTCCCTTAAACCAGTTTTGGTAAGTTATGTATTTTCTAGAAATGTTGTTTTGTTAATTTTTAAATGGCTTAAATTAAAGCAGTCAATCACAATAGACTTTTACAGCCTGTAGCAATAAGTTTTAATTGCTGGAGAACTCTTCTGATTTGGGTTCCTTTGCTTGTTTGTTCAATTATTCATTTCTTTGATATTAAGACAGTGCATTGCCATGGGTTATACAGATATCTTTGAGGTTTTTACTGTTTTCTTATCCATTCACCTGGGCTCATCCAGAACCCTGGAGGACCACCTAAACCAAGGGCTAAACCGGCTAAACCAATGGTTCTCAATCTGTGGGTCGCAACCCCTTTGGAGGGTCAAGTGAACCTTTCACAGGGGTTGCCCGATTCATAACAGTAGCAAAATTACAGTGATGAAGTAGCAACGAAAATAACTGTGTGGTTGGTTTCTGTTAGTTTTCTGATCCATGTCTGACTGGGAAATTGTAAGCTCACCTTTCATAAAGGACAGAGGGGAGTCTGGGATTGGTAGGCAGTCCTTTGTGACCCGCCTATGGAATGTTGTCTTGTATGAGTCACTGTAGAACCTAGGTAACTCCTGGCTTGGATTGTTATTCAGTGCTTGAACTCTGCGTGAGTATCAGGAGGCCCACACTGGTAAAATGGTAGGAAAGTATAGGTTTTGATACATTTCTCTGTGTGGAAGGTCATAGCTGCCCTTTTGATAACCTGTTCGGAAACCTACTTGAAGCATTAAGAGTCAACATTTGTGTGACTGAGGAAGGAGAATAGAAAAGCAGGGGAGGAGAGGAAGAAGAGAACTACTACTTTGATTTTCTGATAAAGCATTAAAAAGTCAAAATCTTACTATTAGAATAATGTGATGCTGTTGTCTTGAGCCAGGTCGAGTGCTACCATGAAATTTTTGATGGCTAATTTGTTTTTGTCCACCAGCTGTAGAGGTTTCTGTGAAATGGTTGATTTATAACTGTTCAGGGGGGTCTCTGGAGAAGCTGGACTAATGAGAAGTCAAAAGAGAAATTGATTGATTTGAAGTATTCATTTACATACAAGTCCAAAATTGGTAGATAAGGCAACAGGCTGGTTACAACTACTGGCTCACAGCGTTGGGAGAGTAAAGGGACTATCAGATCCAAAACACATAGGGCAGGCAGCAGGCTAGAGACTTCTGCAGGCTTGCATCCCAAGATTGGCAGCGCTCCTAGTCGCCATCAATGCTTGCTCTCGAGGCACCGCATCACACCCTAAGGGGACTCCCCTTTGAGCTGGTCCACTGATTACATTAGATTTCATTATGGAAGTAGTCTTACGTTACATTTAATTAGATTACATCTGTAGTATTTTGCCAAACTATTGGGAATCACAGAATAACCAAAAACAACTTCCCTCTAGTTCTTCAATGTCCTCCCACCCCCCATTATCATGACCCCAATTCTACCTTACAAATCGGGCTAGATCAGAGCAAGTACACTGGTACTGATAAGAGCTCGCAACACAGGTAATCCAGGACAATAACGAGGGTAGCGATACCAGGTGGGGAAGGGGAAAGTGGGGAGAGAAAGGGGAAACCGATCACAGTGATCAACATATAACCTCCTCCCAGGGGAACAGACAACAGAAAAGTTGGTGAAGGGAGATAGTGGTCAGTGTAAGACATGAAAAAAATAGAATTTATATATTAACAAGAGTCCATGAGGGAGGGAGGGTGGGGAGGGGGAAAATGAGCTGATACCAAATTCAAGTAGAATGTTTTGAAAATTATGATGGCAACATATGTAACAATGTGCTTGACACAATGGATGTATGTATGGATTGTACTAAGAGCTATAAGAGCCCCCAATAAAATGATTTTTTTTTTAAGTTTGCTAACTTTGTAGGATTTTAGCCAGGGATTCTGATGTTAAGGTGACAAGAAGTAGGTAAGAAAAATACTTCAAAAACATTAGAATATTTGACAAGAATTTTACCAAATGTTTATCAAAGTTCCTATGTTTGAAGTCTTTCAGGAGCCCAAACATATTTGACTGCCCCGTTTCCATGGCTTCACTTGCAGGCACAGTTCGGTTAGAAAGTACAAGAATGACGAGTTCTGTCGTACACGGGTTACTGGGAGCAGCTGGAACAACAACATAAAAGTCAAAGTGATGCTTTCATTTTCTGTTTTGGATAGCTGACAAGTTGATATTGAAACTTGTCAGTGTAACCAAGAATATTTATTTTCATTTCAAGAATTTTTCAATGATTTTGCTGCTATTGCCACTATATTTATTGACTTGTTTTAACAATGTTGTATTTGTTTTAGGCCCGTAAAAAAATGGAAATGAAAGAGACTGCTAAACACAAGCAGACTGCTAAACACAAGCAGACTGCTAAACACAAGCAGACTGCTAAACACAAGCCGGGGGAAATGGACTCAACCAGTGAAACACTATCAATTACTGGTTTAGAAGTCAATCCTCTGAAGAAATTCACTATTCCAAAGATCAGAAAGAAAGCTAATAAAGGTAATAGTTCTATGGAAGAGGAGATTTTAAAAATATTTCTTCCTATATTTCTCTGATTTTTTATGTTATCTTCTGTTTGACTCAATATTGTTTTAAGTGAGATCTTTAATACTTTACGCATACATGTACCTCTGATCCCAGATAAGAGGAAGTAGACACATTATTCCTATGCCTCCCACCAAATACACCTAAAATAAACTAAAATGCAGAGAAATAACAGACCCAGCTTTGAACCCTGGGACTTCAGGGACAACATAGTAGTAAGTTATCTGGGCTTTCTTTATGTCTAACTAACCAGCTTTATCTGGATGCTGGAGAAGCCCACGAACCAGAAACGGCAACAGTGACAGACCAACAGCAGAGAAGAAAGGCCTGCTCTCCTGCAAACTGGAAACGGTCTAGAAAGTCAGAAATCTGTGTGAGAATAAATATTCTCCTGCTGCAAACACCAGGGAGAGAGACCATGGCCCCGCATTTTTATCAAAAGACGGGCTGAGGTTTACACCCATCCCACCCCTCCCTGCTGAGGCGGTATTAGAGGAGACCATGTGGGGAATCTGGACTTTGAAAAGACCCTTTGAAACCAGCAGCAGCTCCGCTGGAGAAAGACTGGGCTTTCTGGTCCCACAAACAGTTACAGCCGTAGAAACCTACAGGGAGTCACAATGAGTCCGCATCCACCCAATGGCAGTGAGGTTTTTGGTTTTGTTTTTCCCCAGCTCTCTAAGGCATCCCCTCTGCCTCTGTGGTGACAAAATAAACTCCTCTATTTGAGCCCATTCTGACTCATAATACCCCTAGAGGACAGGGGAGAGCTTCCCCATGGGTTTCCCAGTCTGTAAATCTTTACAGAATGCCCACAACAGCCGACACATTCCTCACTGTGCCACCAGGGCTCTGTAGAACCAATGGAGGCCATCTTGGGACATTGGACTGTTCACCACACACAACAGGAGCGAATTCCTCTCCCTCGCACGGTTTGCCCTGTGGTGATGAATAGCCCCTTCCCTCTGAGGGAAGCAAAGGAGGGGCCTTGACCTCCACCATCCCAGCCGGAAAAGACTGCCTTTTCCTCCCACAGGTTACTGAAGACGGAGTGAGGGGTGTAGACTTCATTCCCTGCCTGGTGATAAAAAGACAACTCCGATTTCACCCCCTTCCCCTACTGGGATGATAGGAATAAAACTAAAGAGTATTTAAATATGATCCAGCATTTCATAACATTACCCAAAATAACTAAGATTAAAAGTCAATTATCTTACCAACAACCAGGAAGCCCTCAGCTTGAATGAGACAAGGCACTCAACAAGGTGACCCAGGTTTTAGAATGATCTGTCATTCTATCATGATAGAATATGGATCATCATGCAACAGGCATTCGGAAACACTCTTGAAACAAAAAATATGTACAATCTCAGCAAAGAAATAGAAAATATAATCAAGAAGCAAATAGAAGATTTGGAGCTGAAAAATAAAAGCTCGTTAGAAGAAACTAGGAGAAGCTGGGAACAAGAATTAGTGATTTTGAAGGTAGAACAGTGTCACTTTGCTGATTGTGACATAATTATGACATACTTATGAAAGACACTACCAGTGGGGGATACGAGCTCAAGAGAGCATGGCGTTTCTCTGGTATAGTCTACAATTTCATGTGAATCTATAATTTTATAATCAAAGCTAAAGGTTCTTAAAAACATTGTTTTTAAGCATGTGTTATAAAATGCCATTAAATCAATCTCTGATTCATACTTACACAATGGAGCCATTGGGATTCATAGGGTAGTCTTTGGCTGATACTCAGAAATAGATTTTCAATCCTTTCTTCCTAGTCCATGTTAATGTGGAAGATCTGCTGAAACCAGTTAATTATCATAGCAGCATACAAGCTTACACTGATAGACAGTGGTGGCCGCATTTGAAGCCTAGCGATTGAGCCTAGTTCCCCCTCATGGAAGATAAGATTTTTACTACTAAATAACCACTGTACTCAGAAATGCCATAGTTAAATCAAGATGTAATTGTAAACATATTCAAGTAACTTTTAGGGAATAAGAGAAAATGAAACATAATTTAACTGAAATAGAAAAATAGACATGGCAAGGTTCAGCCTGAATATATCAATAATTAGGTTCATGATCAATGTAAATTATGTACGTGATCAATGTAAATATAATTATATTAAGTGTAAAAATGCCAATTAAAAGACATGTTGGCAGAATTAGTAGTAAAGCATGATTCAACTCTGTACTTTTGATTGGGCACTCAACTTCAAATATATTAAGGTTAGTTGAAAGTAAGCTTTTTGGGAAACTAGAGGCTTGCGAATCTAGCCAAAATAGAGCAGAAATAGCTGTGTTCGTAACTTGTGAAATAAAATTGAGAGAAAAGAAGATGGGCGGGGGGATCAATTCACCAAGAAGATATAAAAATTCAAACCCACTGCCATCAAGTTGATGCCAACTCATAGTGACCTGTAGGACAGAGTAGAACTGCACCTTGGGGTTTCCAAAGCTTTCAGTCTTTACGAAAGCAGAAAGCCTTATCTTTCTCCCTGGATCCACCAGTGGGTTCAAACCACTGGCTTTGAAGTTAGCAAGTCAATATGTAAGTTACTGTACTACTAATGCTTCTTCCCAATGTGCTTATACAAAAAGCAAAATTGACACAACTGAAAGGGGAAAGAGTTGAATCCAGAGTTACAGTTCAAGACGTCAGTGCACATTGGATGCAGCCTTTGATAGCAGCACTGGATAAAAAATCAGCACGAAAATGAGAAGAACTTAACACTGTCAGCCAGCCGGATCTGACTGATACTTGTAGATTACACCTACCGAACATTTGGTTACAGCATATGGTTTTCAGCGGCTACTTCCTCCAACATGGGCAGCCAAGTCTTCCTCCGACTGGAGGCAACCCTGAAACATGTTCACTTTGGGTGACCCTGTTTGCATTTGAAAGACAAGTGACATGGTTTTCAGCATCACAGCAACATACGAGCCACAACAGTATAGCAAACTGACAGACAAGTGATGTGTTTGAATGGTGCTGGGGAAGAACATTGAAAGTACCATGGACTGCTAAAAGGACAAACAAATCTGTCTTCAAAGAAGGATCGCCAGGTGCTCCTTAGAGGCCAGGATGGCGAGGCTTTGTTTCACATACTTTGGACATGTGGTCAGGAGAGACCAGTCCCTAGAGAAGGACATCAGGCTTCGTAAGCTAGAGAGAGGCAGCAAGAGAGAAGCAGGCCCTCCAGGAGGTGGATTCACACTGGCTGCAACAATGGGCTCAAGCATGGGCACGATTGTGAGGGTGGTGCCTGACTGGCAGTGTTTTGATCTATGATGCATAACGTCATATGGGTTGGAACTGACTCAGTGGTACCTAACAACAGTCACCCTATAACAGCAGAATAGACGTTCCTTTCCCATTATTATGTGGGCGCCAAGAGAGACAAAATTCTGAGCAGATCTCAACAGATTTGAAAGAATTTAAATCATACAGAATGTGTGCTCGCCAACCATCAAACGATCCCCCATGAAGTGGATTTTGACTCACAGTGACACTATAGAGGACAAGAAAGAACTGTCCCTTTGGGTTTCCAAGACATTACGTTAATAAGTATGCAGGGAAAAATCACAATTTGTTTTTATTTGTATCAAATGTACAAAATTCTACATTATCGATTAGTACTTTCTTGTGTTATCCTGGTGGAACTTTAAACAAATTCTTGCTTTCAAATGTTAATGAAAATTTCAAGTACTTGATTATTTTGAATCATGTTTGATGTACTTTTCCTTTTTTTATTTAGCTTATTTGTCACCTTGTTTCACCAATACTAGAGAATATAGTTTCATACACGCAGCGCTTAACCAGTGCAGACTTGATGTAAACTATGACCTACAGTCGTCATGGCAATTTGGAGACACGAAACTCATTCACAACGAGGATCTGGAAAAACAGTTTTCTGCCAAGAGGTAAGTTTCGAAGCTCTGCGTCAGGCTATCGGTGCTGCAGCCGTGGACTCGGGCGGAGGGACGGTGGTGAGGAGGGCGCAGGACTGGCGATGTTTCCTTCTGTTGTGCTCAAGGTCGCTCTGGGTCAGAACCCCTTGAGGGCACCTGACTACAACAACAGGGTCACTTACCATGACCTACACCGGGTATTGTTTATTTTGCTTTGGTGTGGTGGTTTATGCAATTCTATTATTTCTACCATTTGATATTTAATAAGTATGACTAGAAAAATAAGTACTTACTAGATAATTTATGCATGATTTTTATCTCCTCGGAGCATTCTATAACAGTGAGCTGAACATGAGATTGGATTAGTACATTTCATGCATTAATGTAGTCCAATTTTATATATCTGCTTCAAATGTGCTGATTTTGATAAATTCTTCAAAAGCATACATCAACACATTTATTAAGCAGCCATTTTATAGATCTCGTACCTCCTGGATAAGAGAAGACAAGTGTGAGGTCTGTAAATATTCCTTAATAGAATATATGTTCACTCATTCAGCGTTTGTGTGCTGTGTTAGACCTTTAGATACCCTTGGAGAAAAGTAAATCCCTTGGAGAAAAGTAAATAAAGCTTGCTTCTCATCTCTTAGGAGTTTATGTTCTGCGAAAAGACATACAAGTAAATATAAATGTTATAACAGATACAGATACCAAGATAAGAGAATAAGTATTATTACTGTTGTCTTAGGTATTTTCAAGAGTTAAGAAACTGGCTATAGTGGGTAAGAGAGAAACTGAATGGAATTCTCCCTAATACCATTGTCCTGTATGTATCCATTTCTACCACTTGTCTGTCAGTTTGTCTTGCTACGGTGCCTTGTCTATTGTTGTGATGCTGGAAGCTATCCGAACAGTATTTCAAACACGCCTCAGTATTTCAAACAGGCCTCAGTGGAGCATCCAGGAAAAGACACATCAGAAAGAAAGAATAATTAAGTCCTCTTCCCAGAGACTCATCAGCGAACAGTCTTATGACTGACAGCAGAGCACTGCATGACAGTGCCGGAGGAGCAGCCGCTCCAGGTGGAAGACACTCGGAATATGGCTGAGGAAGCGCTGCCTCGGGGCAGTCAAGCTTATTGACATGGATGGAGCAGAGCTTTCAGGACGGAGACTTGCTGATGGGGCACGACTCGAAATCACAAGGAACAGCTGCAGAAAATCAGGGACAAATAAAAAGTAAAGAACAAAGTAAATGTCAGGGGAGAGACTGAAACATGCTCATGGACATAGAGTAGCGAACCAAATGGAAGAAATTATGGCTTAAAGGATCTGAACAGAAAAAAAATGTAAGGCAGCTGGAGAAAACAAAGTATTATAATGAAACGTGGGGGCTTGGAATTGGAAAGCAAAAATGGAAGAACATGATCAGAAATTCTCAAGCTGAAAGTACTGACAATAATATCAAGCCAGAAATTTTAATTTTGAAGTGTTCTATTTGTTGTTAGTTGCCATAGAGTTGGTTCCGATTTGTGATGACCCAGTCAGTGTGCAACAAGGAAACATCGCCTGCTGATGACATCTAATGACAACATTCGACATTATCGAAGGATACAAGAAGCTTCAACATATGACAAAACTCAGCCACTGTACCAAGAAAGAACTGCCTGATGTCTAACCATTTTAAGAGCCAGTGATACCAAAAGAAGAGTTTCGAGCTGTACTGAAGGCATTGGCAAAAACCAAAGCTCCAGGAATGGATGGAATACCAACAAATGTTTCAACAAACTAATGGTTTGTTGAAAGCAGTCACTAGTCTGTGTCAAGATATTTGGAAGGCGGGTATCTGGCCACAGACTGAAAGAGATATTCGTACCCATTCCAAAGGTGACCCCACCCAGTGCAACCCCAGACAATATCATTATGTCATAGGCAAGTAAAATCTTGCTGAAGATGATCCAACAATAGTTGTAACAGAACAGTGACAAGGAGCTTTCCAAAACTGAAGCCTGACTCAGGGCATGGAATGAAGGATAGCATTTCTGATGTCAGGCAGATGTTGACTGAAAGGGAAAATACCAGAAAAATGTTGCTTATGTTTTATAGACTATCCAAATGTATCTCACGTGTGGGTCATAATGAAGTATGGATAACGCTGTGAGGGTGGGGAAACCAACAGTTCATTGTGCTCACACAGACCTGTATATAGACCAAGAGACAGTCATTCGAACAGAACAAAGGGCTAAAGAAGTGAATTAAGGTATGGGTCAGGGCGGTATCCTTTCACTATACTTCATCAATTTGCATGCTAAGCAGGTCTGTGAAGCTGGATTCTTTGAAGAAGAGTGTGGCATCCGGATTGGAATAAGGCTGTGATATGTAGAAGCACACCTTGTTTGCCACAACTGAAGAGAATTTGAAGTACTTGATGAAGCTGGAAGACTGTAACCTTTAGTAACTATTATAGCTCACTATAAAAACAAAACCCACACAACTGGATCAATATACAGCATTGGAATAAATGGAGAAAAGATCAAAGTTGTCAGGATTTCATTTCACATGGATTCATAAAGCCTTTGAAGCAGTAGTCAAGAAGTCAAAATAATAGATTTAGAAAATCTAATATTGAAGACCTCATTATGAGCTAATGAGAACGAAGATGCTCTTGACCCATTCATGGTATATTCAGTTGCTTCATATGTATGTGAAAGTTGGACAGTGAATCAGGAAGACAGACTGAAGAATTACGTATGTGTTTGAATATTGGTGTTCATGAATAATTTGGAATATACCATAGACTGGTTCCAGAGAACAGATAATGTCTTGAAAAAGAGGGACAGCAAGAAATAGGAAGACACTCAAGATGGATCCACGTCGTGGATACAATAGTGGGCTCACACTGGACAGTTTTATTCGTTGCTCCTGGTGTTGCTATCAGTTGGAACTCCTTGACCGCATTTAACAACAACTTGTATCAATTTAGCTCTTGTTTTGATCTTTAAGTTTAACATACTCCTTTACTTATTTCCAATTTATGTGAAAAAAAACCCTCATTTTAAAGGTTGTCAGTAGCCAGTTCGTTATCCATAGTTAAATGACTATGATTTAATTTGTGTTGAATACCTCCATTTACATCCCATCCTGGATAAGTCATCCGAGCGTTTCATGGGAAAATTTATCTACTTTGTCAATGACTGATTACCAAGGACAGAACTGAGCCAGTCTGAGCCAGTGATACAGTGGAGAAACGTTAAAGCCGTTCTGATAGGAACCAGGAAGCATGCTGTTAATCTGTTGCGCTGGCTCACTCTTCAGACATTGAGATTGACATTAGCATGACCTTAAACTGGATAGCAACAACATAAAGAAGTGGGAAAACACTATCTCGGATAGCAGCTAATGTCACAGAATCATCCAGCCCTGATAAAGGCTATCTGATTTCAGAATATCTTGTTATATAGGGGAATACCCCCAAACACACCCGAATTACACTGGGTGGAGCAGAGCTTCGATCGTATGCATTTTCCTGTTAGACAAGGATGGACAACTGGCTCTGAGTTAGGGCACCCAGTAGCGTCACCTGGGAAGGTTCTCTCTGGTCACAGGGAATATTTTTGTGAAAGCAGTTTAGCTGCAGTCTGGAGGGAAGAAACAGTTTCTTAACGGAAATCCAATTGGTTAAGAACCAAGTGGTGGGGGAGGAGGGGCTCAAGAGATCTCAGAGGCTTGTTGCTAAGAGACACAAACATTCTTAGATTCATTGTTTAAGCAAGATCTCTTGCTGTGGTGACTAGCCTTTTGAATTTTGAGGAGAAATCCTAGGGTGATTTTTGTTCATAAAAATCTGGTTTGTGCTGAGGACTGATTATCGCTGAGCGTAGCTTTGCCTTTCGTTGCATTACTATATGGATCTATAGCCAAGCCTGTTGGAGCAGTAGGTATACCTTTCACATCAGGAATCTGGATTAGACACAGTAACTGGATGAGGCTTCGGATTGCCCCTTCTTGAGATGGATCTTGAAAGCGCTTTAAGTGAGCAAGTATGTTATAATAGTGGTATGTATAAATATGTAAGCAAGCCTACAGTCTTCCCACCAATTCTAGACAACCTAAAATACTTGATGTAAACCATTTTTTGTCTCATTCCCCTTGCCACTATCGGTTTATTGGTAATGCAGGTGTATGGGCTATTAGGACAGACATGAAAGTGACAGAGATCTGAGAAGGCAAAATCAGTATTTGTCCAGCTGGGTGTGAAAAGAAAGCCTGTAGTCCTGTTTTGACCATGAGAGAAACCAGACACAGATAAAGCTAAAACTGGACAGCAAAGTGGAGAATCAAGTGGAGGGGAAAAATACCTAATTTCCTAATGTGTTCAAAGATTGAATACATTCAGCATCTGCTTATTGTTGGAATTCCCCTCAAAGATGTTTATGCTTTAATCTTTCAAACCTGTGAAGTTGGCAAAAGAGACTGACTGCATGTGTGAGTGAGTTTATACATCTTTTAAGGTATGGGAGATTCTCATTATCTGGAGCCCATTTAAATTGTAGATATGATTAAGATTATAGACTTAGAGATTGAGGCATCTAGAGCATTCAGGTGAGCCCATTTTATTCACATATTAATGTAAAAATCAAGGAGGAAGACGAGTGGATCAGAAAGAGGAGGCAGAAAGCTGAGAGGGAACCAACCTGCTATTGCTGGAAGGGGACCCATGAGCCAAGGAAACTAAAGACCTTCTAGTCTTACAGTTACAAGTATTTATATTCTCCCGTGGAAAGGGATCCTCTCCTAAAAATGCAGGAAAAATGCAGTCCTGCCAAAGCACCTTGATTTTAGCATGATGAGCCCTGTATCAGATTTATGACCTACTTCCCAGTAAAGTAACAAATTTGTATTGTTTTAAACTGCTAAACCTGTGGTGATTGTTACAGAAGCAGTTTAAAAAATTGAATACACTGCCCTATCTCCAGATGTCTGCTGCTTTAGCCCTTTTTTTTTTTTAGCCCATTATTGAAACCTTGTTGAACCTGATTTTCTCTTACCTGACCATGCTTCGTTTTCCTATACTACACTTGGAACTAGATAAACAATGGTTGCCTCTCTGCAGTTATCTGATGGGTCGGAACCTCAAGCACCCTTTCAAGCTTTCTAGAGCAAATTACCTCAGTTCTTCAACTGTTTTCTGAAAAACATACTTGAATACTTTTCTTTTCTCACCAGGACCTACTTAGGAGCTAAATACCTTCAGTTTTCCTTTGCCTTCCAGTTCAACCTGGAAATAATGCTTCTCAGACTGTCATTTACTCATGACTGCTTACAATATTCCGGTTCTTTTAACATTCTTTATGATCTCATTCACTATGATGTAAGCATTACGTTTGAGGCAGTTGTACCCTGTACTCTTAACTTGGTTGTAATTGGTTTCACTAGGGAACAAGAAGGGAGCACAATTTTCATTCTGAGTTCAACGTCTTGAGGAAGATAACTCAAGATTCCAGTCATTTCTACCACTCACTCATCATTCTACACTTTTTTTTACACTAACTTCTATATCTTCTCTACCAATGTCTGTTTTCCCATCTAAATTTTTTATATTGCTCAATATCCAATAAAATGAGAGTTAAAAATAATGACCAAAAGTGGTCACAAGCTTGTGACTAGGATGGTTACTAGACAGTTTGTAGCACTGAGTTGATTTGGGGATTATCGTGTCCAGAGTCTGACAGATTTTGACATTTCTTCTTCTCAAGTGTATATGAAAGTCATGCAGATATATTTCTGAAAATGTTTTAATTCTTATGTCTTCATATTTTAAAAATTATATCTTTAAGAAGAATTTTACTTGGTGCTGATTGGTGATAATAGATCACTTTTTTTAGCCTAGTTCTGTACATTATGTGGTTGCATGTTATAGTACATACAAAAGAACATTTAAATTCATGTTCCTTACTGTTTCTGAAATGGAAATATTCAGATTCTGAACTTTTATCTTTTAATATACTAACACAGTTCCTACTGTTTGAATAACATTGAAAAAAACCAAAGTTTTACTAAACTTTTTAGCCAAAAACTATTTGAAAAGCAAATTAGAAATAAGGTCACCGAATCATGCACGTAAAATATGTTAAAATGACAAATGTTTTATTATATATTACTGTCATAAAAAAAAAAGAAAAAGAAGCTGAAAGTTGTTTTCCAATGCAATTCTGCAGAAAAATACATGGATAACTATAAAATATTTATTAGTATTATCAATATAAAATGCCAAGGAAAATGTTTTACTTTAGTTGAGCGTGGTTTTGTAGCCCTGGGTCAAATCCATATTATTATGTTATCCCATTCCTTTGATTTTCTTAAAAGAATATGATTTCTGCCCAACAAGGTGATGAGGGGAAAGGATACTTTAAGAAAAGCACTGATCCAAATAGAAGATTATCTTCAATTTGGTAATACCAAAAACCAAACTCAATGCCATCAAGCCTATTCTGAATGGTAACAACCCTGTAGGGCAAGGGTAGAACTCCTCCTGTGAGTGTCTGAGACTGTAGCTCTTTCCAGGAGTAGAAAGTCCCATCTTTCTCCCTAGAGCAGCTGGTGGTTTTGAACTGCCAGCCTTGTGGTTAGCAGCTCAGTGCACAGCATAACCACTACGCTTGAGAACAAGATGGCCCGGGGCATGTAAAGCTTAAGATTTAACAGTTGGGCAAATAGACAACGGTCAAGAACTGCTATCGCTTGTCGTTATTGTCCCAGGCTTAAACAGTGTGATTCATCCATCCATCCTGCTGTAGTTCTCCATCCATCCTGCTGTAGTTCTCTTTCCATCCTGATGATGTAGTTCTCTGGCCGCTTACTGAATTTGCAGACAGCTTTCAGCCTTTGTTACCAAAAGATAGTCATTTCTCTGAGTGTTGCCGTTACTTTTACTGTCCTCTAACTCATACTTATCTCCTCCTTGAAAATTCTTTGGATATTCTCATTTAATTACACACCATTTTGTTTTAGGTCAGAGATGCGTGAGAATGGAAGACATGGACGAGAACTTGAAGAGCATTTCTGCTTTTTAGCAATTCCTCGAAATGAGTTGCTTGAAATCTATCAGAATGGTTTAAATACCAGCACCTCTACATTAAAGATACTCGGAAACCCTCTACTTGGAATTTATGTATTTCGATATGTTGATGTTGCCTTGAATTATGCTCATAGTAGAAGTATTACTGTAGACAGTATTGTCATTTTTAAGGTAGGTAGCATGAACCAGATACTAAGTATTATAGACCGTTTGCTCTAAGTTTATCCGAATATATTTTGTTGTCAGGGTGAATGACTAGTGTTTTTGCGTTATATAAAGTAATTACATTTATTATTGTTGTTCATCATCATAGCTCATTTCTCAGAACTAAGAAATGAACATTGTTTCAATACTGTGACCCAAACTACAGACTTTGGCTTCTGACACTTTTTCCACCAATATATATATTTTTTAATCATTTTATTGGGGGCTCGTACAGCTCTTGTCACAATCCTCCCATAGTGTCAGGCACATTTGCACATTTGTTACCATCGTCCTCCTCAAAACATTTGCTTTCCGCTTGAGCCCCCACTTTTCTCTCCCCGCCAAAGCTTTTCTAGTCTAGAATCCAGTAAAGGATAATGCTACATTTTTAATGAATTATTGTTTCCATTTTAAGTGAATTGTTAACTTATTAAAATGAAAGTCATAGAATTTCTAAATGTAGATGAAATGTGAAACTTGTCAGGTTATCTGCACTTGTGGCTTATCTTTTGTCATTGAATTATGCTCAGGCTTTCTCCATTTCTTATACTTCGCTTTTATGTATCCAAGTGTTAGAATACTTCATAGTCAGTCTGTAAGTTTTTGTTTCATGATTTCACATAAACGTAGAAAAGATGTCTCACTTGGGATTAGACAAATTTATTTGTTTCTGCAATAGTTTTACTGAATTTTAATACATAAATATTTGCCTTGTTTTTTAATTTAAAGATCGTTTTACTGGGGGCTCTTACAGTTCTTATAACAATCCATACATCAGTTGTATCAAGCATATTTGTATATAGGTTGCCATCATCATTTTCTAAACATTTACTTTCTCTTTGAACCCTTGGTATGAACTCTTTTTTTCCCACCCTCCCCTCCTCCCACCCTAGTGACCCCTTGATAAATGGCAAATTATTATTTTCATATCTTACACCGATCACTGTCTCCCTTCCCCCACGGTTTCTGTTGTTTGTCCCCCTGGGTGAAGCAGGTTAAGTACATAAACATTTAACTTGATAATTTATTTTGGTTTATAGAGTATCAAAAACTTTTTTAGTTGTCTCAAACTATTCTTGTTTCGCTTATTTCAAATTATATCTTTAACTTATTACACTGTATTTTGGGTATATTTATTTCAGAACTTACTTTGGCTTATTAAGTTTTCATCCAGGTTTTTCTTGTGGTGTCATCATTCTAAGACGTGATTTAAATATCTGGAAGTACAGGCCATCTAACTACTCTGTTCTCTATCTCTGACCCATAGATTTTTTTTTACTTTTCAGAAGTGAGCTGTTCTTGTTTATTTCTTTTCCAAATTCATTTTCAGACTAAAAATTATTTCTGAAAATAGTTTTTGAAAATTTTTTGAAATTACTCTGAAGTCTTAGGAACTAATTACACAAAATTGCCATAATTGCCTTGTTGAAGCAGCTCAGTCATCAAGAACATGAATTATCTCTCTTGTCTTACCTCAATTTTTTAAAAAGTATTAACCCAAATTTCAGTTCCAAATAGATAAAAAGTTTTTTTTTTAATGTTTTGGTATGTTATTTTAAATTATTTTCTTTTAGGTTATCTTTGGAAAAGTGAAGAAAATCCAGCTTTCTTTGGATAAAAACAAGGTTTCTTTGGATCCTTCTCCTAATTTTGATTGTCATATGTCAAGAAGTGCACCTTCGTTGAAAGATTCCATTGATTATCAAGCTTATGGTTCGGCCGTATGTTAACTTTTCAGTTCGTGTGACTGCTTGGAAGTGCCATGGGGGATGAGCCTACGATCAAAGACCTAAAACAGTTTCCTCAAATAGTACATATACAATTTTAGCCCACCATATATGTTTAAGTTCTTAAATATATAGGTAGAACCATTTAAATGTTTGTGATTTGGAAATTTTAAGATAGTCCAAATTTGCATTTAAATATACTCAAAATACAGTGGCTACATTATTTAGATGTTCCATAGATATCTTTTCTAATTTATAAAGCATACCTACTTCTCTTGTCAACAGGCTCTTTTGTAATAATGTTTTCCAGCCATTGTACTTTTAAAAGTAGAAGAGGTTTACTTTGAAGCTGTTTTTGTTCTTAACATGCTGGCTCGCTGATTTTCAGCTCCCAGCAGCCGCTTGTGGCAGTGGAACTGCTTCCCTAGGGTCCGAGTAGATGTTCTTGGGGCAGGTCTTGGTCCCAACAAAGGAGCGAGATGGTTTGCAGCTGCCAGCCGATAGTTGGCATCCGAGGAGGGCTCAATGCAGTGGTTCTCAACCTTCCTCAGGCCCCGACCCTTTCATACAGTTCCTCGTGTTGTGGTGAGCCCCCAACCATAACATTATTTTCGTTGCTACTTCATAACTGTCATTTTGCTACTGTGATGAATTGGGCGACTCTTGTGAAAGGGTCTTTCAACCCCCGAAGGGGTCGCCACCCACAGGTTGAGAACTGCTGGCTTAATGTTTGCACCAATAGGAAAGGCTTCTTTACTATTAAGTACCAGATAAAAATTTTCTATCATGTTACTGGAACACTTAACTAAGTCTTTAATGTTCTGAATATATACTTCCACACAAAATGTAATAAGTTATTTTTCTAATTGGTTTTGTTACTGATTAAAATGAAGTGCCTCAAAGCGTATGCAAGATTACCTTTTAATGAAAAAATTTAATCTAAAAATATATTTTAATCTGAAACAGATATTCGTTGTCTACCAAGGAAAAAGTGTGGTGGAATAGATAAAAATTTATATATATATTTAAGAAAATGAGATTAAATAGAGTAGGGAAAGGATATATATGGAAGATACTGAATAAATAACATTATGCAATTATATGAGGGTTTTTTTTTCATCTAAAATGTTCTCTTATCTTTCAGGTGTACTTCTATGAATACAGTATTTTTTCAAAGCCAGTAGATAAACCCAGGCAGTGCCTTCCATATGCAATTATAACGGTCAAATTCATTGGTCAAAAAGTGGATAACCTCATGACTTCACTGAGATTCCTCTCAACAGGATTTCCTAAGAGGGGTGGTAAGAAACAGCTTATCCCATTTCATTACCGTTGACGCTCACCCATAAATTTTCTGAAGATTATTTTCTGTTAGGTTAATCTATAAACTAAATAGCTGTCTTTTTTACATATTTCCTCCAGATATCTAGATGTGGATATAGATTTGGATATATGTAAGCATTCTTCACATATATTTGTGACATTTGCTCAGTATTATATGTTATTCTTTCACATTGATATGTTATAAATACTTTCATTTATACAGATAGAGAAATTTTGTTGTATGACTATACACTATTCTGCTAGAATAATTTCAGTGTTCTTATTTTGAAAATTGTTATGTAAGCATTTTGTTACGTTGTGACTCTTGGTGCATAGGCCCAAGAGCTTTCTGATAGCAGGTGCATCAGAGATGTACAAGTTAAACAAAAGATGGTATCAAATGGTTTTCCAAACTGGTTACATCAGCTTAACATACAGTCAGTTGTGGGCAATCCTCCTGGGCTGCGTCCTCCTGAGACATACTTTACCTTTCAAAATTGTATTTGTGCCCGTCCTCATGCGTTTCAGATGGTAACTCCCTGTCATTTTAATTCACATCTCCCTGGTAAATACTGAAGCTGAGGATCTCTATGTACACCCTTGACTGTTTGGCACTTTACGACTTTCTTTTTTCACATCTCTGAAGTAGGAACTAGCATGATTAAGATTTTATTTAGCTTTAAGCTTCATAGTATTCCTCTATGATACTCTATTTCTGTACGGTCAATAGTAATATCCCTTCTTTCTGATCTGACTTTAAAGGAATTTTGTCTTCTCCCTATTTTTCTTTCAAGCTGAGTAAAGGTTTGTTGCTTTTGTTGCCTTTTTCTAAGAACCACCTTTTGGTTTCATTGATTCTTGGTTTTGTCTGTTCTCTTAATATTATTATTTTATTTATTATGTCTTTCAAATTGTTAGTGTTGGGAATTAGTTTTACACTTTCCGATGTTTCAGTGTTTAGGTACTGTTTTTGATAGCATTACATGTATAGCTGTAAATTTTCCTCTAAACACTGCTGTGTGTCTCAAGCGTATGTTGTTTCTTCATTTTCATTATCTCCAAGTAGTTTCTACTTTCTCTTTTGAATAGTCTTTAACTCAGTATTATTTCAGAGTGTTTTGTTTCATTCTTTTTTTTTTAATTTTGTATCCAAAGTGGGTTTATTAGAATGGCTTCCCACTCATCTCGACTCAGGGCCTTTTAGTGATGCTTCCGTCTGAGGGAGCATCCTTCTGTGCGCCTTGCTTTTCCTCCTGTCGGCCGACAGAGGACGATGGTAGAGCAGCCAACACACAGAACTACTGCTTGTGCCTGGCTGAAGACTGTGGTGGTTTTATAGCCGCCCGGGCATCGGACATCCGTGAAGTAGGAATTGGGGCTCTGCACCAGGCGCTGCTTCTTGTGTTTTCTCTTCTCCTCTTCGGGAGAGGGGTGAAGGAGATCCTTTGCAAGAGACATGATCGCCGGTGGTCATCAGCGCCGGAAAGCTTTTGTTTCATTCTTACAGAATGTTGAGTTTTATTTTATTTGTTAGTGATTTCAAATTTTATACTCTTATAATCAGATAACTTACTAATATAGTTTCAAAAGTATTGGTGTGTGCTTTATGACCTTGATATATGATCTATTCTAGAGACTGTTCCAGGTGCATCGGTGTTCGACATGCATTTGATAAGAATGTATATATACTCTTGGGGGGTAGTATACTATAGATAACTGTTAACTAGATAATGTTGTTCCAAATATTTAATTCCTTGATGATTTTCTGCCTCTCTTTTAAGTTTTGCTTAATTGTTTAAGCTTTCATGTTTTTCTCTGTGTTTTCACCTTTCTAATATTTATTTGGGGACTGGATACACCTGTGTTGATTTTCTAGGGCTACCACTATAAAATAACAAAGTGAGTGCTTCAAGCAGAAGTTTATTTTTTCACAGTTCTCAAGAGTAGAAATCAAGAATCAGGGTGTAAGCCTTATCAATACTTTGAGAAGCTGTTCCATGACTTTTCTAGTTTCTGGGTTTTCCTGGAAATCCTTAGCAGGATAGCTTGTTAGAGAACATCTGCTTCCATCTTTACATGTTATCTGTAACTTTAACATGTCTCCCTCTCTTAGGAAACACTAGTAATATAGGGTTAGGACCCACTTTCTTCATATATAATTGTTTTCCCATTGGTTCCTTTAAATTCCTTTTTTTTAAAAAAAGATCTGCTAAACTTAGTATTTTATTTTTTTGTTTATTTATCCATTTATTTATTTTTGCTTTTTTATTCATCCAAGTTAACATGTGCCTACTTTTCTCAATCTAATGCTCTCCAGGTTCATCTCTGTTATAAGATATTTTAAAGTCATCATTTTTTATGCTGTTTAGGGTTCCATTGTAGTTTGCTTTTTCAGTCTTCCGTTGATGGACATGTAGATTGCTCCAGTCTTTTTGCTGTTCTGAATAGTGTTCTGATGAACATGGATATATATGCATGTGTCTGTTCGTGTCTTGGCCCTTACTTCTGTAAGACCCCCAATGTTGAGATTGCTAGATCACATGATACTGATACTTCCAACTCTTAATGGAAGCACCGTACTGTTTTTCACAGTAATTGTACCATCTTACAGTCCCGTTAACAATAATTTCGACTCTCCACACCCTTGCCAGTATTTGTAGTTCCCTGACTTTTGTTTTCTTTTGACTATTAATGCTGGGGTGACATAGTATCTCATTGCTGCACTGACTTTTTTAATGTGACTTTCTGGGGAGCCCTGGTTGCATAGTGGCTACATGTTTGGCTGTTAACGCAAGATCAACAGTTCGAAACCACCATTCGCTGCACAGGAATAAGCCAAGGTTCCCGTAACGAGTTACAGTTCCATGTTCCATAGGGGCAGTAATGCCATGCCCCGTAGATAGGGTTACTATGAGTCAGCATGGCAATGAGCTTGAGTCTGGTGAGAATGGCTTTCCTGGTCCACAGTCGCTGTACCAAAAGGAACTGGTCATCACATTTCACAGTTAACATCTGCAAGAAAAACGCTAGCACTTCAAACAAGGTCACATTCACAGGTACAGGGACTGGAACTTCAACATAACCTCTTGAAAACAGAATTCAATCTTTTAACAACTGTTTGATGATGGTAGTTAGGAGCTGGTCTGTTGTGCAGCCTTAGTGAAAGTAATTTGATAAATCACATCTTTACTAAGCTTGATATTTTCAAGAGTTAGCAGAGCCTTTCGAGTTTCACAGGCTTGTTGGCCTTTAATCCCTCGATCCTTTCCAATCTCACTGTTCTTTTTTTTTCTAATCGTTTTATTGGGGGCTTGTACAGTTGTTATCACAATCCATACATCCATCCATTGTATCGAGCACATTTGTACATTTGTTGCCATCGTCATTCTCAAAACATCTTCTTACTACTTGAGCCCTTGGTATCAGCTCCTTATTCCTCCTCCCCCCCACCTCTCTCTTCATCCCTCTCTCATGAACCCTTGATAACTTAAAATTCTTTTTCCATGTCTTGTACTGTCCAATGCCTCCCATTACCTCTTATCTGTTGTCCATCCCCCTGGGGGGGCATTTTAGGTAGGCCACTGTGATTGGTTCCTCCTTTATCCCCCCACCTTTGCCTCACCCTCCTGGTATGGCTACTCTCAATATCAACCTCGCTCTTCTTGCCAGATCTTCTTTCAGCTGCAGTGGTTTGCATTGAAGACAATAGATACAAACTTCCCCCCCCCACTTCAACTCATGTCCATTCCCAATTATGTAGCTTATTATGTCCATTCCTAATATTGTAACTCATGTCCATTCCCAATATTGAACTGTGGGAATTATCGATGCTATGCCCACAGTCAAGGTCACGCGGTTGGCAGCATATTCATCTCCCTCGAGCAAGGCTCAGCAAACCGCAGCTCTCAAACCATGTGGCTCTGTCAGTACATATATGTGGCTCTGAAGTAAAATAGAAAACTTTGAAAGGATCTTATTCAGATAATGATGGTTTCATTTGTTTTTAAATATATTATGACTCTATTTTTTTCTCAAATATTTTTAAAATTGTTGTGAGGGACTGGATTGGCTCTTCTTTTTCAAAAGGTTGCTGACCCATGCTCTAAAGTATAGTGTGCTCTAGGCTTGTACTGTCCAATCCAGTAAGCTGCTTAGTCTGACATGGCTGTTTAGATGTTGGTTTAACTGCTGAGTAGCACTAGGGACGGTCGAGCACTTGTTAACCGTGTATGATTAGTGACTACCATGCTGGATAGCACAGATGACAGTGGGTTTTATCATCTCAGATGATCTGGTCAGAAGGATTTGAGAGTGTGATTCATAAAATATAATTTGCTTTGTGGTGGGTTTGAAAAAGATATTCAAGATACTGCATTTAAATTTTTTTCATTTATTTGGTGGGATTGCCAAAAATGGAGAGTAAATATTCCATAATTAAGTTTAAAGACTTGAAAGGGTAACAGTTGAGTTGGGTACAGAAAGGAACAAGGGAGACAAAATTTTACCTATTACATAGACAGACGCATAGGTGCTGTTACTAAATATCTGAACACAGAAAATTAATGTAAGAATTTATTGTTGTTACTTTTTAATTTCTTACTCGTTTCTCTTATTATTTATCAGAAATCAATTCTTTGATGGCAAAATAACATTTTTTAAAAATTAAAGTTCCTCATCGAGGACAGAGCTTCATTTGTATTTACGAGTTTGTTACACAGACTCGACTCTACCATTGTTCTGCTGTGAATTAATTTTAATCATGTTTTGGTTATTTTGTGACCTTGGTGTTAAAACCAGTCATGACTATTTACTTGTTTTGAGAGTTATATAGAAATATGTTTTCTTCCTTCCTTCCTTCTTGTTTCCACAGAAAGAGCATGTTCTCTCAATAACTGTACAGTGGCCAAGAGAATTGGAAAAGGAAAAGATGCTCCTGTCATCTTTGAGCATTTCAGAAAGCCTGGCGATCCATTTACTCAGGAAAGCTGTTCCTGCTGTGCACCAAATGCAAAGACGAATCCTTGCAACTCGCACAGTTCTAATTCCTGTGCAAATGGAATAACTGGAAACTTTTCCATACTGGAAACACACACTGGACAGACAAAGTACAAGCTAGCAGAACATAGTGACACTTGTCCAGAACGTGCCCATGATTCAGGTCTCATCTCGATGCCCAGTGACACCACAGAAAGTGGTAACAGTGACCTCTTGTTAAATTTGACACAGGCTAAAAATATTTTAAGTGGTTTGACTACTTCTTTTCCCATTTACAACAATACTGGCTCAAGCACAGTGATTACTTCAAAACTCATCAAAGACCCAAGAATGACGAGGAGAGAAGCAAGTCAAGAAAATCAGAATAATAAAACAGGCTTAAATGATAATTTGGCAGTGGAGAAGCACTTAGAATCTGGCACTTCAGCAATCAACTCGTCATCTATGTCAACTAACTCTGTCTCCTCATCTGAACTCAGCCCTGATGGTCATACTGTCCATGCTAATTGTTTGGATGCCTCGTGCCGCAGAATTCCTTCGGATGATTCACAATCCCAGGTCCTTAGCATGTACCCCAAGGACTATGACCATTCAACTCACAATAAAATCACCACCACAGGACAATGTACAGGCCAAGGCAATTTTCCCCTCCCAGTTTCTTTGTCACAGGGAGTTCCAAAAGCTAAGAACCAGAACCACAATGAGGATGACATCCAGAGACGCCAACAGAGAACCAGCCAAACTAGCAAGCCCCTTAGCTTGTACAAAGCAGCGAATTCTTGTGCAACAGATGACAAAAGTCACGTCTCTAAGGAGTCAGAATCATCTAGTTTAGTAACTGCATGTCAACCGAATTACCAGATGTCTTCATTTCAAAATAAAGATATCATAGATAAGTATATTGAAAATATGGGGAACCTTAAAACTGATCCAGAAGGCAATTCCAAACCAGGGAAAAAGCAAAGTTTTTGGAAGGACATTGATCATTATTTTACTAATGAAGCAAAAACCAGTTCAATGGACAATTACATCTCATACCAAGAACATACGGAAAGTGACAACCTTGATTCTTCACGGAAAAACTGTGATCGAATATTAATTACACAGGAATTAGAAATATCAGTATCTTCCACATGTACCAGAGATAATGCATATGAACTAAAAGATCTAGCCATGGACTTACAAAATAGACTTATGCCAAGTGTAGAGAGCCTTTTGCAAAATCATCAGCATTCTTTGGAATATGATAATATACATACAAGCTTTGTCCTTTCTGAAAAGCAGGTGGAACTTAACAAGGAAAAACCAAATCAAAATTACGTTGGCCTTATACCTGATGCTTTACAGGAAGCAGAAGACATTTTCCAGGCCAGTGATAAAGTTATTTCATCTCGTGGTACTGAAACTGCTCAAAACAATTTCAGTGGCAATTTAAGTAAAGAACATTTATGGGTCCGTGAGAAAAATGAAAATGAGCTAGTGTCATTAGAGGACAAACAGAAAGACTATAAAGAGATCCCTCGTTCTAAAGATAAAAGTCCAAATGATCCTCTTCTCTGTGAGAGACAACTGAACAAGGATATGCCCCCGAATACTGCCTTGAAAGAGCAAAAATGTGAAAGTGCCGCCAATGACAAAGACGTTGCTTCATCTCCCCAGGACAACAGAGAGAGCATATATGGAGCTGGGCAGCAGGTTTTTCATACAAACAAAATGGCTATCAATGCAGGTGAGAAAAGGGAGAATAAAAGTCACAGCACCGTAGAAATTCTGACTTCTGAAGAACGTTCTACTACATTTAGCAGGACTTGGGGTAAAAAATACTTGCCAGCAGAGACTACCTTAATAAGAAGTGAAGCTCCAGTCTCTTCCTTAAAACAAGAAGATGCTCACAACCATGGGAAGAGTCTAGAACACTTGGCTTCCACAGTGCTTCTGGAAGTTCCGGGTTCTTTAGCTAGGACATCCATGCCTCAGGAAGATCACCAAAGGTGCCCATGTCAAGAGCCTTGTTCATCTGAGACTTCGAATCTTGGCGTGTTACTAAAACCTGTACTCTCCGACTGCGAAACTGAGGGAAATGCCAGTATATCACGAGACCCATTTCTTCAGTCAGGAGTAAATGAGAACTTGATTGTTCAAGGCTTAGACTTGGAAAGTGAGATTGAAATAGAAACAGAACAGTATGAGGATGCTATTCTATCGGAACAAGATGCGTATACGCATGGAGGTGTGCTTAGTGACGAATTGCAGGCCTCATATAAGGATCTGAAGTCTCGTATCGATTGGGAAGCTCTTTTGGAAAGCAGGAGCCATGAAACAGAAGCACTGGAAACCCCGAGAAGGGAGAACACCAATCAGCATTACTCTGAGAACACTAATTATTATTATTATTCTCCTGTACGAAATACCAGAGGAGAGCGTCTCGACCCAATTTTACTTCCAGATCTACAGATTAGAATTCCTAATATTTTCAGGCCAAGATTCAGCCCCACTGCCGACTCCCGTGCATTGAGAGAGAATTTCTACAGTCATCCAAGTGACGCAGCAGTTCCAGAAATCAATGAAAGAGAACAGGTTCCAGGATTAGAAATTTCTTCCCAGTCTTCTGGTGACAGTTCTGATTGCCCACCTGACAATAAATTGGGTAACATAATACAAGAATCAGGACTGATGACTAACTGTGAAGCATCATCCCCTTCTCTTGATGTAAGTCAGGATGCACGCGTGAATCACATGTCTGGAAACCAAAGCAATGAAGCTGTGTGTATGGAATCTTCCAGTAGTGCAGTAAATAGCGGAAACAGCTGTTGGTTTGCACAGCCGAAAGCAGACTGTGAGGATGCGAGAAGGGAAAACCCCGTGGGCTCGGGAATTGGCAAAAGAAAGCTGCATGCGGTTCTCGGGGACCAAAAGCTCCCACAGGAAGATTTAGCATGCCGCAATATGGATGAGAAAAAGAGGAAGCTGCTGACTGAAAACTCCCCTGAGGGGTTTTGGTCATTATCCCAAGGACAAATGACGTTTTCTCAGTCAGGAATGCACATTAGGAATGCCCTGGATATTCTAAAGTTTAAAGCATCTTTATGCAAAATCAAATGTCTCTCCAGAAAAGTGGACAGAACCGTTCTTCACTTAGAGAAAGCTCACAGAAGGGTGCATACGTCCTTGGAAATAACTAAAGTCGGCGAAAAAAGAAGCCCATTGCCAAAATCATGTGCAGTACTGTGCAATAATTTGGGGGAACGTTGTGACCTGGAAGGTTGTTTTTCTTCCAAAGGAAATGATGACACAGAGAGCAAGGGAAGAGCGTCTGATGTTGGTCCATCTTTCAGCCACGGGCCAGGGCCCAAGTCCTGTAATAGAAATGGAGAGCTCCTTTCTAAGAAGAATGTAGCCGGCACTCGTGGGGAGGACTTCGGTGACCAAGAACATCTTCCTGCGTCGCAGTTGTGCCTACTCCCCACATCTCAGAGTACAAGTCAGACCGCTTCTACCGCTAGCAGTGTGGGATTCCCGGCGCTGTCCGAACGGCAGCCTTTCCCTGGGAAAACCAGGTATTTCTCTGCACCGGAGCACTTAGGTGTGAAGCTCCCTGAAAGAGAAAGTCACACTGAGAAAAACTTATCCAATATTCATAATTCTGAGAAGATTGAGAGCCATAGTAGTAATATGCGGAGTATAATCAAACAGATCAGTCCCGAGGCCGATGAGATGGCAAAGGCAAGGAGCGTAGTGCCTCTCCGTTGCATGAAAGAAAGTGAGAGAGTCCACGGGGTCCAAAGCTGTGATGCGACTCCTGTAGCCCGCAGGGCAGTGAACACCGATGGACTCACTGCAGTCCTGGAAGCAAGTGCAAAGGACGTCTTCAGTGGTGCTCTCTGCAAACCATGTAATGTTTTATCTGACTGTCAGAGAACTCGGCGAGGAAACTGCCCTGTGGAAACACGCGCAACTGCCCTGGAAAGCCCAGAAGCCAACCATTTCACAGGACACTGCGCGGTGGACGCATTCAAGCCCCCTGTGGTAGCGCGCACAGAGTGTGAGAGTATTGCGCAGTTGGGTCCAGCTGCTCCAGGGACGGGTGTTGAGGGCTGCGATAGACAGAGGGGGTCTTGGGCGCGGTCACAGCAGCAGGAGAGCGGTGGGAACGGTGTGCTGAAGAAGGAAAGGTGCTCTTCAGCGAATCCGCCAGTAGGTGGGAGCGATCCTGCCAAGCCCAGCGTGGATCTCCTGTCCGCAACTGGTGAAGGTTCTGCAGACGGTGCCTTCGGGAAGAGACTGCTCTCCAGTGACCGCGCGCGGCTCGGAACAGATCCTGGAAGGGGTTCATCTTCTAAGGAGAGCGCGGGGGGTAGAACACGGCGGCCCGCTTCACAGGCAGAAAGCAATGGGAAACGGTCCATTGGCAATGCTTACCCCAAAGAAAGCAAGCCAGACGAACCCTCTAGTAAGACTGAATACAGAAGTGCCAAGATCCTAGAAGACTCTCCCTACGGCCGTGGGAGAGCAGTGAGAAATAACCCGGCTGGGGCTCAGCTGAGGCTTCAAAACGCCTCCTCTCCTAAAGGGCCCTCTGTGAACAAGGCCGGCCCTCCGCCACCTAACAAGAGAGAGAGGGGCAAGAAAGCCACAGTTGACCAGGGCCCGCGGTCCCCGTGCACCGGGCGCCCAGAAGCAGCGCGTCAGAGCCAACCAGGCAGTGCAGGGATGCCGCGCCTGCCCAGCTGCCCGCGCCCGCCCCGCCGCGGCCCTACCGGGCACCGGCCCCGCGCGCCCATAGCTGCGCTCTCCCACATCCTGCAGCGGGCCCACGAGGCGCCCTCCTTGCAGAGGCTCCAGGAGCAAGCCAAGGCGTGCCAGAACATTCTCCCCTCGTTTATCGAAGCTTTCCAAAGAGACCAGGGATGTGCCATTGAAGACATCCTCATTTCCCGGGAGCTGTTGGTCACACGAAGCCTGTGGACCAGTTGTAGGAGCACCTTAAAACCGGGCGCCGTCGAGTCTCTGGTGGAACTGCAGATGATGATGGAAACGCTCCAGTTCGTGGAGAATAAGAGACGGCTCCTGGAGGACAAGCCTACCTTCCGCAGCTTGCTGTGGTTCGACGAGACGCTGTACAGTGAGCTGCTGGCCGGGCCGCGCGGCTACCAGCAGCAGGCCAGCTTTTACCCTGCCTTCCAGGGCAGGCTCAAGTACAATGCCTTCTGTGAGCTGCAGAAATACCACGGCCAGTTGGTGGGTCTCTTTGAGGAGACCAAGAGGGAGGCCAATTCCTACTACGCATTCTTAAAATACAAGCGACAGATTCAAGAGTGTGAAGCAATCATGAAACACTGCCCCGACTGCTTCGACTTCATGCTCTCTGTTCCATTTACCTGTGGAGTGAATTTGGGCGACAGTTTAGGAGACTTGGAAACCTTAAGGAAAAGGACGTTAGCGCTGATCAGTGCCCATGATGACTTACCTAAAGCTCATTCGTGTCCCGGAAAACTGGACCACCTGTGGATTATCATAGAAATGATAGCCTCCAAGGTGCATTTTATCAAGAACAATGAGGCAATCAGTGTTAAAAGAGCTCTTTATGGTTTGGAACATATATTTTTTGATGCGATGAAAAAGCTTGTTTGGGAAGAGAGAAGACGATCTTCAAACCAAAAATACTCCCGAAAGAAGTATAAAGAAATGCTGCTGAAAATTAATCAAGAGGCTTTTTCAAAACTGCAGGACATTTATGATACTTTGTCTAAAGATTTCAGCAGTAAACGAACTTCCAGTATTGGACCCGAGAAGGCTACTGTAATTGCTTGCAAAAAGCCAGACAGTCTAATAAGTAAAGCAGCCATCAGCATAGAACGCCACAGGTTTAACAATCCTTCACTTTCACACCCAAATATTTGTTTTGTTAGTGAAATACTGGATCAAGCGGAATCAGCAGACGTTAAAACATTACAGGAGCTCACTTTGAGATGTACTAATCACTTAGAAATTTTTAAAAAGCACTTTCAGATATTGCAGGAGGATGACATGGCTAATATTTTTATCACAGAAGAAAATGCTTTGGACATGGTAAAAAACGACAGTTGTGAGGCTGTAATTTTAAAGCCCCAAGCCATTGAAACATACATTGAAATCCTCATGGTTTTAGAAACAGTGCATTTTCTGAAAAACTCAATAGCACAGAAACTAGACAAGCAGAGGTTTCGAGGCATGCTTTGGTTTGACTTGTCGCTTCTTCCTGATGTGATTCATTGCCAAGAAAAAATGGCCTGTTTTTCCTTTCTTAAAGATAATTCAACCGATGGCCTTGGGAAAGTGATAGATACTGTGATTTCTGAGCTTAGGAAAGATCTAGGTATTATCTGCAAATTTAATGAAGCTGTTAATTGCTCGTATGCTCTGCATTTGTTTTCAAGAGAACTTAAAGAACTTTCAGAAGTGAAGAAACTCGTGAAGACGTCTCAGTGTTCTCTTTCCACATATGTTGACTTCATGCCCTTTGCGGCATCCGTCAATTACGGAAACACCGCATCAGAGTTGGAGCGCAACTATAGTCGGGTTTCCGCTCTGCTCAAAAATGTGATGGCAGCTCCTCAGAGAGATGTAGGAAAAGTGGCTCATGTGATGAAGGTCATGAAAACTATTGAACACATGAAGATGATCTGTGCTAAAGATGCTAAATTAGCCACTTCCTTTATCCTTTGCCAAATGCTATATAACAGAAAGAAGACTCTACAGTTACAGAAAAATGGAAAGATGAGCATTCATGTTTCAAAACATGAGAAGGACATTAATCAGCCCAGGACTTATGTGAAGAAGGCACCTTCGATTTCACAGTGCACAATCAAAACCATGTCAAATTCCTCTGCAAAGCGACCTCTCATTGTAGACACACATGAAGACCTTGATGAACAAGAGAAAAATTCTACTCTTTCCAGTTGCAAAAAGCAAAAGGTACGAATGTTTTCAAACAAAACGGTGTAAGTATTATTTTGGTGAACAAGTCCACTCCTGAAGCAAACTAGGTTGCAAAATTGTAAAAAATTAAGAACTCTTTAAAATGTGCCTTGTGAAAATAAGTTATGCACTAAGTGTTGACTTGGGCAATTTATATTTAAAACTACATAAATGTTGAATTTCAGCTCATGGTTTCATGTTTGAAAGGATACCTTCCAAATGTCTAGTTTTTTTCATTTAAATTTTTTTAATAAATGCATTGAGAAAATATTTCATGGAAGAATGAATACTAGTATCCTCTTAAGGGAAAGTCAGATATCATGAATAAGAGTTTAGTAGTGACAAATATTGAGTAACTTCTACATAGTAAGTCTGTGCCCAAGTAAAGGATATTAAGAACTATCTAATGTAACCCACGTTTCTAACTTTTATCCAGTGGAACAAATAGGACACATATATTTTACATGACTATCAAGGGATTCAAAGAAGTTATTGAACTTTATGTAACATGTATATTATGTACTTGCCATGTAGTCCCCTAGATTATGTTCTAGGGATTATAGAAATTAATGCAGTCATTATAAATTGCTTAGTGATGTGTACAGTACTGCTATCTAAAGATGGGAAAATGGAGCACAGAGAGGTTCGGTCAAATGTTCAAGGTCACAGAGTTAGTAAATAGGGGAGAGAGTCAGAATCTAAAGCCAGGCTGTGCAGCTCCTGAGCCAGGGCAAGCTAGCACTTGCCCTGCCCTCCTCTTGACAACTTTCTGAGAATTCCCCAGCTCAGAAGAAACAAACCTCTATGTAAAATAAAAAGCTGGGTTCGTTCTAGCCCCTAGTTTTAGAGACGAAGACTTTAATCATTTAATGAATGGCGCTCATTGGAAAATACCTAATATAAAACCACAAAATAACAGTCTATAAATTATCAAGGGCTCATGAGGGAAGGGGGAGCAGGGAGGGAGGGGGGAAAAAAGAGGACCTGATGCAAAGGGCTTAAGTGGAGAGCAAATGCTTTGAAAATGATTAGGACAAAGAACGTACGGATGTGCTTTATACAATTGAAGTATATATATATGTATGGATTGTGATAAGAGTTGTATGAACCCCTAATAAAATGTAAAAAAACACACAAACACTTGGAATCATACTTCGAAAACACAAGATACTCAAGTTGTGTATTCCACATTAATAATAAAGGGAGGCGGCACTAAAAAGGGTTTTAGGGATTGAAAAGAAAAGCAAAAACCCAAAACTCAAATTTCTATCTCCCCTTCTCTATATGGGAAGTCCCGCAGAGTCTCTAGTTTCAGGAATGAAGAGAGAGCATCAGAGTTCAGTTTTAGACCTTGTTGTTTGGGTGATGTCATAACAAACTAATACAAATATTAATTGAGATAATAAAACTTCGTTGTAGTCTAAATTGTCACCAATTTAGATTTTTCTTGTATCTTTTCAACATAGGTTGACATCAGCGATATCACCAAAATTAATGAAGAATTGGCAGCACTCGAGAATCCAAGGTAGGAACTGCTATTCGTCCCGCGTTAGAAAAACTAAGCAAAATTGAGAAAATATTAGAGAATAATAATTAAAATTATTTATGCTAAGGATAGAGAAATTTGTTTCATATTACAAAATATCCTAAGTATAGACCAAAGAAGTTTGAACTTCATTCTGTAAGTATGGAAAGGCAGTATCACAAGAAATGTGTTTTTTCAATGATACAAATGGTAGGGAGATTCTGAGTACAATTAGAAAAGTTCAGACTTCTGGGGCATAAAAGTATTATTTTCAAAATAAGAAAGGGAAATCAGTGTTTGCAGACATAAGAGAATTGATTGGGTTTGATGACTGGTATAATAACTTTGTTAAGCCTGTGGATTTTACCAAACACCACCAAACCGATTGCTGTAGAATCAAATCTAACTTAGAGCAGCTCTTTTGTGTTACAGAGAACTGCTTCGTAGGGTTTCTCCCCCCCCCTCCCATTTTTTGACTGTGATCTTTACAGTAATATCTCCAAGCCTTTCTGGTATAAACCACTGAGTGGGCTCAAACTGCCAACCTTGAGGTTCGTTTAGCACCGTTTGTACCATCTATGGCCCCCTTATGTTGTTGTGTTCTTCTTGTTAGATGCACCAAGTCGGTTCTGACCCATAGAGACCGTGTGGACAGAAACGAAACACTGGTCGCTCCTGTACTGTCCTCACCATTGTTAGGTTTGAGGTCATTGTTGAAACCACTGTGTCGGTTCATCTTGTCAAGGGTGTTCCTGTGACCTTTTACTTCATGTTCTTTCCCAGACACTAGGCTCTTCCGATACCAGCCAGCTTTCACAATGGATTACAGATACAAATAGTTGCCAACTTATTAAGTGGGAATATTGCTACAAATACTGAGTGTGCCCCTGTGTTTGCAGCTTTTGGCTGTACCAATGTACATGCTCTGTTCTAGCCAGATCATGAGTGTGGGTGAGAGGAAGCATTAAAAACTAGAGGAAAAAAATACTGAGTGTGTACACATGCACACACAAGTGCAGTTGATCAACTGCAGCTTCGTGAAAGGCTGTTTTAGTTTCCTAAAAAAGGAAAATAGGACCTCTGGGGATCGTCCTCTAAATTGATTAAACAGTTTTTATTAAAAACTCTTTATATGATTTGTTTGTCATTTTCAATGTGAAGTGAGCCCAATGAAGTTAACTCTATAATTTCATTTAAACTCTTAAGTTAATTTTTATTTTGAGACTAGCATAGAATAAGAAATAGAAGTGAGCCATCTCATTTCTATCCTACTGAGGTTTGGTTCTTTAAATATAGCATTTTACTTACTGAATCTCTAGAATTGTTTCCCTGCCATTGATGACTCTTTGGAAACTTGTATAGTGACAGAAACATGCATAGGCTGTTGGAAGAATAACATATACCAGCTCCTTATTTTTGGTTGTTAAGTTGAAACCGGTGGTCTTTGCAAATCAGTGACTCAAATGTTCTCTTGCTTAGCAGGAACAGACCCTAATATAAGGCATAGTTCTTCCACGAAGACAGACCATCTCTAGGGGTCCTCAAACTACGGCCCATGGGCCACATGCGGCCCGCCGGGTGTTTTTGCCGCCGCTGCCTGTCCTGCTTAGCAGCCGACTCGTCCAGTGTGCATAGGAATTTGTTCATAGTTCTTTTTTTTTTTTTACTATAGTCTGGCCCTTCAACGGTCAAAGGGACAGTGAACTGGCCCCGTTTAAAAAGTCTGAAGACCCCTGATCTAGACAGTTGCCAATACTTTCAATTGAGACATCTCCGAAAGAGCACTGGAAAGTCAATTTTAATAAAATTGTACTTTCTGGATACTTTCAAAGTGTTGCAGGGGGTTGGTTGCTAATGCTATTTGTCAGTGAAGTTCCTTTTAAGGAGGTTGGATTCAAGAACGAGGTTTGAATTTCCAGGGTGGAATATATAAATTGCCGGCCAAAAATTCCCTTCTCTTGGCTGTAGAAGAGTGGGGGTACTTTGCTCTTCTCAGCATGCTACTTACCACATAGAAATCAATAAATTCAATGAAACACTGAAAAATAGTCTTACCCAGAGAGCCTGTTAGCTGTCTGAAAAAGTCCCCTCACCCTGCTTGAGACAGGCTAAATTTAGGTAACTCGCTGCCATCTAGCCACTGTTGACTCATAGTGACCCCCTCTGGGTTGTGGAGACTGTAACTGAAACAGCACGCCCAGTCTTTGTCCCGAGGAGCCTCCTGGTGGCTTTGACTGCCAACCGTGCCAGATCACAGCCCAATGCATCACCACCCCACCACCAGGGCACCCATCAATGTAGATGAGTGTGCCAATAATAAAGTAGCAAAAAGGAATTGTGTTCTGCTTTTCTGTTCTCACAATTTAATAGGTGAAAAATAGACTCACCGTTGGTGACGAGCGAAAGGGACGCACAGCCATGGGCGGCACACAGCTGGTCGGTTTTCTCTCTCCAGGCAGCGATTTACACGAGGGTTGGCAACCAGGCTGGAGACCCTCGAGTTAGGAAATGCATGAGCAAACTAAATAGTGATATTTTCCTACTTTTAAATCCCTCTGTCGAGAAACGTCCAAGCCCACAGTAATGTATCACAATATTGGACATGTTTGAAATGTAGAGTGTAACATCCTCCATAGGAAAAGTTTCTAGATTCCAACCAGGAGAATAAAGTTGGGGAACTACGTAACTTGGTATATTGCTGTTGAAATAGCTGATTGGGGCAGATGGTTAGTGCTCGCAGCTGCTGACCAAAGTGTTGACCATTCAAGTCCCCAGAGATGCCTTGGAGGAAGGGCCTAGCACTCTACATTGGAAAAGGTCTAAAGCCCTGTTTGGAGCAGTTTCATTCTGACCTGCACAAGGTTACCAGGAGTGGGGATTGACACAATGGCCAATGTCTTAGTAGTTTTTAAGTTGCCAAGAGAGTAAAATTAGATGTCTTAGGAATTCCTGTTAGAAGAGCTGATAACAAAGGCTCAAATAGAAAGCAAATGTTTAGAAAATGATGGCAACATGTAGAAATATCTTTGAGAACAATCGATGCATGGCGTGTTATAAGAGCCCCCTATAAAACGATCTTTACAAGAAAAAAAGAGGGAAAAAAGAATTCTTGTTTAGTGAAAACATTAAAAAAAATTTTAACCTCATTTTTATTAAAACCTCTATGAATCTGTATGTTTAAAGTTGTCTGTTATGTATATGTTACCCCTAATAGGACTACAAGATCTGGTCCCCAACCAGAAAACAAAATCAGACCAAGTGCATCTGGCCATCTGAAAAGAAAACATGCCCTTCCACCAGAGGCTGAGATGCCGGGACCACCACCTACCTCCCTTGCACCTTTCAAGGCCTTGAAAGACGCTTGCACAGCAAACCTGGAAAGCAGAATAGACGTAACTCACAGTTCATCTCACGTCTCAGAAGACTTCGCAGGGCAACAGAAAAACTGGGAGAAGAGCATGGCTTCTGGTGCTACTGGTGAAGAGAATGAGAAAGCTGGTGCTTCTTTTGGAATGTGTGACCAGAACCGTGTAGATGGCACATTTTCACAAGCCCACGAGATGCCTTCGAAGACATTTCACAAAATTTCCCCAGATGGTGCCCAGAACTCATGGCCTGCCAACACAAGACCAGGAACCGGTAGTGCTTCTCTGCCTACTACATCAGGGCTCCCGAAGCCCGTTTTGCATTTGGTGAAGGACACCGCTACCAACCTAGGAGTAAAGGCAACTGCCCTGGAGCCTCACAGTAATGAAATGCTGGCGGTGTCAACCGAGAGCGCTACATGCACCAGTTCCTCAGCACCTGCGCTTACACAGAGCAAAGTTCCTCTTCTTCAAGCAAACGAAGCACAGCCTGAAAGCACTGCCCCGGAAGAAACACCTACGCAGGGCGCATCGAGCCCCAGTGCTGTCAGTGGTGGAGCGTCCGCGAACACAACCTTGAACGTGAATCCCTCAGCAGGGTATGCTCCTCCCGAGCAACGGCGCAGTGGAAACTCAAAACCCCCGACTCAGAATACTGCCGTTCACTGGAATGAACCTCCACCGTCTGCTTGTACCTCGACATATAATTCTGAACACTCGTTTGGAGCTTCACATCCTTACTACACGTGGCGTGTCTGTCATCATAGTAGCATCAGTGGCAGTTCCATAATGCAGACTTCCCAGGGGATGGCATCTTACGAAGCACCAACGGTTCCTTTGGGCATGTTAACTGCAGTTGCAAGTACTGTCCAGAATGCCTACTCGAATCTTTTTTACTCGCAAAATCATGGCGCCTTTGCCGAGAGCCCGCAGGCAGCTATCTCTGTGCCGGTGAACGGGTATTTTCAGTTTCAGATGCCGGTTTCCTACAGCGTTCCGCAGCCGTCGTTCCCTCCCACCGCTGCGTACCCCTGCCCTCCCGCTCCTGCACTGCGCCCAGGCGGCCCGTGGGTGTACGGTGAGTTTCACGAATGTGTGGGCTTGCTTCCTGGAGGTTTTGCTTTTTGATCTGGCACACTTATGTATGTGAATGGAATATAAAACAAGTGATTCTGGTTAGCTGTTACTTTTCTTTGCGGATTTTTAGAAGGCTTCGTGTCGTAGGCAGAGTTGAGTTGTGTTGTTGTCAGGTGAGAATCTAGTTATCAGCAATTTTAATGTTAATAAATCATTTTATTGGGGCTCTTATAACAGTCTGTACATCAATTTATGATTGAGCCCTTGGTATCAGCTCCTCTTTTTTCCCCTCTCTTCCCCTCCCCCACCTTCATGGTGCAGCACTTCACCAGATCAGATTGGAAAACATTCAGTCAAAACTGGAACTATTTTATAGGGTTTTTGGGGTATTTTTTCTCTTTTCTCCCTTTTTCTTTTTCTCATGTCAGTTCCTATAGGACAGGAGGATGACTAATCCCAACAAGAAAACAACGGGTCCGTAGGCTCTTGGGGGACATTACAGAGATTTTGAAAAGGTGTAATATCATGAAGATATGCTTCAATGAAATGCAACTATAGTGAATAGCTAAATAAAATGTATTTAATCTATAAAGTGAAATATGCATGAAAAGGTTTATAAGAGTTTTTGGTGATGTGAGAACTTTTAAAAACATATAAGACTGGGCAAATAAAGGCACAGAAATTCTGAAAGGAAATACACCGATGTCCGTCTGCCTTTGGGTGGTAGGACTGGGGTCATTACAGGGTTTCTACTTCTTTTCGACTCTGAACATCCATTATTTTGATAATGAAGAGGAAAATGAGTTAAAAGAAACTCTTAATCAGATAAAGCAGTCTTTTCCCCCTTTCCCTCTTCCCCGCTTCAGTCCATTGTCTTGGTGTAGGCGAATGGAGTTCATAGACTCCATTAGTGAAGAACTTGAAAGTTTACCACTAGAACTGGAGTTTTTATGCTTTTAAACAGATAACTGTATTTTCAGTGTAAGGATTAGAAAACAGCAGTCTCAAGTTAAATTTAAGTAAATATATGTTTACCAGCATTTAAGTGCTGTAGGTTAAGAGTTTCAGGCCGTTCACAGTTCTGGAAATGCAGTCTCGGCTCCCACCACTTCTCGTCCCTCCTCCAACATTGGATCTCTGACTGTCCCCGGGTGACGGCCCCTCTTGTCGCGCCCCCACGGTATTCCTCCTCTGCTTCTCTCGCAAGGAAAGGTGCATGAAATGTCTGTGGGGCTGTGATGATCTGGGTACAGATCTTTCCCCTTGCTTCCTTTCCCACCAGAGGAGTTTCAACAGGACTAGAACATTGCTAAGGAGCCCTGGTGGGGGTGGTATGTTGATGAGGTGTGTTTTTTTTTCTTTATTTTTGAGGTGTGTTTTTTGGGGGGAGACCATTTATACCTAAAACAGCACTACCCAAGGATGGGGGAGGAAGCAGGAGGGAAATAGAACAGTTTGTTTAGCATTTTCCTTTATGATTAATTCTTTTGCGCTTCAGTAAACACATGAAGCATAGTAAATGAGGCAAACCTATGGATGAAAGTAGATGCTTTAATTTCTTAAATAGAAAGCCTTGACTATAATCAATTCATAAAGGTTCTCATAGCTTTGGGCTTTCTGGTGTTCTTAATAGCCAAGCTGTTTGTAATCTTAGAGGGTGACTGTTGACGCAAATTCAGGTTGAAGTTTCCAAACATTGGTACCCCCTTGGTTAGAGTCTCGTGCACTGCCATGGAGCTGTGCTACGTAGAACTGCCCCCTTGAGTTCCCCACACTGTAACTGATCACAGGAGTAGAACGCCAGTCTCTCACTGGTAGAGGCTGGTGATTTCGGACTGCCCAGCTTGCAGATCACAGTCCCCTGCATAATGACTGTGCCACCAGGGTGCCTTTGGTTATGCTAGTCAAGAGAAGAGAAAACAAAGCAGTTCACTGATAGTCATGTCCAAAAGCCACTAAACAATCAGTAGGTAATTGCTCTATCACGAGCACAACTTTTCATTTTCTTGAGTGTTGACACTGCACAGAGGGTGCCTCACACCTAGCCTGCATTCCTTCTAAAGATCTGAAAAGCCCTAGGACCCATTTGTCACGCATTTGCTGATAATGTTTTTTTTTATATTCGACACTAAAAAGTAGAGCCAGAGGAAAGGGATTCAGTGAACCCCGAGTGACAGGGGCCATTACAACATATGTGCTAGTTAATTCTCTTAGGATATCTGAGGGAGATGTCTAGATACTGTTGTTCGTTTATAAACAAATTTGTTCCTCAGAAAGCCTTAAGTAATGTTTTGTGGCTCCCATAGCAAGTGAACGGTGACAGGTGTGCACCTTGAACCTTGGTCTCTTTTGTCCTCACTTAAACTCATGTTCTTTTCACTGTACTAATTAGGGTATTGTTGGTCTTCATCATTAACTTATCTCAAATCTGGTGGGGGGTTTCTCTTCCAGTTCCATGGCAACCAGGATCCTTCCAGCCAGGACATTGAAAAGAGTCTTCCTCAGCCTACTGAAATAAATGAGATTTAATGTTTCAAGTTTTTAAAAAGCAAGTTATTTTAATAATATTTTAATGTATGTAAATTTAGAAGGAAGTGTAAATCATATGGCTCTTTATACCATCCTTAAATGCACCACTGTACCACAGAGAGCAAAGGAAAATCAGTTTCTAACATCTGAAGTAGGTTACTCTTCTTTCATGTCCACCTAGCCATCCACAACATGAATATCATTATTTTAGAGTTATTTTTTTAAAATATTACTATCAGTAAAGATTTTCTTTGAGATTATTATAATAATGTCAAGGGAGTAAATACAGCATTTCTGATGATAAAGGTTAAGCAGCTGTCGCAAAGTCTTTTAGAGGAGAGTTTTTGTTTCTGATATTTTTAGTACTTTTTTATGTTTCACCATTGGAGTTAGATGACAGTAGGAATTTCTAAAACTGGGTCATCAAACCAATAATATAATTCTTGACATACTATTTTTGTGAGTTGTAATTCTGCTGTATATGACATGGAAATTTTCTTCCATTTCAATATTTTAAAACACAATTTATAAAATCTTTTTCATAAAGAAGCTGATTTGCATATTTTAGATGTTTACCTGGATAGAGATTTTTTCCTGCTTTCTTTTCTGTTCATTATATTGAAACAAAAGCACGTTAACACCCTTTCTATACCAGGCCTTTTCCACAAGATTACTTCTTTAATATTTGTTTCACAATTTAAGAGATTGTTTTACTGATTTGTAATGAAAGTGGGGAAAATAATTTCTTCAGCTTCGGTAGTTAAAATTAGTCATTTGAAAGTAATTTAAATAATGTAGTACAAAGACAGTTTTTTTAATGCTGTAAACATAATTTTTTTGTTTTTCTTGTTAAACAAGCCACAAAAGTTAAAAATCTCTTCATGATAGCCCTGGTTGGTCACTGGGACTAATCTGCCACTGCACCTCGAGCAGCCTTCTGGCTGTGTGTTACCTTTCTTACGCAAAACCAACCACGTGTTTCATACCATCCCAGCCGAAGATCCCTCACACCTAGATAGAACTTTCTCAAGAGCTCGTGGGCCATGAAATGGGACACGTGATTTGCTGTGGCTGAACCTGAACAAATAGCGACCAAAAAGCCTCGGTGTTTTCTCAAAATATATTTTGTTAGAAAACTTATTAGATAGGCAATGTGATTCAGCCTTTTAGAGTAAGTAATTTTTCAATTTGCAAAAATGCTGAACACCTCCAGAATAAACCTCTTTATGGAGATTAACAGTAGATGTAATTCAGAATTACTTTAGACTTCTTCACTAACAAATATCTTTTAAAGGGAAAGTCAAGCAGAAAACTACAACGTAACAATTTGAAAAGACTAGGATTAAAGCAATGTTAAGAGAACTATATATTTTTGTCAATATAGCTTTATTTTAAAATAGTCTGTCAAAACCACCAAAATGCTTGAAGGTTTTGAAGCACAGTGAACTGATATTCAAAAAATGACTTTGGTTCTGTCATCTGGTTTGTATTTGGTAATGGGAAGACATTACAGCGTTTCCTATTGTTAAATTTGTTTTTTAAGTCAATAGTTAAGATTCTTCTGAAGGACTCTTTTCTTTAAATAATTTCCATTTCTCTTGACTTTGTCTGTAATGTTTTCATTACTTAGGTTTGATTTCTTTAAAATTGAAAAAATATCCTTTTCTAAACATTCCATTGTATGAGAAAAGAATCTGTACTTTGAAACATAATATGAAAATCAATGGAATATTTTCTTTTGTTTCCCTCTGAAGTATATTTTTGTTTGAAAAATAAAGTTAGAGCAAAATTGAAATGTGTGGAAACAGAAACAAGGAAACATGTTTGTTTACAAATGTTTTGGAACTTTAGGAATGATCTCAATAAACTGGATTCCTTGTAGTTTCAGAGTGTCTGTGTGTGTCTCTCTGTGTGTGTGTGTGTGTGTGTGTGTGTGTGGTGGTTCTTGAAGAATAACCATGACTTTGGGCCATCCTTACTTTACATGTGTACATGAGAACCCCCACAGCAGGCTGGCCAAGCTACCTGACTGTACACACACGACTAGAGCACCGGAGCCCCAGCTGCTGTGGGCTTTACCTCTTTCTTCCTCTTTTGCATTCATAAACTTCCCTGCTACTTGGAGTTTCTTATGAAAAGCTAAAATCCTTGCCCTTGTTCAATTTTTATTCTACAAAACCATGTAACAAACATGTAAATGAGTTTCACATATTAGTAACTGACATTAAAAAAACAGCAACAACAAAGTAATGGATACAATCACTGGATGGCATATAAGCTGAGGTGTTCATAAACACCTCTTTGAAGAGATAAACATCAAGCCAACTTTTACTCTTAAATAATTATAATTTTAATGATCACTTTGCTGTCTATTAATACATAATATTAAAAGTATCTCAAAGCATGAGTGTTGAACTATGACGAACCACTGGAAAATTATAAGCAGTTTGGGTTATGTGGTGATACATGCTTTCAAATTGCTGCTGGTGAGGTGAACATTGATCCAAACTTTGGTTTGCACCAAATAAAAACAAACTGGTGTTGAGTGGATTCCAATTCAGAGAGAGACTACAGGACAAGGTAGAACGACCCGTGGGGTTTTTGAAACTGCCCATTTTAAAAATCATTTTATTGGTATATATGTCACACAACAATTTAATCATTCAGTCACTTATTTTTACAGTCACCACCATAAGCAGTTGCAGAACGTTTTTGTCTTGTTGCTACCTCCCCATTACCCCCATGTTCCTCTGCCATGCCCCAACCAGTATAGATCTACCTCTCCTGGGTTTCATACGCAGAAAGTCATACAAAACACTAACAAAGCAAACAGCAAAAATAACCGATAGGACCACAAAATATAGAAAGACTTCAAAGCAAAAGAAAATATTAAAACCAACTGTAAAATGGGTCAAAAGATAGATCAAATGCTAAAGTGTTATATTTTAACCAACTACATCTGCCAGATCAACTTCACAAGGTCTGGTGGCAAAGCTGTTCACATCCCTGCACTGGTCAGGAAGAGATTCACCAGAGACTACCAGGGGAGGACTCTGGCCTTTGGGCTCCCATAGCCTCCTGTCATCCGTAGCCTTCTGTAAACTGGGTCTTCACAATTAACCTCTGAGACTCCTTCCTTTGGATTTAAGTTCTATTATTTCTAATCTGGAGCACACAGGTTGGTGTGCATCTTCCATGGGGACTCACTTTCTGACAGCCAGTCACCACACTGCTATATAACATAACTTCAGTGATCTCTTCATGAGGACAAGCATTGAGCGGGGCCATTGTAATAACTAATTCTTTACATTCAGGCTTGACTTAATCCCCAAATCCATTCATATGTTGCTGATTCACTTTAGAAACAATGGTAGAGATCATTATCAATCATTCCCTTAGAGCATGAGGTAATTCTATTGATAGTACCAGTTAGCTAATAGTATAGAATTCAAAACACTTGAGAAAAAGAAATTTGGGCCGGCTAGCTTCAGGCTGTAATACATGGATTGTTGATTTACACAGATAAAACAAGTGACTGGATACTATTTACACAAGCAATGGGCATTGGTGAGAGGGCAAAACTTTCAATAACCTTCACAAAGACAGAACCTACCCTACTAAATAAATATATATCACACGAAAGCAAAGAGTTTATTAAAATAGTAAATATGTGGTAGCCCCACACCACCATCATTAGACACCTGAACCAAAGTCCCATGACAGCCGAGTCTATTACCTCGATTGCCCCTCACATCAGGGTGTTCAAGCCTTACGTTTAAGGGAGTGTGTCAGTCGAGGGCGCCTCTAGCACCCATGAGCCATGTATCACCCCTTCATATTTGCATCTTAAAAAACCATTTTGACAGGGTCCATTTTTCAAGATGTTTGGGAGAGGGGACGAACGTTTAGTTGCTGCTATACAACATTGTGCTAATGTCACCCCAAATCAACACGTGTACAAGTTAACCTTACTGGAAATTCAAGTCGAGATGAGGTAGGGGAGCATGTATGTATCGGAGAAAGCAGTTCAATTTCTATTGGTGGGTAAACAGGAACAGCCTCTCATTGTGGGACGTGGGCAGGGAAGCTTACCAATACTCGCATAGAACTCAAGGGGACAAATGCCCAGAACGAGACTTAATCGCATACTTTTGACCTAGTTTCTACCCCAGCCCTTAATAATCAAGGCCATTTGCTACAGACTACTGGGACTTTATAGTTTCAAGGTGCCCAATGTCCTTCAGAGGCCTCACCAGAAGGATTTGATGTAAAAACCATATATGTAAACTGGACTTTACCTCAAGCTCACCCAGAGTGGATTTATTACAAGACTTTCAACTCTTTACAAAAAGAGTAGAAAGCCTGTCTTTCTCCCACAGAGCAGCTGATGGTTTTGAACTGCTGACCTGGTGGTTAGCAGCCAAATGTATAACCACAACACTACCAGGACTCATACACATGGGCGCACACACGGTTTACACTTATAAAAAAATTTCTGTATCTAATGACAAGGAGTACCTGAGCAATGCAAACAAATCCTCAGCTGCTAACCAAAAGGTTGTTAGTTTGAATCTACCCCGAGGCACCTTAGAAGAAAAGACTTTTGTGTTCCTTCCAAAAGATAACAGCCATTGGGAATCCTTTGCAGCACAGTTCTAATATGACCCCTGCTGGGTCACCACGAGTGGGTATACAACCGCGAAGCACTGCCCACTCACGCTATCACGGTTGTTAATATGTTTGAGCCCCCTGTTGCAGCCAGTGTGTCATTCCAGCTCTTTGGGTGTCTTCTCCTTTTCGCTGACCCTCTCCCAAGTTTGATGCCCTTTTCTAGGGGCTGGTCCCTGAAAATAGCATCATCATCTTGGTCTGGCCAAATGTTTTACGTATTTTATGTATCGAATTTAGAATCAATCATTCCACCTGCTATGCAAGACAGTTTGTATCCAGAGGGCAGATTTGCCTTCTACCTTGACCCAGCCATCTTAGAAACCACACCGAGATGCAAATGCAAGCCTGTTCCGAACACACGGCCACGCGATCACAGAGCAGGTGTGAGCGATGGCATGGAGAGGAGCCTTAACTAGACGATGTCCGCTACTCTTCAGGCAATCCTTTGCATCTGCAGCCTCTGAGTTCGGTGTTATGCAGTCAGTTCCAACTCAAAGTGACCCTGTGTACAACAGAGCCAAACACCACCTGCCCCTGCCCCGTCCTGACAATTGTGAAGGCTTTTTCACTGCCCTGCCACTTTACCAAGCAGTCCTCCAGCGACGGGGCTCCTCTGGTAACACGTGCAAAGTACTTGAAACAGTCTCATCATCCTTGCCTCTAAGGCGCATTCTGCTGAACTTCCAAGGCAGGTTTGTTTTGTTTTTCTTGTGGGTGGAGTGGGGGGGGGTTATTACTTAAAATTAACAGAACCCTAATTCAAAGGCACTGACTCTCCTTGGGTCCTCCTTAGTCAATGTCCAACTTTCACATGCATGAGGCAATTCAAAATACTATGGCTTGGGACAGGTGCACCTTAGTCCTCAAAGTAGCACCTTTGCTTTTCAGTACTTTAAAGAGCTTGGGCAGCAGATTTCCCTAATGCAGTGAGTCATTTGATCTCTTGACTGGGGATTCATGAGCATTGATTAGGAACCCAAGCAAAATGTGATCCTTGACAATTTTGATCTTTTCTCCATTTATCTGTAACCTAGTGGTCCAGTTGTGAAGATTTTGTTCTTTATATTGAGTTGTAATCCACACTGAAGGCTGCAATCCTTGATCTTCAACAGCAAGTGCTTCAAGTCCCCCTCATTTTCAGCAAGGAAGGTTGTGGCATATCTGCATACAGATAGTTAATAAGCCTCCAATCCGTATGCCACATACTTCATGTAATCCAGCGTCTCTAATCATTTGCTCAGTGTACACATTGAATTAGTGTCAAGATACCATGACAAACAACTTTCTTCCTCTTAAACCCTGTGGTAGTCCCTTGTTCTGTTCCCACAACCGCCTCTTGATCTATGTACAAGGATGTGTTCTGGAATTTCCATGCTTCTCAAGGCTCTGCAGAGTTTGTTTTGATCCACACAGTCAAATGCCTTGGCACAGTCAATGAAACACAAGTAAACACCTTTCTAGTATCCTCTGCTTTCAGCCAAGAGCCATCACACATCAATGATATCCCGAGTTCCACATCCCCCTCTGAATCTGGCATGAATCTCTCCTAGCTCCCTGCCAATGTACTGTTAAGAGTTATTGTTGGATGATTTTCAGCAAAATTTCCTTACATGTTGTATAATTTGAGCATTCTGTTGGGTCACCTTTCTTTGGCCTGGGAACAAATATAGGTCTCTTCTAGTCGGTCAGGTAGCTGACTTCCAAATTTCTTGGCATAGACAAATGAGTGCGTCTAGTGCTTCATCATTGTGTTGAGACATTTCAACTATATCCCATCAATTCCTGGAGTCTTGTTTGTTACTCACTCTTTCACTGCAGGTAGGACCCCTTCCTTCAGCACCATTGGTTCTTGCTCACATGCTACCTCTTGAAATGGTTGAATGTTAATAGTTCTTTTTGGTATACAGTGACTGTATATTCTTTCTATCTTCTCGTTCCATATTTTGCCCAAAACACCTTTCAAGACAAACTCACTCAAGGCTCTCGTTCTTCCAGTTTAAGATGCGCTGAGCGTGTTCTTCTGTTGTGGTTTTCTAACATGAGGTATTTGCATACAACCCATCGTATACCCTGCCAATATTGAATTCATTCAGCTCTGAAGCCAGCAGCCTGCCCTGTTAGGTGACCCTTACAGCGACGGGAATCAAGAGAAGTCTCTCGCTTGACATCTGACCCACAGACTAGGGTCTTACCACCCCCAACAATTTCACGAGCCATTTCCTTCAGATAAGTTTCTTTCGTTTTTTTTAAAACCGTTTTATTGGCCTATAACTCATATACAACACAATTCAAGGACTTAGATCTATTAAAGAGTTGTGTGATCGTTGCCACAATCATTTTAAAAATCTTTTTATTGTGGGTTCTTACAGCTCTTATAATAATCCATACATCAATTGTATCACGCACATTTGTACATATGTTGCCATTATCATATTCTTTCTTTTTTTAAACATTTTATTGGGGGCTTATACAACTCATGACAATCCATACATACATCAATTGTGTAAAGCACATTTTTACATTTGTTACCCTAATCATTCTCAAAACATTTGCTCTCCACTTAAGCCCCTGGCATCAGCTCCTCATTTTCCCCCTCCCTCCTTACTCCCCCCTCCCTCATGAACCCTTGATAATTTATAAATTATTTTGTCATATCTTGCACTGTCTGGCGTCTCCCTTCACCCACTTTTCTGTTGTCCATCCCCCAGAGAGGAGGTTATATGTAGATCCTAGTAATTGGTTCCCCCTTTCCACCCCACCCTCCCTCCACCCTCTCACCACTGGTCCTGAAGGGCTCATCCGCCCTGGATTCCCTGTGTTTCCAGTGCCTATCTGTACCAGTGTACATCCTCTGGTCTAGCCAGATTTGTAAGGTAGAAATGGGATCGTGATAGTGGGGGGCGCGGGGGGAAGCATTTAGGAACTAGAGGAAAGTTGTATGTTGCATTGTTGCTGCACTGCACCCTGACTTGCTCGTCTCCTCCTGGCGACCCTTCCATAAGGGGATGTCCAGTTGCCTACGGATGGCCTTTGGGTCCCCACCCCACACTCCCCCTCATTCACAATGAGAGAATTTTTTGTTCTGATGATGCCTGATACCTGATCCCTTCGACACCTCGTGATCACACAGGCTGGTGTGCTTCTTCCATGTTCGCTTTGTTGCTTCTGAGCTAGATGGTTGCCTGTTTACCTTCAAGCCTTTAAGACCCCAGACACTATATATTTTTATATCCGGGCACCATCAGCTTTCTTCACCCCATTTGCCCATGCACCTATCTGTCTTCAGCGATCGGATTGGGGAGGTGAGCACACAATGATATAATTTTTTTGTTCTTTGATGCCTGATACTTCATCCCTTCGATACCTTGTGATCACACAGGCTGGTGTGCTTCTTCCATGTGGGCTTTGCTGCTTCTGAGCTAGGTGGCTGCTTGTTTATCTTCAAGCCCCAGACACTGTCTTTTGATAGCTAGGCACCATCAGCTTTCTTTACCACATTTGCTTATGCACCCATTTGTCTTCAGCTATTGTATAGGAGAGGTGAACACACAATGATAGGATTTTTTTGTTCTTTGATGCCTGATAACTGATCCCTTCGGCACCTGGTGATCACATAGGCTGGTGAGCTTCTTCCATGTGGGCCGCTTGTTTACCTTCAAATCTTTAAGACCCTAGGCCCTATATCTTGTAATAGCCAGGCTCCATCAGCTTTCTTCACCACATTTGCTTATGCACCCACTTTGTCTTCAGTGATTGTGTCAGGAAGGTGAGCATCATGGAATGCCAGTTTAATAGAACAGAGTATTCTTGCATTGAGGGAATATTCGGGAATATTCGGATAAGTTTCTCTGTATACATTACATATATGTTTTATTGTTTTTGCATCTCTAGAGAATCCAGTCTAAGACACTTATCACAGACATACAAACAATAAGTGTTCTAGGTACTCTTTAAAGAGATCATAATACCAAGTTGTAGTAGGCATGCTTGTATTTAGCTATAACAAACAAAACCTCCAAAATGCCATAGAATAGTTCCCTCCCTACATTATGGTTTTGTTAGGTAGCAGAATACGGACAGGGTTGTCCCTCTCCATCCCTGAAGGCCCCTACAGGAGGTTGGGAAGAAATCAGGCGAGCATTAAACACTTATAAGGACCCTTTAATTAGGCATGTTCCAATTGAGGTGGGCTTGATTCAGCCACTGGGGTCAACCAATACCTTTGACCACACCTCCTCAGCCAGAGGCTTTAAATACCCTAGTGGTGGGAATCACCCTCCCCTTTTCCACCTTGTACCCTCTCCCCTTGGACCTGCTCCAGCACCTGCTCTGCCATGCCTCAGTCTCTCTGGCCTCAGGTCACTATGTGTGGGTGAGCAGTCCCATGAGGTTGCCCATGTTCAGTGGGAAGCCCCAGGGTGATTTGCACACAGTTTGGCATGGTTCCCTGAAATAGTGTGTACTCTTTAGAGACTATAAAACCAGAAACTTCTGTCCTTTATGGAAACCCACTTGGATCACAAACCAGTCATCGGTATGAATTCTTTCTCATGCAAAGCCCAGAACCGAGGTATTTCCCACCTGAGAAACCTAACAGTTTCCCAGTGCTGTCGGGAACCCCAGCTTTTTCTGCCTTCATTGCCAGCCAGCCCTGGCATGTGGCCTTTCGCCTGGCGCTCTTTTCTGAGTTGCGTTTTAAGCACGATTGAGTGGTTTTCCACTCACATCCACCCCTTGTGACAAAGTGTGTTGTTGCCTGTCATCTTAGGAACCGCTTACTTTGTCTTGCTCTCCTGGAGCACTGGGTGGCTCCTGCCACCTTTTATGTTGACAGTTGAGCACTTAACCATTGTACCATGGGGACTCTTTAAAATGGCTGCCAATGCAGCCCAAAGTTCCGGGCAGGCCATTGAGTAACCCCCTTAATGAGCCTCCTGCAGAGCTCCCCTCAGCAGCTTCCCACAGCTCGCCCGGCCTGCCCGAGGGGTGCCACCTCTGTGGGAAGCTTTTCATTTCACTCGGAATGCTTGTTGTTTGTTTTTGGGGGTATTTAAAAAAATCATTTTATTGGGAGATCGTACAACTCTTATCACAGCGCATACATGTTTGTTTTTTTACAAGGGGAGTTTGTTTGTTTGTTTGTTTTAGAGAATTGTTAATAAGGCAAACATGGACCATGACTATGGACTAGACCAGTAGCCATCTGTCATACTGGAATGAAAAACTACAGTATCAAAATCATATCATTTGAAAGATGGACACGACGGAGCCGTTGGTGAGGCCTTCCCTGTGCTGACAACACTGTGCTTCCTAAATCCTGAAACTAATCGCTGTGGTTAGGTTGCCGCTTTCCTTCACTGGTGCCCCTGCTGCTTTCTTCAAATTCACTCAACAAAAATTTAATCAGTGCCTTCTCAAAAACCATGCTCTTCAGCTTTTGAAGAGCTCATAGGAGAAGAGTTGGACTTTTTCTATTATGTAGAGGAGGATGTGTCAGCATCTTCCTAAAGAAATATTTAAAATATTTCCAATATAGGTCTTTCCCTTCCAGTATTATTGTGCAAAAAACCCTTCTGGGAAACGGAGGACACGGAAGAAAGTGTAAGTGGCCTACTCTCTACACTTGTGACCACAGGGCATGGAAAACCAGCATGAGGATTTCTGAGGAAAACCTCTCCAGTCCCAAGACAATTGACCGTGCCCCAAAATACTTATTCTCCAGGTAGAGAGATTTCTCCACAAGTACCTTCCACTAAAATGCTAATATAAAGCTGTCTCCTAATGGAGACAAGGGGATTCTGACTCATAGTGACTCTATAGAACAGGGTAGAACTGCCCTGTGGGTTTCTGAGACTAAATGTGTACGGGAGGAGAAAGTCTTTGTTCAAGGATGAAGCTAGCGAGTTGGCAACATCAAGATTGCAATGTGATATAAACTGGTGTCACCTCCCTTAAGTTCAGGTACGTATGTACCTCTAATAGAGGAAATGTGGCCCTGCAGAATCTGTTCCACACAGTATTTGGAAATTAGCAGCTATTTGATAAATATACGAGGGGGTACCAAAAAAATTGGGAAAAAGCTCTGCTAGGTGGCGTTTTCGCAGTATACATTTTTCCGACTAGGCAAGCATTGAGCAACTCACTCTGAGTTAGTGCACCCAGTGGCATCACCTGAGAAGTTCTCTCTGTTTACAGTGAATTTTTTTGTAAAGGCAGTTTTGCTCAAACCTTGTGTTTTCTGTGTGTGTGATGGCCAATTTAAGACAACAGGATGCAACTGTGAAATTTTGTTTCCTGCTTGGGAAAATACCACAGAAACTGTTGTGATGTTGAACACAGATTACAAGGACAATACTGTGGGAAAAACTCAAGTGTGTCCCAGGCGGATGTAGGTGTGGCCCTCACCTTTTCAAAAAAGGTAAAATGTCAATTGATGACAAACCTTGTTCTGGACATCTGCCAACTTCTCAAACAGCCTAAAATGTCGACTCAGCATATTTGGATTTCATTCCACCAGGTGAGACGGTTAATCATGCTTTCTATTTAGAGCAGCGGTTCTCAACCTGTGTGTCATGACCCTTTTGGGGGTTGAACAACTCACTGGGGTCACCTGATTCATAACAGTAGCAAAATGACAGTTATGAAGTAGCAACGAAAATAAGTTTATGGTTGGGGGGTCACCACCACATGAGGGGCTGTATTAAAGGGTCAAAGCATTAGGAAGGTTGAGAACCACTGATCAAGAGGTTCTGAAAAGATGGCATAAGAGTGCGTGACCAAAAAGGCCTGATTTGTGGGACTGGTTTTACCACCAGGACAATGCACTTGCTCAAGCTGCCATCTCAGCGCACCAGTTTGGGCAAAAAACAAAAACAGCATGCCTTTCTGCCCCACACACCTTACTCACCTGACCTCACTTCGTGCAACCTCTTTTTGTTTCCACAAATGCACAGGGATAGGAATTGAACGACACAGACAAGGTGAAGAAAAAAATGAGGGAGGTGCTGTCAGCCATCCAAACATACATTTGAAAAATGTTGGAGGGGGAAACGAGCAGTCAATATTAAGGGCTCAAGTAGAAGGCAAATGTTTTGAGAATGATGATGGCAACAAATGTACATATGTTCTTGACACAATGGATGTATGTATGGATAGTGATAAGAATTGTACAAGCCCCCAATAAAATGATTAAAAAAAAGAAATCCAGAAAATGTTGTACAACCACAACTTTAATTGATCTGTACAAGGAGATGTTTTCCTAAGAGCACCATGGCTTTGGTCTTTATTCTGACATCTTTTTACTTTGATAAATTTCTGTTGTGAAATTAGGAAGGACATATTTTGTTGTTGTTTGTGTGCTTGTTTTATCCCCTAACCCAGGCAGTGGTGGATTCTTTATGTTAGCTGTAAATTCTACTTCAAATGTAATAATCTTTCTTCAGTTCATCTCATTCTAAACGTACCTTATTATATAAAAATAAAAAGAATGCAATGTATGCTTTTGGCGTCTTGCCTGGAAGCATCCAGTGCCATCAGTTCAATTAAGGCACATTTTCTACTTTCTACGTTACACAGAGGACAATTTGTTCAGTGTTTAAAATAAGAAGTGGCTAAAATCAATAGCCACTTTTCCTCCATGCTTCAAATCTGTGTTCCTCCGTTTTCTTTGATCTTACGCTGATACCCTCCTTGGAATCGATCAGGCTTCTACCAACAGCCTTCTCAAGACGACTCCAGTTTTTATCCACCCCATGTTCTCCAACCATGGTCATGTTTTTGACATAGTGGCATCTCGTTTTCAAGGACCCAATTCTGCTTCTGTTACTACTGGTGTCCAAAAAATTACACATAAATGTTAATACCAGAAAAAAGAAAAATGTTTCCAAGAAGCACAGATTTGACAAATGTATTACGTGTAATGGAGAGTACTTGTAAGGTGATAAGATTGTCTTATTTTTAAAAATTTAATACATAGCTTTGAACAAAGAAATCCATCAAACTGAGCAAACATTGGGCATAATAAAATAATGTTGGGATGGGGACACAGATTAATATCATTCAGAACAATAATCTCACCTAAGGAATGCTGAAAGGAAGGATTCAAAATGTTCAAACCTCACAGCTACTTAGTGGGTAAGACTTGAACTAATTCATTTATTCATTCAAGAAATATGTACTGCATGCTTACTAAGAGCAAGGGTTTGGCTCTGGACTATCCTTGTCGTCCAATTCCCCATTCAAAGTGCTGGGACGCACTGCAGGAGGCTGGGTTGAGGTAGTGAATGAAGAACCAGGAAGACAGGGGCTGGGCCGGGGCCTGGGGGTGGCCGGTAAGACTGAGCTTCCTCTAGGTTAGCAGCTAAGCGCTTCAACCACAGCACCACCAGGGTTTCTGGAAGAGAAGAGGCAGGTAGATGGGTGGTTCTGACCCTCCTGGGTCGTTTCTCCTCCGAGCCACGCGAGGGCGCTGGGGTGCTCGGGTCGCTCGCCGCCGCCGCCGCCTGCTCCTTTCCCGGCGGAAATGCCCGGGCGATGACGGAAAGCCGGAGGGAGCGGAGGGGGCGAGCGAGAGCCGGGGCCCGCGAGTAGTGGCCGCCGAGCCCGCCGGAGCCGCGCCGAGGGCCCGCGCCGCGCACCCCTCCACCTCCCCGCACCGACTCGAGGCGTCCGGGGGGCGGGTGTCCCCGAGGCTTCCCGCGGGGCTCGGGCGCGGCGTGTGGGCCGCGGCCGCCCTGCCCGTCTCCTTCCTCTGCCGCCGGGAGCTGGCGGCGGCGGTGGGAGAGGGGAGCGGCGCCGGGGGTCGGGGTGGGAGGGTGGGGGGCGAAACGCGGACGCCGACATGGACGACAAGGCGTTCACCAAGGAGCTAGACCAGTGGGTCGAGCAGCTGAACGAGTGTAAGCAGCTGAACGAGAACCAAGTGCGGACGCTGTGCGAAAAGGTAAGGGAGGGGCGGAGCGCTGGGCGGCGGGCCCTGCCCGGCCCGGGAGTGCGCGCAGCCGATGCAGGGGGCCCGCGTCCGCGCGCCTTTGGATCCCACTTCCAGGCCGCAGGCCGGAGCGGGCCGTGGCCGGGCCCTGTGCCTCTTCTCCCGGGCCGACGCGTACATCGCCGCCTTTAGGAGCCGGCCGTAGGTGGGCCGAAGAAACCGGCTCGGCACCGGGAATCGGGGGCCCAGGTTTGATTGGTGTCTCATAGTCCTGGGCAGTTCGTGTCACTCCAACATTTCACAGGTGGACAAACAGTGACATCTCGTTAGAATGCCCCGGAAACTAATCGTGATCCTATCTGAAAATGCATTGGAAATTAACCTGAGTGTTGTTAACAACGTGATTTAACTTGATTTTCTCAAGCGGTTGGGGACACCTAAAAAAAATCTCAAACTTGGAAGGCGTCTAGAATTGGCGGCAGAGGAGGTGGGGATGAAGTCAAAATAACATTTTAAAATAGAGATTGACTTCGGGTTAAACAGATGGGAACTGGCCTTCCGAGTGTCTCTTAGAAGTAAAATGTTGATTTTTCAGAAACAGGACATCAAGGCTTAAGGAAGTTCGAAAGTAGTACTTGCTTGAAATAATTCGTATTCTCATAAAACGTTTTCAGTCATTTTTATTATATAATAAGTGTGCTGTATACAGCCTTCCTTGATTCTGTAGGCTTAGCAATCTCTCTGAAATGTTTTCATAACCACTGAAATTATTTCAATTTCTCCATCTTCTTTGCTTTAAATCAAGGTTTTTTTATCTTTCATTTTTTTATAGTATAGACCAAGTAGTTTAATTTTCACATATTTGAGGCCCATGAAAGAGTAAGTACACCATTTTTGCTTTAATACTGATAGAAATGGGATCTTCATAACATTGAACTGCCAGGTAAATAGTTTCTTTGTAGCTTTAAGGAGACATTTAATTTCATGAATAATAGCAAGTTTTAAAGTTAGCTGGTTGTATTAGCTTCCTTTGCACATTGTGTGTGTTGTGGATAACAGATAGTTTTGTTGGTTTCTAAGAATTGTAAGAGATCTTTCTAGAGAAGAAATGTGTGCCCTCTGAAGTAATCTGGAGTCAAATTTTCAGTCGAGGGAATTTTCTGTACACATATCAAGAGATTGTATTTCATTGGGACTGCCAGTTCCTCGGATGTTATCTATAGACTTAAGCTTGTGTCGTGTACGTTTCACTCTGTTCCTCTACATATGCGTACGTACTGATTCACAAGGTGAATTTTCACATGAAGATTCCCACCCTTTACCTTTTTCCCTCCATAGAACAGAGATGTGGAATATTTGCGAGTTCCTTTGTCAACTCTTTCAAACAATCCTTAGTTTTGCGGGTGTCTTATAGCCACTGTAAACCAAAACCAAGTCAATTCCAACTGGTAGCAACCCTATAGGGCAGGGTAGAACCGCCCCCATGGGATTCCGAGACTAACTCTTACTGGGAGTAGAAAACTTCATCTGTCTTCCTATAGCAATTGTGGTGTCTCTTTAAGTACAAAGGGCTCTGGTTTCATTTCATATCCCTACCTTTGTCCTCCTCCTCCTTTGTGAAAGTACCTCGAGTTGTCTGTGCATCTGAATTTAAGCCCTGGCATCATAGCTTATCAGTCTCTTAAGTACTTCTACAAAATTCCTTCTTTGTAAGACATGAATAACATTACCTATAACCTGGGTGCATTGATTGTGAATTTTAAGTAAGATAATACCTATGTATTGTCAGTGAATATTAAATGGAGAAAAAAATAATTAAAAATAAGCTCTTTTGTTTTAAATGTTACCTCAACCTCACTTATTTGGGGGGGGGGTGCGGAGAAACACAAAATAAATGTTGACATAGTAAGTTACCTGTTGAACTGCTCACTGCATGGTCAATTCAAACCCACCAGCTGCTCCACAGGAGAAAGGTTTACAGTCTTGGAAACCCGAAGGGGCAGTTCCGCTCTTTCCTGTCAGGTTGCTATGAATTGGAATCAACTTGTTGGCTGTGGGTTATGTCAAATATATCAAAACTTTTCGGTGGAGAATGTTTTTCAAAAGAGGTTTGATATATAGTAGCCACGACTAAAAACCAGAAAGAAAGCCCACTGCTGTGGATGAGAGCAATCAGTCTTAGAGGACAGTGGAACTGCCCACAGGGTTTCTGAGGTGGTACATTTTTGTGAAGCATGGTGCACATCTTTGTTGCAGAGGGGAGCTGGTGGGCTCAAACCACCAGCCCTGCAGCGGGCAGCCTAGCACTTAACACACTGCGCCACTAGAATGGTCTGTAGTGGCCCTAGAGCATGGTTCTCAACCTTCCTCATGCCAGAACCCTTTAATACAGTTTCTCATGTGGTGGTGACCCCCAACCATAAAGTTATTTTTGTTGCTACTTCATCACTGTCATTTTGCTACTGTGATGAATCAGGTGATCCCTGTGAAAGGGGCTTTTGACACGGCCCCCCCAAGGGGTCGTGACTCAGGTTGAGAAGCGCTGCTCTAGAGCCTAGAAAAACGGTGTCAATGAGGATGTCTAGTGGCTCTGCTGAGGCTGGTCGCGATTATATGAGGTAAAACAGCTCCCAGCTTGACTCAGTCCCAAGATTCCTGGTTGAGAATCGCAGCTGTGTAGGAAAAAATAAAAAGTCGAGAAGGCGTCGCAGAGCTCGGGGTAACTAAACGGAAGAAGAAAAGGAAGGACAAAGACAAGGCGAAACTCCTGGAAGCGATGGGAACGAACAAAAAGAACGAGGAGGAGAAGCGATGCGGCCTGGACAAACGGACCCCGGCCCAGGTGGCCTTCGAGAAGATGCAGGAGAAGCGGGACTTCAACAGACACCTGGACACGCTCACGGAGCACTATGACATCCCCAAAGTCAGCTAGACCAAGTAGCCGCTCAGCCCCTGGGTTTGGCGTGGCCTCCCTCCTGGAGAAGCCGGACCGGAGCTGGGGTTGAGCCTGGCCCCTTCGACATTTTCCAGAGGCACTCTCGTGAGACTGCTTGTGCCTGTGCGTGAGACTTTGATTAAAATAAGACTGTCCTTTCACTTGAAAAAAAAAAGAGCCAAGCCTAATGATCATTCGCTTTTTGTTTAGTTCCTTTCCACTAGATTGTGCTTCGGTTTTTTGTTTTGTCTTAATCTTTTTATTGGGGGTTCTGTTTTGTTCTTAGAATTTTTTTTGCACTTTTTGGAAAATGCACCTCTACTGAAAATTATTAAAAGGATTTTTACCACTGTGGTGGTGGTAGTGGTGGTTGTTTTGCCATGGAAATTTCTATTCTAATTCAGATTGCCTGAGAACTGAAGTAGTCAGCTTTCACATTAAAGTAGTATTTAGTAAAGTTCTTATTTTGAGATAGTAACAAAAATAGAATTCCTAGTACCACTGAAAGAATAACTACCAAAACATATGGATGTGACTGGTTCGGTAAGTCTCTGATTCCCTTTAATTTCTATGTAGTGAAAATACAGTTCATATAGAAGTATGTCTTCCATCCATGCCAGCACAAACTTGACTGAGCAAACTAGTGATTTATGTAGCCGTGTGAAGACATTGCTTCGGCGGGGCATTCCTGCAACAGCTTTGCGCACAGTGATTTAAGTGTGCCTCCAGAGCCAAACTGGGGCTGCTTGGTCAGGATAGTCGATGACTGGAGCTAAATTTGACTCTTGGTCAAAGCTCTGGCGGAGTATAAATGTTAGGGTTTTTTTACCTGCTCGCCTTAACAAATGAAGACGCTTGGTAGTGGTACTTTAAATGGGAAAATGCTGACAGATTTTTTATTCTGAAGAGCCTGTACATAAACATGTTGAGGATTGTGTAGCAGTACAAAAAGGTTGAATTTATATTAAACTAATGGACATTTCTAGGCCTTGGTTTCACCCCAACATCAACAAAATATCTTCAGGTATTTGCTTACTTCATTTATAGTGTGAAATAGGGTACTAAATTCCTGAATACCAAAAACCATCTTAATGAGTTTTGTTGTTGTTGATTTTAGCTGCCATCATACAACCTAACAAAATGCTGCCTGATCCCAAGCCATCGCATAATTGATTGTAAACAATTGTGACCTATTGAGCTTTCATTGGTTAATTTTCAGAACTCAATCACCAGGCCTTTTTCCCTAGCACATTTTGTCGACAAGCTTTCATTGACAGCTGGAGGCTGCACGTGAGATGGATGCATTGGTTCAGAATCAGTCTCCCAATGGGAAGGCAAAGCATTCTGTAATGATTAAATGCTAATAGAAATGAGCTTTTTGTATGTGAGTCAAAAATCCCATGGGTTTCTCTTCTACACCCGGCTGCAGCTAAAATTTTGTGGCCATGATTTTAAAAATTAACTCAAAATAGATCAATGAGCTAAATATAAGTGCTAATTCTAAAGCATAAAGATAATGCTCCATGACCTTGAATTTAGAACCAGGACAAGAGAAAAATATAAACATAAAAATTTGGAACTTTATGGGTCAAAATGTATAATTTAGAAAGAAAAAAGATGCTGTTAACATTGAATTGTGGGTCCCCACCACCATATTATGGTTTAGAATCCTAATTCCTACACCTGTGGATGTAATCCCATTTTGGCACGGGTTTTCTCTGTTATGTAACTAAAGTCATACTAGTGTTGGATGTGCCCTAAACTTGATCCCTTCTCAGTTAAGAAGGAGCAAGCATGGACACAGAGACAAGGAAGCACAAAGTGGGCAGTGGATTAGATTCCAGTTGAAGGTGATTAAGGAACCAAGAAGGCTGCAGCAAGCTAAGACTAAGCCTGGGATCTTCCCCCCAAGCTGTGCCGTGATTTCAGACTTATGGCCTGCTAAGCTGATAGAAATGAAGCTTCTGTTCTTTAAAATTACCCATTTGTAGAATTTCTACTAAAGTACCACTAAGAAACTACGATGCCAAACATAACAGTTGTGGGCATGGCCCAAGACTGGGTGGTACCTAACAACAAAAAACTGAGGCAACAACCCATGGAATGGGAGAAAATATTTGCAAACAATTTATCTGATAAGAGTTGATGTATAAAGTTTTAAAACATTAAAATGACAACTGGATTTTAAAGATGGGCAAAGGACTTAAATATTTCCAAAGAAGCAATATGATAACCAATAAGCATATGATACCACTTTACACTCACAGGGTGGCTATTATAACAGAAGAAATGGAAAATAAATGTTGGTGAGAATGTGATGAAATCAGAGCCCTCAGACATTGCCTGTGGGAATGTCAAATTGTGCTGGCACTCTAGAAAACAGTGTAGAGCAGTGGTTCTCAACCTGTGGATTAGGACCCCTTTGGGTGTCAAACAACCCTTTCTCAGAGGTCGCCCGATTCATAACAGTAGCAAAATTACAGTTATGAAGTAGCAACGAACATAATTTTATGGTTGGGGGTCACCACAACATGAGGAACTGTATTAAAGGATCGCGGCCTGAGGAAAGTTGAGAACCACTGGTTTAGTGGGTCCTTGAAAAGTTAAACAATTACCATGTGTTACAGCAGTTCCACTTCTGGGCATGTACAAGATAAGGTGTGGGCAGTCATTTAATTTTTGTCTTTCCCATTTGTCAAAATGGAATGAGCCAAATCTGACCTTGGCTGGCTCCTAGAGCTGTTTACTAAAGACAGAAATCAGACATGCTTCTACCCCTTTGTACCCTATTTTGACACCAACTGTCCTTCCCCCTTCCCACATCTCTCTCTACTTCTGTAGCTGGGTTCAATAACTTTCCAGTGGCAACACAGACTTATGGACCGTCCTCATGATTGTGAGTGGAGTAAGGGAAACTAACAAGTTACAATTCAGGTGAGAAAAGCTCAAGATACACATGTCCTGTCTGGACATTCTCTTTTTCTGCCCCACAGGCAGGCCTCTGGCCCTCAGCCATTTGGCCTGGCCTCAGCACTACTTAGATAATATTACAAAACTCTGAGGGTTGCAAAAAAGTGCCCAAAGGACATGCTTCCCCACTATAAGCCTTAACCCAAAGGCACTGAGCTCCACCTCTGAATCGGCAAACCCACCTCCCGAAATTAAGTACCCACAGGCACCCCATTGCACAAATCAGCCTCCTGCCCCAAAGTACCTGCTTTGCTTGCACTGTGGGCTGGAAAGTCCACTGCTCTAGCTCATGATTCTGCCCCTCCTCTGCTGGTCCTTGGGTGACAGAACTGTCTCCTGGATCAGAGAGGTTCACAGCACAGGGATTTCCTGTCCAAAGGAAGCGCTCCACTCCTGGCTCTTTTCTCTGGCTAGTAGTAAAATCCCTCTACCCAGTTCGGAGATAGCTGTTTTACACCCAGTCAGTATGCCCCACTGCCACCTTAGCTAGACCCACCAAGAAAGTAGAAGGTTATTTGGTTGGAAAAGCAAAAGCTATGACTAGACGAGCCATCTTACATAATTCATGGTACTGCACCATTTTATGGAAAAGAAAAGGTAATGATACAGTTGAATCTCCCTTTGAAAGATTCTTACATGTTATTTACCGTATATACTCGTGTATAAGTTGAGTTTTCCAGCACATGTTTTAATGCCATTTTTGTGGTAAAATTATGTGTCTTGGCTGATATTTGGTCCAGTTTTTACTCGAGTATATATGGTATATCCTGGTTAAAGAGCACATAGATTGGGTTGAGCTGTCTTTTGCTTAGCAAAAATACATGTTGACGCAATGTAATCTGACCACATGCAACACATTTTAGTTGCAAGCCTATGTGTTCAGATTTTTAGAGATTCAACTGAACGGAAGTGGAGAGAGTTAGATGTAATAATAACGTGTCAGGCTCTGATTTTTTTAAAGTTTAAATCATTTTATTGGGAGCTCTTACAGATATAACATTCCATAGTTCAAACACACCCAGCAGTATTATACAATTGCTACCACAATTCAAAACATTTTCTGTCTTGAACTCCGTGGTATCAGCTCCCCTTTATCCCATCCCTCCTCCACCCCCAGGAACCCATCTCCCTGCCCCCTATAATAGTTGGTCTTTTTTGGGGGGGGGAGCATATCTGACACAATCCAATATATTCACTCACATAAAGTTCTGTTCAGTCCCATCGAGTTGGGTTATATAGTTATCAATGCTATCAGCTCCCTATTCCCACCCTACCCCCTTCCTGTACCCTCAGGGAACAGTTACTCCTGTTACTGTTTCTGGAGGGTTATCTACCTTGGCTTTCATGTGCCAAATGATTTTAAATATCCAAATGAACATATGCAAATCTAACATGATTAACGGGCACAGCAAATAAAAACTGAACTAGTAAAGGAGGAACTATCCTCTAGGTCATCAGTGGTATACCACCCCAGGATTTATCATCCCTTCTGTATGGAGTCTCCAATACATCCACGCCCCTTCACATTGATTTGGTTGCTTGTTTTTGAACTTCTGATACCTCTCCCCGTCTACACCTCATGATCACACAGGCTGGTGTGCTTCTTCCATGAGGGCTTTGTTGCATCCCTGCTAGATGGCAGAAGCTATATCTTTTAATAGCCGGGCCCCATCAGCTTTCTTCACATTTGCTTATGCAACCATTTTGTCTCATTTTATCTTCAGCAATCATGTCAGGAAGGTGAGTATTATACAATGACACATTATTAGAATAAAGTGTTCTTGTACTTAGCTAAGATTTAAGTAGAGGCACAAACCATCTGCTTCCTTATTTTATTTGCATATACATATAAACAAGTATACATATTTATATATACATTTTTTTTCTTTCTACTTTTTTTCTTTCTGCCCTACTATCATTTTTACCCTTTGTTCACCTCTCAGTAATACCTCTCAGATACAACTTGATTGACCAAACACGACCAGAAAAGCTACACCCTCCTTGCCATTAATTTTAGAACACTTACTATTCCCCTGTACTCATCATTGTTGGCTCCCTGCTCTCCTCCCCCCTCTGCCATGCCCCCAGGAACCATCAGACCAGTCAATCAGGCACTGATTCTTGATAAGAAAAAAAGGGAAAGGGATGGGCTGGAGTATAAGAGATTCGGTAAGATAAAGAAAAACTCCAATTTTTCATAATATAATTTACTTTTGTAATCAAAAAAGGATTTTTTACTACATAGCAAATTCTATGTAGGAATATTCTAATAAATAACAGATATGTGAAATATAATACCTGAAGGAAACAGCATATTTATCAGTCATAAGATTGTAAAATGTGAATTTTTGTTGCATTTAAAGTTACAGAAGTTATAACTTTTGTCAAGTTCAATGTATTTTTCAGTTTATTTGTAATTTTGTAGTTTTTAGCATTTTATATAGTAAAAATTATCCATCTTTTCCTTAAACTGTAAGTTTGAATAAGAATCATTTACAACAGGGGTTCTCAACCTGTGGGTTGTGACCCCTTTGTGTGTCAAAAGACCCTTTCACAGGGATCACCTGATTCATAACAGTAGCAAAATTATAGTTATGAAGTAACAATGAAAATAATTTTATGGTTGGGTGTCACCACAGCATGAATAACTGTATTAAAGAGTTGCAGTATTAGAAAGGTTGAGAACCATTGATTTACCAGAAAAGATCACTGCCACAAAGTTGATTCTGACTCTTAGAGATCATGTAGACAGAGTAGAATTGCTCCTGTGAGTTTGTTTCTAAGATTGCAGGTCTTCACAGGAGCACCTCATCTTTCTCAGGAAGTGTTCAAACTGCTGACTTTTGGGTTAGCAGCCCAACTTGTAACCCAGTAATAGCACAGAGCTCCTTAAGAATCATTTGCAGTTCCATGATGCTCACCTTTCAGACGTGATCACTGAAGACAAAGTGGGTGCATAAGCAAATGTGAAGAAAGCTGATGGTGCCCGGCTATCAAAAGATACAGCGTCTTAAAAAAAAAAAAAGATACAGCGTCTGGGTCTTAAAGGCTTGAAGATAAATAAACGCCATCTAGTGGAGAAGCAACAAAGTCCACATGGAAGAAGTACACCAGCCTGTGTGATCACGAGGTGTCGAAGGGATCAGGCATCAAAGAACAAAAATCCTTTCATTGTGAATGAGGGGGAGTGCGGAGTAGAGACCCAAAGTTCATCTGTAGGTAACTGGACATCCCTTTACAGAAGTGTAGTGAGGCAGAGACAAGCCAGTCAGCGTACAGTATAGCACCAATGAAATATACAACTTCTAGTTCTTTGGTGCTTCCTACCCCTCACTGTCATGATCTCAATTCTACCTTACAAATTCGGCTAGACTAGAGGATGTACACTGGTACAGACAAGAACTGGAAACATGGAATCCAGGACAGATAAACCCCTCAGGACCCATAATGAGAGTAGCGATACTAGGAGGGTAAGGGGGAGGTGGGGGAGATAGAGGGAACCGATCACAAGGATCTATGTATAACCCTCTCCCTGGGGGACAGACAACAGAAAAGTGGGTGAAGGGAGACATGAGACACAGGACAGTGTAAGATATGAAAATGGGTTCCTGAGGGAAGGAGGGGAGGGAGGGTAAAATGAGGAGCTGACACCAAGGGCTCAAGTAGAAAGAAAATGTTTTGAGAATGATGGTGGCAACAAATGTACAAATGTGGTTGACACAATGGATGGATGGATGGATTGTGATTAAGACTTGTATGAGCCCCCAATAAATGATTTAAAAAAATAAAAATTATTTTCAGGTGCTGGACTTCATAGCAGTGATTGATTGACTTAAGGCCCTCAGGTATCTGCGTTTTAAAAGCGCATTCTAAGTGCTCTGGTGTTAGAAATTCAGGTTGACGTTTGAGACCTTTTACTAGATTCTGGTAAATGTACCTCATCTCCCTCACCCCCCCACCTCCTGTTTACATTTTTTAAAGTGTTATTTCTTTTACAAACTGTGTCAAGAGTAGCTCTTAGCCTTTTGACATGCAATGACTCATCATACGGAAGGAACTTGCATCTAGTTTGGGTCATTGTGAATGGCCTGAGTGTATCTCTGTCATTTACCTTACCACCACCCTTCAGTCTGTAGGTTTAAAGTTGGTCTTATGTGTGTCCTGAACAGACTGAGTAACATAAAAAAACACCGATGAGATTTTAAATATTCATGATGGTCTTTGTTTTCTTACCCACTATGTGTAGTTTTGTCTCTGTGTTAGTTTATTCTTACCACTTTACTGTGTCTGTTGGGTTTTCCCATTTGCAAAGCAAAGGAGTGGAGGCAGAGATAAGAACTGATGGGAGGGTTGATGGGGAACTAGGGAGGGGGAGGGGTTTGGAGGAGCAAACTGTATGTGGGAGTGGGAGGGAACACTCTAGAACTGACGGTGATTACACAACTCATTTTAAAAGTGATTTAACCATGGAGGGAGCAGTGTACTAAATTAATCGTGGTAATGATTGTTCAGTTCTTTTTTAAAATCATTTTATTGGGGACTCGACAACTCTTCACACAATCCATACATACATCCATTGTGTCAAACACATGTGTATATTTGTTGCCATCCTCAAAACATTTTCTTTCTACTTGAGCCTTTGGTATCAGCTCCTCATTTTTTACACTCCCTCCCTCACGCACCCTTGATAATTTATAAATATATTTTTTTCGTCTTACACTGTCCTATGTTTCCTTTCACCCACTTTTCTGTTGTCTGTCCCCCAGGGAGGGGCTTATATGTAGATCCTTGTGATCAGTTCCCGATTGTTCAATTCTCCTTGATGTGATTGAACTGTTGAATTGTGTGATATGTGCATTAAGTGCCAATAAAACTGTTTTTAAAAATCCCTCACTACTGGGAAAAAAACACTGATGAGATTTATACATGAAATCACAAAGGTTAACAAAGAAAAGCATTATGAAAACAGGCCTGAGACGACTATCTTTAGCAATACCTGCTTGCAAGGTTGGCCCTTATGGTCTGGATTTTGAGAGCGTTACCACAATCCCCCCAACCATAATCTCTCACGATGCCTAAATTGTTTATGCAGAAATAAGATTTATGCTGAACATCTGCTTTTCCTTTTAGGAGTTCAGAATTTGGGTACATGGTAGGCAGGGGTTTCTTCCTTGGCCTAACGCCAATGGAAACCTTGGGCTTGAGCAGCTAATGACTACCCTCCCTGGTAAGCACCTTTTGACATGGCGCAAGTTGTTGGCTGCGGAGTGACTCCTATCTTGATGTGAGTCCATGCGAGAATACTTAGAAGCTTTCCCCTGGTTTTTCTCAGGACCTTATCCTAATGTGCCTTTTCCTGATTTCACTGTAATAAACCATAGCTGTGAGGGTCTCTGTGAGTCAGAATTGACTTGATGGCATTGAAGGTTGTTGGGGGCAGGTTGGCTTGCTTGTTTTTGGTGAGTCTGACTCTAGACTCCAATGTCTACCTAATGATGGAAGGGGACCCCTGATACTTTTATATCGAGAATTACCAAGGTCAGGTGAACTGTCAGTCTAACACATTCTTTTCTTGATGGCAAGCCACATTGCTATAATTGAGCCAAGAGTCTTAATAAAGGGTATCAATTATAAATTGTTTAAAAATACTAGGTGAACTGTAATTCAAAAACATTCATCCTTCTTCAGTTTTACTTACTTCAGTTGCAGGGGAAGATTTTCACTGCTCAGAAGTAGGTAAATCAAAGGATTTTTAAGGATAGTGTATAGGTAAACATAGAAGTCATAGTTTTGACCTAATGAATGTATAAACTGCTCATTATTCTGTGTACCTATATATTCTTTCCAAGCTTATTCATGAAATGAACATTTTATAAAAGTGAGCTGTGTACCATGCCATAAAGCAGAAGTCAAATACAAAAGAATGTGTATTACCTAGATCGTGTTCTCTGATCATGGTGCATTTAACTTAGAAATTGGTCACTTTAGACTGCATAACAGAAATCTTCTTGCCTTTTCCTCACCTTATCCTCTTTGTTTCCACTCCCCAAATACAACATCATCACTTTAATCCTTGCCTCAATCCAGTGCCAATAGTGAACTGCTTTGCTTACTACATAAGGAACTTTGGTAGTGTTGTTAATGAAGTGTTGACATAGGTTGGCCCTTCAAGCCCACCAGCAGCTCCGATGGAGAAAGAGGAGGTTATCTGCTCCAGTAAGATTTATAGCCTGGAGAACCCTAAAGAGGGTGACCAGGGGGTCAAAACGGACTTGACGACAGTGGATTACTTACTATACTAAGAATAACTGGGAAGTGGAAATCCCTTCCTTATTCCTTTTGTGTTCAAAACTATTCTAACTACATCCTCATAGAATTTTTGGATTAGTTTTGGGTTTTGTTTTGTTTTAAGGGAGCAGGGGAGGGGAGTTAATTTTCGAATTTTAACATAGAACAAATGTCACTGTCTAGCAATTTAAAGATGAAAGAGGTTTCAGAATTCAACAAGTACTGGGTTTTTTGAAACAAAAATGTAGCTCTTAAAGACAGTCCGTTTTCTGACGCAGTTGTGATATGTAATCATAGCCATTTTCTCCCTTTTAGAGGCCTCTACTTGCACATTTTTTATGTATCCTAGCATGTTCCGGTTAATGTTTTATATTTTGTAGCTGCTATTTTCTTTTTAAAAATCATTTTATTGGGGTCTCATACAACTCTTGTCACAATCCATACACACATCCATTGTGTCAAGAGCATTTTTTAATATGTATTTTCCATTTTAATAAGACAACACTATACAAGCTGTCCTTGAATTGATTCTGATTCAGAGTGAACCCGTAGGACTGAGTAGAACTGCCCCTTTGAGTTTCCAAAGCTGTAAATCTTTTTTTTTAATGAAATACTTTTATTGGGGACTCTTACATCTCTTATCACAATCCATACATTCATCCAGTATGTCAAGCACATTTGTCTTAGCTGCCATCATCATTTTCAAAGCATTCTCTTCCCACTTGAGCCCCTGATATCAACTCCCCATTTCTTACCCTTCCCTTCCCTTCCCACCCTCCCTCATGAACCCTTGATAAGTTATAAATTATTATTATTTTCATATCTTACATCGTCCTCCATTACCCTTCACCCACTTTTCCATTGTTTGTCTCTCCCCCCCCCCACCCTCTCCTAATCCTCCTGTATCTCTACTCTCTTCTTGGCCTTGAGGGGTTTATTTATCCTGGATTCTCTTATGTTGCAGGCTCTTATCTGTAGCAGTGTGCATGTTCTGGTCTAATTTGTTTTGTAAGATAGAATTGAGGTCATGATAGTGGGGGGAAGGAAGCACCAATGTGTTTCATTGGTGCTATACTGCACCCTGACTGGCTCATCTCTTCCCTGTGACCCCTCTGTGAGGGGATGTCCAGTTGTCTACAAATGGGTATGGATCTCTACTCCATGCCCCCACCCCCATTCACATTGGGTATGATTTTGTTCTGGGTGTGTCCAGCACATTTGTACATTTGTTGCCATCATCTTTTTCAAAATATTTTCTTTCTTCTTGAGCCCTGGTATCAGCTCCTCAGTTTTTCCCTCCCTCCCCCACTTTCCCTCCCTTCCAGACACTTGATAATTTATAAATTGTTATTATTTTTCATGTCTTTTAAAAAATAATATTGGGAACCGCAGGTTCAGAAAAATAATAATAAAATAAATTAAAAATAATATTGGGGCTTTTACATCTCTTATTTAAATCATTTTATTGGGGGCTCATACAGCTCTTATCACAATACCGACATGCATACATTGTGTCAAACACATTTGTTGCCATCATCATTTTTAACACATTTTCTGCTTGAGCCTTTGGTACCAGCTCTTTATTCCCCTTCCCTCCCTTCCTCACAAACCCTTGATAATTTATAAATTGTTAATATTTTTTCATGTCTTACACTGTTCAATGTCTCCCTTTACCTACTTTTCTATTGTCTGCCGGGGGTGGTGGTTGTAAGTAGATCATTGTGATCAATTGCCCTTTTTTTCCCCCACCTTCCCTTTCCCATCCTGAGGGGTTCTTCTGTCTTGGATTCCCTGTGTTTCCAGCTCTTACATGTACCCTTGTACATTCTCTGATCTAGCCGGATTTGTAAGATAGAATTGGGATCATGATAGTGGGGGGGGGCATTAAAGAACTGGAGGAAAGGTGTATGTTTCATCAGTGCTATACTGCACCCTGACTGTCTTTTCTTTGTGACCCTTCTGTAAGGGGATGTCCAGTTGTCTACAGATGGGCTCTGGGGCTCCACGCTGTACTCCCCCTATTTCACATTGATATGATTTTTTATTATGAGTCTTTGATGCCTGATACCTTATCCCTTCAACACTTCATGATCATACAGACTAGTGTGCTTCTTCCATGTGGACTTGTTGCTTCTCAGGTAGATTGTAGCTTTTACTTTCTTTTGAAAGAACAAAGGCCTGCCAGCCGGCAGGCCGCTCGCAAAAAAAATTGAAGAAAAAAAAAGAAAAGAAAGAAAACAAAGGTTGAGTCTAGGTAGGGAAAACAAAGGGAAAAGACCAATATTAACTCTAAAAATACTTAGCAAAGTGACTTTGTCGTCTTTCTTTCATAGGAATTGATATCGCATGAATAATTTATAAAAACACTTAATAGAAAGTATTTGTTATTAACGGATGATAATCAGAGCCGAAGGGAATGGTATCAGAGCTTACATTTGAACACCTGATGTTTGGCTGGAAGCCTGCAATCGATTTGCAAGGTCCCCACATGGATGAAGCCTTTGAATGCCTCTGATCGTTGTTGAGGGATGCGAGTGGCCTTGATCTCAGACGGAGGATCGTGAGCAAATCAGAGCAGAGGCAGTGTGTGTTCATGCGATACCTGATCATCTGATCTCCCTTTGACCCATGTTAAAGTTAATACTCCCTGCCTTTTTCTCAATTGGGTTTTTTCCTCTGGTTTATTTTGTTGTTGGTCTTATTTGTGTATGTTTTCCAGTATATGAAGTTCAGAATGGGTGAAGCTGTAGAGTCAATAACTGGATTGGGGGCTTGTGGGGTGGGGGAGAGGGAGATTAGAGGTAAATAAGGTTTGAGCTAATAACTAATAACGAATGCAAGAGGGAAGAAAATGTTCTGCAATTGAATATAGTGGTGGTTGTACAACTTTTTAAAAATCATTTTATCCATCACATTGTGCCAATCACATTTGTTGCCATCATTCTCAAAACATTTGCTTTCTACTTGAGCCCTTAGTATCAGCTCTTCAGATTATGTAACTTTTTAATATGACTGAACTGTGGAAGTTTATGATTTGTGAAACAAATGTCAAGAAAACTTTTAAAGAAGTATTTGTGACATAAAATAAATTTGCTGACAAGTGAAAATAATTATACAGCTTAGTTACCATGCCCACATTTTGGAGTTGTCATTTTCCAACTGACAACCTGGCAATAATATTTTTACTTTAAAGTATTACTACTGGCTTACAAGTATAAATACTGCAACTAACAAAAAAACTCAAAGAAATAGGTCACAATTTTTCCAGAAAAGATTGTTAAGTACCTTAATTTAAAATAGCATACCTTTAGTGCATTTGAGTCCTTTAGCTTTGCAGTTGGGTTACTATATGAACCCAGGGTAATTGTGAAGGGAATCGATGTTTTGAACTTCCTCGTTGTTGCTAGTAAAGAATTTCTGTTACCTTTACTTGAGAATGTTTCCTACTCCATCTGTCTTCTGATTCTAGACCATGATTTGGGGTAGTGGTGATGGGCCCTCTGTGGCTTCCCAACTATTGATGCCTCAGTTTTCTGTCAGTCTCCAGATTTTCTAGCGTACTTACCTTGCTCATTGGTTGTCTTTTATAGTTTACAAACTTGATGTAATTAAGCTTGTCATCAACATTTACTTATATCAGCCAAATTTATTATAGCATTTACTTTTTCCTGGGTTGTCTTTTCACTCTTCTCTGCTAGAATTTTATAAAGGTCAGTGTGTAAAATAGAGCCATCATCATTTACATCTAACTTTTTTAATGATTTTAGAAGTTCTGCATTTCAAGTAGATTTTTGCTTCCTTAAAGCTAAGCAAAATTCAGAGTCCAGTGCTTATTGATCATCTTAGGGGGGGGTGTCTTCCTGCATTCCGAGCTGGACTGACACTGGCTGCAACAATGGGCTTGGGCCCAGGAATGTTTGGGAGGACTGGGCAGTGTTTCTTTCTGTCGCACATAGGATCACTGTGGGTTGGAGCTGATTCAGTGGCACCTAACAAGCTGCTTTTAAAACAGGTAGTAAGCTAGCTGTACACTTCATGTCATATATCTCCTCTTCATTAGTGGAAATTTCTTTATTCGATAATTCTCTGAAAGCGTCGATTCCTGACCCAAAAAAACCAAAATCACTTCCTGGGCTGCTGGCCATTCTAGTTCCTGCTTTGAAAGCAAGGACGTGCAGCCAATTCTCTTCATTGATTCTGCAATCCTCTACAAGAATAAACTGTTGGAAAAAAAAAAGAATAAACTGTTGGTTGGGATTTTGGTTGAATTTATAAAATTTGTAAATTAAATCAAGTCTTTACTTTCAGTTTGCATATCAATATTAATCCAGTTTATAGTCTTTTTATCTCCCATGGTTTTCTGCCCCTAATCTGTCATAGGCCTGGTAATCAACAGTTCATTAGGATTTTGTGCGTACCAAGTAAACAGGGAGAAGTTTATCCCCACATCTGTTCTTGCTACTCTTCAATGTTCTTTCTGATTCTGGACTCCCTGCTGGGCAGGTTACCAGGTATAAGGTATTAATGAACTTGAATTTAGTCAACACATTTAGTTTGCTACTATTTGTACATAAATTGTGTACTTTAGAGCCTATGACTTCACTTAATAAAATACGTAATAACTAGAATAAAGAAATTGAATATTGGATAGAATTTGGTATATGAATAGGTTTGTTTATGGAAGGAATGAGTAATAAATTTGTAACCTTTTTACATATTGACCCTTTTTAGATCTGTAAATAATACAATTATTGTATGCTTTAATGTTTTGGTTTTTTTCTTTCTCACAGGCTAAGGAAATTTTAACAAAAGAATCAAATGTGCAAGAGGTCCGCTGCCCTGTGACCGTTTGTGGAGATGTCCATGGTCAGTTCCATGACCTTATGGAACTCTTCAGAATCGGTGGGAAGTCACCAGACACAAACTACCTGTTCATGGGCGACTACGTGGACAGAGGCTATTATTCTGTGGAGACTGTGACTCTTCTGGTGGCATTAAAGGTATGTGAATAATGCGTTTGGGTTTTTTCCTTTAATATTAAAGTGGTGTGCATCTTTTGACTGGGCACGTGTGTGAATGGAGCATGCAGAGGACACGCTTACATATGGTGGCCAACCTTATAGTATTGAATTTGGGAATTTGAAAGACTTGGACTCATGTTTCATGGAACATCTTGATCGATTAACATATTGCAGTTTATAAAGTTGAGTTCTACATCCTAGTTTGGTGAGTACTGTCTAGGATCTTTAAAGTCTGCCAAGAGGCCATGTAAGATACAACTGGGTTTCATCACTTTTTAAAAAAATATTTTTATTGGTACATAGTAAACATACCATACAATTAATGGATCATTACCTTTTAGTTTAGTTGGGGGTTTTTAAAATCATTTTATCGGGGCCTCTTACAAATCACTTAACAATCCATCATTCAATTTTATTAAGCACACTTGTACATATGTTGCCATCAGCGTGCCAAACATTTTCTTTCTACTTGAGCCCTTGGTATCAGCTCCTTTTTCCTCCCCCACCCTTCCAGCAAGGTGAATCCTTAATCAATTATCTATTATTATTATTGTTTCGTATCTCACACTGTCTGTCGTGTCCCCTCACCCACGTTTCTGTTATGCATCCCCCTTTGGGAAAACCTTCTAGTTTTCTCTGTAAATAATACCATCCATAAGTACTTTGCTCCTTTAAAAAGTCACCACCTACATGAGACCCATTGTCAACATTACCTGAAAACAAAGGTGAGTGTGAATGAGGCAGGAAAATCAGATGAACGAAAATGAAAAACTAGAACGGACAGTGAATGTGTTCATGCATTGTTACTCAACAATTTGTATAGATACTGCTGAACCGCAACCTTAACTGCTTCGTAAACTATCACCAAGTATACAATAAACATTACTTTTAAAAATGAAAATAAAATCTTGTTTTAGGTAAAGCAGTAAGAGTACAATTACATTGCACTTAATGATCTACTTTTATTTTATTCTACTTTGCAGTCTGTTCCATTTTAGCCTATAAAATAATATAGTGAGTAAGTTCCAATTCACAGTGACCCTGGAAGACATGCCAAAACTGCCTCAGGGTTTCCGAGGCTGAGAATCTTAACTGAAACAAGACTGTCATGTCTTTCACCGGTGGAGCAGCTAGTGTGTGAACTGCGACCTGGTTAGCAACTGAGGTTAATCACTGGGCAACCATGGCTCCTCTGAATATAATCACAGCCTTTACAAAGTGGGATGAAAATGATGCATTAGATGTCTACTTTTTTATGGTTTGCGTACTTCTAGTTAGTGGTTCATTCTCTTGAATAATCCATAATTGAAATTCTGGAATAGTACTTAGTCACTTATCCCTTATATACAATTATTTTTTTCTTTTAAAAAAAATTCTTGTGTTTTTCTGTTTGTACTGTCTCCACATAAACTACATCTTCATCACTTAAAATTTCAATTATTGCAGTAACTTGGTAACTAAGTCTGTACTCCAAAGTCAGACCCTTCCGAATCTCCCATGCATGAGCCTTGCATGTGCTGCCAGATCAAATCTCATATTTAACAATTCCATCATGTACCTCCTTGCTCCCAAACTTTGGAGGGATTCTATGTTGCCTTTAGAGTCTATGGGCTAAAACTCGTTGGCTAACCTCTGTGGTCTAACCTGAATTTGGCTGCCTGTGGTAGATAGCAAGACATTTGAGTGATACAAGCACTTAATTAAACACACTAAGTCATCAGTTCAAACCCACCCCACAAGTGCCTGGCAAGCCAAGCACTCTGGCACAGTTCGTTTATTCTGCCTGTGTGGGAGCACTGTGGGTCAGGATAGACTTGATGGCACCTGGCTGCACAAATTATTTACCTTCAATCAAAGAGTTCTCTCACTGATGATTGCTCAGTCTCTTCATATGACTTATCCTGCTTCCTTAAGAGTGTACTCCCTGATTTCTTCTTTCTTCCGCCATGACTCAAGTTAAGTCCTGCTTATCTTCCTGAAGCCTTCAACTATAAGCTTTACTCCTCCTTACTCTAAATTATCATGGAACTTTTCTCTCATCCCTCATTTCTGTTACACAGTAATTTATTACCTTGTATTTATTTTGGTTTTCTTCCTAGTAAAATTAGTTTAGTTCTTGAACATTAGAAGCCATGTATTATACTCATGGACCTGGCACATAGTTTTAGACCACCTAGTGTAATAGTGGACACATAGTGAAAGTTTGGTAAAGAAATATGAAGTATAGAAGTATGCATGTGCAACAATTTGTTTATTTTACAAAGTAAGTTCGCTCTTATTTCCTATCAGACACATCCCTAAATATAAAACATGTTTCTATGTTTTGTTATGGTCCAGGGGGCATGTTCAAAATATTGTCCAGATTTATCAAGGACCTGATTAGTGCATTGTTTGCAGCTACACTCTTTCTTTGAGAAATAAAAGTTGAAAAAAGGAGTGAGCCTGCGCAGGACTTTGTCTCAAGTTCATGTTTCTAGTATTCTGAATCCAGTCATTGGAAAATAGAGTAGTGATGGCTGGACTTACAAAGAAAATTCATTAGACTAAGGTAGGTGTTGGTGAAGATCCCAATGAAGGTGGTATAAAGAGCATTGAAGGGTGACGATAAAAAAATATTTTCAAGGTTAATCATTAGGGTGTGCTTACCTGAAAGCATAAGTGAGAAAGTTTTTTACTTTGGAAAAAGTTAACATTTAATTTGTTAGCAGACAAAAGAGCCATTTAAAACAAATAAGACAGAAATTAATACGTGTAATATATCATGTAAAAATATGATTACATCATGATTTTTTTATGCTTTCCTACAGGTGCGTTATCCAGAACGCATTACAATATTAAGAGGAAACCACGAAAGCCGACAAATTACTCAAGTATATGGCTTTTATGATGAGTGTCTACGAAAATATGGAAATGCTAATGTGTGGAAATATTTTACAGATCTGTTTGATTACCTTCCACTCACAGCTTTAGTAGATGGACAGGTACGTGTGAGCTTCTGTCTGAAATCTCAGGAAAAGGCCATAAGATATTTCTGCTGGAATAGATTTACCTGCGTTTTTGCATATCCTTGGCATTTTTGCTTCTTTCCCTTTTACTAAAATTCTGGGACAAGAAGCTGGTTAAATTTTAGTTACATTCAAACCATTATATTCCTTGTTTCAATATGTGTGTGATATTTTCACTAACAAATACACTATTATAGTTTTGTGTGTTAGAGAAATATTGTAAATAAAATATGTAAGGCCTTGATATATATAATCCAAATAAACATAACCTAGTTTTTACAAAGATCTCCATACAGACTGCTTAATGTCTGCTGGTTGCCATTAATAACTTCACTTTTGCGATAACTGATGTGTTTCTACTTGTAACATGTAGTGCAGACGTACTGTGAAACTCTCAAAGTGTAAGAAGGGAATTGTGCTGTTTCCTGTAATCCACATTCTAGTGTTAATAATTATTAACGTACTTATTTAAATATAAAGTGTAAGCTATCATTTTGCAACTCTAAAAGCTTATTTACTTACTCTTCTTAATTAAAAAGTCCCAGAGTTGTTGATGATTGTACAGATGGGAAGATAATTTGATAATGATCTTGTCGGTGTAATCCTTACGGTCCACCATCTTTGTGAACACTCCAATGACTTATTTAAAAGACATTATTTTGCATAGACTTGACCAAAATGAGAAAAGCCATGTGGTGATGTATATAAAGGGTATTATATTTGAATAAAGGTTTCTTTCATTTTTGCTTAAACATCTATAATAGTCATTCATTAACATAAAATAAAATTGTTTCAAAAGCTTAGCTATCAGTATTGGTGATGAATTTAGCTTTTCAAATGGATATCTCCAAGGCTCATCTTTTTTGATCCATTGATCTTTCCTATCTATAGTTCTTTTCTTTTCTTTTTTTCCCTATACATTTTTTTTAAGGAATAAAACAGCCAGCGCACACAGACTATTGGTGTCAAATTATTGAATACGGAGTATTAGGAAATGTTACACACTTTAGATATCAAGTAGGTAAAATTAAAGTATATAAGGGATTTGAACAGTGCAACAAAGCACCAACATGTAAAAACAGTAATACAAACCAGATGCTATTTGCAATCTTTTCATGTGTCCTTCCTTTTTTCCCCTGCTTTCCCTGTCTTTCTATGTATCTGTCCTGAATTAGGTGACCAATAAAATTTCCCATTCTAATGTTGCTAGGTGCCACCAAGTACATTCCAACTTCTTGCAACTCAACATCCAACAAAATGAATCACTGCCCAGTTCTGTACCATCCTCAAAAAAAATTGTTTAAATCATTTTATTGGGGGCTCATTCAACTCTTATCACAATCCACACATCCATCCATTGTGTCAAGCACATGTATACATTTGTTGCCATCATCATTCTCAAAACATTTTCTTACTACTTGAGCCCTTGGTATCAGCTCCTCATTTTTTCCCTCCCTCTCCCCCCCCCCATGGACCCTGGATAATTTATAAATTATTACTGTTTTTCCATGTCTTGCACTGTCTGACCATCCTCAGAATTGTTCACATGTCTGAGCTCATTGCTGCTCTTCCTCTTTGATACTGCTCTTCTCCTGCACCAAACACGATATCCTTTTCCAGGGACGGCTTCTCCCCTGATAATATGGCCCAGGTATGAGCTGTCTTGTCATTCTTGCTTTGAAGCAGCATTGTGGCTGTACTTCTTCCAAGACAGATTTGTTTGTTCTTTTGGCAGTCCATGATCCTTTCAAGATTCTTCGCCAGCACCAGAATTCAAAGGCATAAATTCTTCTTTAATCCTCCCTATTCGATGTCCAACCTTTTCATGTACATAGGACTCGAGTAAGAACACCCTGGCTTGGGTCTGGCACACCTTAGTCCTCAAAGTAACATCCTTGCACTTAAACACTTACCCGGCAAATTTACCCAGTATACACTGTGATGCTTGTTTCCATGACTGCTGTTCCCATGAACGTTTATTGTGGATCTGAGCAAGATAAAAACTTTGATAACTTCACTCTTCCCTCCATTTATCATGATGTTGCCTGTTGATTTTATGGGGATTTTTGTTTTCTTTATACATTGAGTTGTAATATTGAAGGCCGCAGCCCTTGATTGTCATCAGCTTCAAGACCTTCCTCACTGTCAGCAAACAGAGTGGTGTCATCTGCATATCACAGGTTGTTCATTAGCCTTCCCGTCTTTATGCTATGCCCTTCATATAGTTCGGTATCTTGGATTATTTGCTCCGTAGGTCAAAACCACCAGCCGCTCTGTAGGAGAAAGATGGGACTTCCTGTTACTGTAAAGTTACAGTCTCAGGTTTTACCCTGTTCTATGGGGTGTACTTATCGATGAGTTATGAAAACCATCAAGATCAGTAGAAAATTGCCTTTTAACACTTGAATTCTATTTTTATTTGAAAAGAAAAAAGGCAAATAGATATTTTGTAAATGACATGAATGTCAAAATCTAAGAAAATTGAAAAATATTTAGAACCAATAACAGGAATTGGTGATGTTTTCCATACCCACAGAACATGTAAGTGCAGAAAAAAAGAATGGAGAGCTCATTTTCCACAGGAAGTATTAATTATAAAATATCTTGGGACATTTAAAAAAGAGGAAATACATATAAAAGGTCTGTCTGGTGTGACTTTTTGTTTGTTATCTTTGTATTTTTAAAATTTGTATTACTACATATTTTAACTATTTTTAGAAGATTAGGACTGACATACATATTAACTTTTAGCAATTAAACAATTTTTTTCTTTTTTAATTAATGAACAGATATTCTGCCTCCATGGTGGCCTCTCTCCATCCATAGATACACTGGATCATATAAGAGCCCTGGATCGACTACAGGAAGTTCCACATGAGGTACAAATAGGAGGAAAGGGAGCCAAGCGGTAGTAGAGCTAAATTAGTTGCATATGATGCTAATAGTTGGTAACAATTTCTTCGTTTTTTTCGCAGGGTCCAATGTGTGATCTATTATGGTCAGATCCAGATGATCGCGGTGGGTGGGGTATTTCTCCACGTGGTGCTGGCTACACATTTGGACAAGATATTTCTGAAACATTTAACCATGCCAATGGTCTCACACTGGTTTCCCGTGCTCACCAGCTTGTGATGGAGGTATGTGCTCTCGCTGCAAAATAATTTCGTTTTAGAATACATGTGTATTGCCTGTACTAACGCTTACAGACCGAGAATGTAAAGAGCAGTTCTACCTGTTGCTGAGGAACGACTTGCTCTTCATAGCAAATAGAGAAGTACTAAAATTATGTTTAGAATATGTTATTATTACATTAAGCTACTACGTCGGCTCTATCTATGTGTGTTTCCTCTTCTGTTTCTGTCTTCCAAATCACTTGCATATAAGTTGGACACATATTACTGCTTCACTCTAAACCGTCAGTTTTCAGAAGACGTTCTGTTTAAAGCCCACGGTGTAGTTACCATAATCAGGAAATTATCGTTGATGAGTATTACTATCTTATCTAAACACTTGACTCACTCATGATCTTTAGAGGAAAATGAACTTGTGTGTGTATGTGTGTGTGGCAACCCAGGATTATGTTGCATCACTGTCTCTTCAGTCGCCATTGGTACAGAAAAAGCCCTCAGAATTTTTATTTTTGGCATGGTCTTGACTATATCTTGGATGATGCCATATTTTAATGGGTATACAGTGTTTTAATTTGGCATCAATTGTAAGTTGGTTTGGGAACATTTTAGTTTGCTCTACCATCTGGTTTTATTACTGATCTCATGCCCTTGGGATCATTGTTCCCAACAGGGTCCCAGTTCCAATGTCATCCTGGTTTGTTACTATACATGTCCTTAGAGCAACACAAAAAGTAGCTCTACTTGCTACATTTGTCATGGAAGTCAGGTGCATGTTTTGGTGGCTCTGCCTTGCCTCTCTTTCTGAATGCTTTGAATGTGGAGACAACTTAGAACATTTTGGCTTTGGGAAACATTATGGAGTACAGAAAGCTGTGGCCACTACAGGTTCTGACGAAGGGTATATTTGTGTCCACTACCCTTGCAAAGAGCCCTGACAAACCTCTTGTCATTTTTGAGAGATGTAAGTGATGTATTTGGCTGCTTTTCCCTGATGACTATAGATTGGGGTCTGCCTTTTTTGCAAACACACCGTACAATTAATGCTGTTCCTGCCTCAGTGTAACTCCTTTTAGGGCGACGTGAAATCTGTTTGTGCTATGCCTCTGCTATTGGCGTTGACTGTGGTTGCTTAAAGTGTGTCTGTGATGTTACCATTTTATAGTTGTTAAAGGAATAAATTCTCCCAAGTCATCAGGGACTGAATATAAGTTAGTAAACAAAATTCCTTCTACAGGGTAGAGGCAAGGAGAGGGGTGAGAACACGGTAAGTACAGAGCTCAAATTCATCTGGTGAAAGTGAATCCAATGGCAGCTGTAATCATAAGAAATGTAAATGGAACAAAATTAATCATAAGAAATGTAAATGGAACAAAATTTTTGCTCACTACAGTAGACTCTCATATTGGATAATCAAAATTAAAAGAAATTCGTGTTTACTTAATAATACCTTTAAACTATGCGATACTAAAGTAGACATCATTTACAAGGAAAAATGAGAAGGCTACTTTCATTCTTGGAGAGATGTCAGTAGTTCGCTCCAGCATACACAGTCAGAGGGGTTTGTAGAGAAGGAGCTAATGGACAGCATTATTGAGTTCCTTGTAACACAACCCTGAACCTAACTGTTAGGCCATTTTGTTCATAGAGTGACTACATGTGCACCTAGAATATTTGTAATATTTCAATTTAGTTTTAAAATCTTCTATGTCAATAAATTTTGAAATAAATGCTTGGTTTTGTTTCACGCTGCAGGGATATAACTGGTGTCATGATCGGAATGTGGTTACCATTTTCAGTGCACCCAATTACTGTTATCGCTGTGGAAACCAGGCTGCTATCATGGAATTAGATGACACTTTAAAATATTCCTTGTAAGTAATTTGAATTTAATTATATCAATTTTTGGAGGAAAAATTGAAATGTGGGTATTAAAAATAGAAGTAATGGATTCCTGCTTCTGGAAAGGTGTGGTGCCGAGCAGTAACAAGATTGTAACATTTGGAGCATGATTTATGCTCTCTCCTCTCCTGGCAGGTCTCTTGCAGGTGAATGTGAGCAAGCATGTGGGTGCTCCCTTAGCACCAGCTGAAGGCTTTTGTTTCATTCCAGCAGTAGGAGGCCACCGTCATTCCTAGTCTACCCTAGGCTTGCCTAGCTTCCAGAAGCTGCTCCTGGCTGGCACCGTCAAGAGACCAGTAGCTCCATTTTCTGACCTAGCTACTAAAGCAGAAGTTCTACATCCGGGTGTGGCAGGTCAAGAACACTGCCTCTGAGTCCCTGCCTATGGCACAGGGACGGTACTGAGTATCGGGCCCTCGTGCTCATCCCCAAGCCTGGAGTAGACGTGCAGAGGTTCTGCTCGCTGGGGCAAGAGAAGTCTAAGGGTCATTGAAGTCTGTTGGATTTTCCCTTATGCAGAACAGATAAGAGAATTCCAACTTAAGGGACATTGTCAAAAATACAGATTATCATGATAGAGAGCAATAAAGAATGCTGTTACAGTACCATTAGCAACGAGCAAAACAGTGGAGCGTCCAGAAACTTAACAGCTAGAAACTGGGATAGAGACAGGCAAAGCGTGCCCCCATGAGATGACTTGTCGATCCTAGGGGACAAGGCTGTAAACATGCTGGGCTACACCCTTAGTCACAGCAAAGAAGTGAAGCAGATTTGAAAACATTCCCCCCAGCCACTCTTGGAAGGAATCAACAAAGCCCCTCGCCATTCCAAGGGACCTAAGCGCAACCTCTGATCCAACAGTGGTTGGACTGGCAGTCTCAGAGATGGTATGCGTGCTCTAGATTCTGCCCCAGGCCTTATTGGAGATGGCCAATTCTAGCTACTAGTCCCTTGGCTATTAGTAAACCCCTAGAAGTGGGGTAACAGCCTCCAACCACACATACACCAACAGTAAGGATAAAATCCTGCTGGTTTATCAGTAAATGGCTCATACCCAACCAGGCAACCTCTACATAGCCAGGCTAAAAGATTAGAACAAGTGGAAATTTATATTTTTAGTTTTAACAAAGCCAGAGGGACACACAGAGAAAAGTAGAGTACATAGAGTTCGTTTTCCAAGTCACTAAATAAATATGATCAAACAAATATCATCACTTCCTAGAGAGATAATTATCCAGACATACTATAATGTGTATATAATCCATTGTTTAACCAAAAGAAATGGCAAGACATGTAAACAAACAGTCAGGTTCGACTCACACACAAGAGAAAGGACCTACTCTGAAGGAAGGACCAAAATGTTGCGCTCGGCAGACAGACTTGGAAGCCACAGAATACAAGCTAACGAACTAGAGAGTACGTGTGGAAAGAGTACCTACCGGAAAGTGATGCTAATGAATACATCTTCACGTGGAGAATATTAACACAGAGAGAAACATTCTTTTGAAATTGGAAATCCTGGAGTAAACTTCGCTACAATAACTGAAGTTTTACTAGGGAGCTCAGCACTAGAGCTGACCTGGTGAACGTAAATGATTCCAGACAGGCCTGAAATCTGCTTCCAGAAAAAAAACAACACAGATATATATAAATATAAAATGGTAAATAAAAAAAATTAAAACATCTATAACTATACATTTGCTTCTCTTAACTTTAAAGATTATGTAACGTAAGGATTTTTTTAGCGGTACAGTCGGGGTTGATAGCATACAGAGGCATGATGTCCGTCTGTGCTGTCGCCCCGTGCGCAGCAGGACACTAGCAGTCCTGAGCCATTCCCACAGTTGGTATGCTTGAGCCCCTTGTTACAACCCTGAAGGCCTCCTTCTTCACTGACCCGCTGTCTGCATTGCCAATCATGAGGTCCTTGTCCACGACTCGGTCAGCTCTTCTGATAACCTGTCCAAAGTATGTGGGACAAAATTTCAAGATCCTCATTTACAAGAATTCTGTACTACTTCCAAAGCAATTGTTTGTTCTTCTGGCAGTCTGTGGTATTTTCAGAATTCTTTGTCATCAGCATATTTCATATGCATCTATCTTAACCCTTTAAAGAGGTACCTTTTGCCAAGTGCGTTACATTGTTGGCTTTCTTGAACGCTTCTTCTATGACCATTGATTATGGATCCAAGTACAATGAAATCCATGGCAACTTAAGTTCTTTTTCTGTTTATATAGACATATATAGAGGTAATATGTATAGCCATAGTTGCAAATGAAACAGGGTCTGTTTGAGATCAAAAGTACTGCATTTACTCAGAAGGCACGAAGAAACAGGAATCCCTGTGGGGAGGCATGTGGGACAAGTATTGTAACATTGTGGGAATTACAGTCTATAGCATGAAGCAGAGCATATATGAGCTAACTATTATTGAAAACTGATTTGCTTCGTAAAACCTTCACCCAAATAACAATTGGGGCATGGGGCGCGGGGCCCTCAAGCGGAGTATCTTACAAGATCTAGTAACATGTGCTTGTGGGGTCTATAACTAAATGACTAAATTGATGATGATAGAAAGCTGTCTAATCTAAAGCCTAACCTCCTACCTTAACTAGAAAAGAAAAAAATTTTTAATAGTAATAATAAGGAATAAATACGGAAAATGAAAATCAAAAGTAGGGTTTTATTTTCTAAAGATAATGCAATATATATTATAGTTGAAAATCAGGATAAAAATGAAAAGGCAGTTTTACCCAAAAGCTAACTTAGATGAAGTGGACAAATTCCTGGAAATTTCATTTACCACAATTAAGTCAAGTATAAATAGAAAATCTAGATAGCTCTGTAATAAGTAGAGAAATTGAATTTGTAATTATAATATAAAGTCAAAGAAAAGCCCAAGTCCAAAATTTAAACTGGATTTAGAAGATGCTTGCTGAAAGGAAAGATGCTTAGAGCATCTACTGATGAAGATCAAAAACCACAGCCTCGGTTTGAATTACAACTCTGTGTAAAGAAAACAAAAATCTTCACAACTGAATCAATAAACATGATAAATGGAGAAAAAATTAAGGTTTGCAGGGAATTCAGTTTACTTAGATCCACTCAATGCTCATGGAGGCAGCAGTCAAGAAATCAAATCAAATTGCACTGGGCAAATTTGTTACCCATGACAAGCCTGTCTTGGAAGGGGCACAGCCAGAATGCTACTCAGAAGGAAACATGGAGAGACTGTTTCTTGCCTGCCTTTGACCATCCATTATCAGGAGAGGGTAGTCCCAGGAGAAAGGCATTTTGCTGGGTAAAGTGAAGGGTCAGAAATGAGACTCAATGAGATGGGTTAACCCAGTAGCTGCAACATTAAGTTTAAGCATAATACTTAGGACAGTAACTTGGGGCTGGCCAATGTTTCATTCTTTCTGACAATGGGTCCCTCTGAATTGGAGCAGGACTCAAGGGCCCCTAACAACAAGAATATCATACTTCAAGGTGAAAGACTTGGGTGTTTTCTCCCAGGTTAGAAACAAGGCAAGCTCGCCTGCTCCTGTCACTTCTATTACATTCTTGCCAGGACAATTAAAGAACCCTGGTGGCACCTTGGGTTAGCCATGGGGCTGCTTACTCCAAGGTTGGTGGTTCTAACCCACTAGCTTCTCTGTGGGAGAAATTTAATACTGTCAGTTCCTAGAAAGATTTAGTCTCAGAAACCTTATGTAGTGTTGGCTATTGGTCAGAATGGACTCACTGGGAGTAGGTTCGATTTTAGTTAGCCTGGATAATTACCATATATACTAGAATATAAGCTGACCTGAGTATAAGCTGAGGTACCTAATTATTACCTGGGAAACCAGAAAAACTAACTGACTCGAGTATAAGCCTAGGGTGGAAAATGCAGAAGCTATTGGTGAGTTTCAATCATCAAAACAAATGAAAATAAAATTACTAAAAATTGAGGCATCAGTGGGGTAATGTATTTAAATATTTATTTTAAATAAGAAACATAAATAAAAGGACAAGTCATTTAACATTAGTAAACCAGCATAGTAAGTGGAAAATAGATTCAACAAAAACAATACATCCGTATCCCAATGCAGAGCTTCAGCTGGTGTGAGGTCATCATAGACGCTGTCCTCACTGAGATCGCCGTCATCACCATCACTGCTGTCATTTCATACAAAGCGCAGTCTTCACTGTCATCCATAGCATGACTAATACTACATTTCTGGAAGGCACGTCACACCATGTCTTCTGGGATGTCTTTCCATGCATCTCGAACCCACTTTGCTATTAACTCTATGTCAGGCTTCATGAGATTTCCTGCTTTTGTTAGTCGGGCTTGACCAGATGATACCCATTCATGCCACTGACCCATGTATAAGCCAAACCCGGTTTTTCAGTGCATGTTTTGTGCTGAAAAACTCGGATTGTACACGATATATGCGGTACGCAAGAAAAATAAAAGTTCCTGGGTTGCAAAGTAAACAAGTAACGCCATTCATAGGTGTTATAAAATTAGCTTTCAGTACAAAAAAACCTATACACAAATGTTCATGGCAGTATTATTTACAATAGTCAGAAAGAGGAAGCACTTCAAATGTTCATCAGGGGGATACACCAAACAGTATTAGGCTGTCCTTCATACACCTGTGAGGAGGCGCCTGTAGGGCACTGATGCAGAATGAAAGGAGCATGCACTGCCACAGTCATATGAACTGTCCAGAATGAAAGATCAGTAAAGATGCCTTTTCAGCTGGTGGTTTTCAGGGCCTGGGGGAGTTAAGAATGGTTAATACGAGGCCATTATTACCCACTTCTGTGCGTACCATGAACCACTGAATTGTGTACTTCAAATCGGAAAAGTTTGATTTATGTTATATCAAAGATATTTTAATGAGGTACTACAGTAATAAGCTATAAATTAAAAGCAAAGAAACTGTTCCCCTTCAGTAATAATTAGAGGGATAATTAATTGCTTCTGTTACAAAAATAATCATTCTTCGGAGACTGTTATTTTTATAGTAAAAAAATTGTGTTTGTTAGACAAATAGAATTTGGAAGCCTGTTGATCACTGTTTACATTCCAGATCTACCTTTTTGCTGCTTGTAGCCCAACCTGTAGCCGCTTCACTACCACGGCGCGGGGGAGCTGCCTCTTGAATAGCTGCTTGTGACCCTTTCTGGACCACTCCGCTTGTGTGTTTCTGTTACCAGTAGTCTGCGTGTTGTTAGGGGTGTGGATTCTGATTCCTAGTGACCCTGTGTGATAGACCTGCCTCGGGGGCTCTTAACCACAGCTGGAAGCTTAAGGGAAGCACAGCGCTACGGCTCTCTCCACCCTCCAAGCTTCCACTGCCCGTCTGAGATCAGACCCATTGCACCACCACTCGGTTTAAGGCAAATGTATGCGAGTGCATCGCACATGGTGTGCGCACACTACAAAATGTCGCTGTTACTCGTGCATGCCTTCGTGTAGCATTTGTATTGATTTCCTATTCGCGTCTTGATTTTTACCCCCTTTACCTGCAATATAAAACCCTTCCCTTTTTTTCCGTTTTTAGCCTTCAGTTTGACCCAGCACCTCGTCGTGGAGAGCCTCACGTGACCCGGCGTACCCCTGACTACTTCCTGTAACTTCTCCAGGGAAAACTGTCCTTTGTATGTGGAAATATACTTGGCTTGTAAAAATATATATTCAAAATAAGAGAAGCAACATAATCTGTGTGTTTCTGTAACAAATTGGAATCTGTCTTGGCATTAAAACCACATCATGGACCAAACGGTGCCATCCTGATGACCATGTAGCACAATTTAAACTGACACTCAGTACAGCACTCTGTCTTAGATCAGTCACTCTGCAGTTGGCCTGCTGCATTTGTAGTGACGTTTTCTGCTGGACTGTTCAGACAAGAAGGTAACTAATTCCTTCATCTCCTTTTGCACTTAGTTGAGATTTTAGTTACAGTGTTTAACTGGCATGGATTAATAAAGTTGGAGTTTTATTTTAAGGAAAAATCACAAGCTAACGTCCACTTAACCTATGACCCTTTATTTTATTGAAATGTGTAATTAACTGAAGATTCTTCTTGGGAGTATGTTGTCATAACATTTAAAGAGATTTCCCTTCATTTAAACTAGATTACTTTTATGTTGACCTGCATATTTCTGTATATTTGTTATGTCGGTGCTTGCATCCTATTTGGTGTACTGAGCAAATAAACTCTCCATTTTAAATAAAAACATCTTACTGTGGTATGCATTAAATGGAAAGTTTATTATTGAAATTTAAGATAAAGGCTCTGTACCTATTTTAGGCGATTAATGTTGGAATAATTAATAGTATGAATTGTATACTAAAACAATACTAGAAACTTTTTTCATTGGAATAAATTGTTCTGGGAACATAATAATTGTTATTATTTGGTGCCGAGTTCATGATAGGGCCAAGAAGTTCTCTACTGTCGCAGTTAACCCTCAATTTTAGGAATGCCCTTTGCGCTTTGGCTCTAGAGGTACAATTTTCTCAGCATTTCTGTTCCTCCTTTCTGTGGTAGCCAAATTTTGTCTTGTATGCAAGGTCTTCAAAACAGTCATAGAAGAACATATCCTCGTGTACCTGTCAACTTACGTCCTTATCCACTCCCCGTTTGTTCCCTGTCCAGCAGTACTTTTGAAGCAGACTTCGCCTCATTTCCCGTCAGGTGCATCTTGAAAGAGAGGACTCCTTTAACCACCAAACCATCATCATGCCTTGAAAAATAATTTAACTTCTTGATTAGATGGTTCTATTTTTCCCAACTCATTGCAAGATGACTTCGGTAAAAAGAATAACAAAGCTCTCAAGACTGCAGTGTTAACTTCTGACCACTCAGTCAGTCTGCTGAGGACCGTCTTTGTATCCAAAGCTCTCAAGACTACAATGTTAACTTCTGACCACTCAGTCAGTCTGCTGAGGACCATCTTTGTATCCAAAGCTCTCAAGACTACAATGTTAACTTCAGACCACTGAGTCAGTCTGCTGAGGACCGTCTTTGTATACATTGCCCTTTAAGCCAGCCATAGCTCCTGTGCCTAAATTCAGAACAACATTGCTTTTGTAACCAAGGAGACAATTAAACATTTCTATTATTAGCCCATTAGTTGTTCATGCAAAGGAATAGTTTTTCTTTGTCTTAAAGAAAATTGCCTGCGTGGCCAAGAAATAGCCCTCATAAATTCTGTGTTGAAAAATTGAGGCAGGAGCATTGTTTTTCCCTGCATTTTAGAATATATTAATTACGAAAATATTTTTTTTAATTTAGTGTTGATAATTTTCTGGACTCCAGGTTCTTAGGAATGATGGAGATGGACTACTGAAAACAGCCTATGCAAGTGTGTTCAAAACAAGTAGATGTGGACATGCTCATTCTTTTTTACTCTTCTCTTGGCACATCAGGCTATTTGAAAGACCTGCTGGAAGCTCACTGAAACTCTGAAAGGAACTAGGACAACTCGATGGCCAGAGAAGCCAAAGAATCCGCCTCCCAAAATAAATTGTTCTTGCTTTTTTGTTTGTTTGGATGGCAGAGGTGGGGGGTGTGTGCCCTGATTAGTTTCTGTACTGATTATTATCACAGAACAAATTTCACCAACACTTAACAGCTTGAAACAGCATTTATTCTGCAGTTCTGAGAGTCAGGAATTCAGAAGCGGCTGTCCTGGGTGTGCTGATTCGGGTCTCATCAGGCTGTCGTGAAGTGAAGTCTGGGATTTGACTGGCAGACTCACTCCAAGTGGGAGACCTGTCCTTCGAATACTGGGAGAGATTAATGAAGCCATCTTAAAGGAGGCTGACCTTTAATGTAGTCAAGGTATGGCTCAATTTCAGCTGAAACCTTTATTGTCCTGTAAGATCAGGGTATAACTGATTTTCTGTACAAGAAATAGTACTCATTTCTTAATTAGCTGCTCTGCTTTTTCTCTTCCACATTGAGGACAGTATCCACAGTTATTCCTATGTCCTCCAGTGTCCAACTTCCCTCTACTTCCAGAGGCCTCCTGGGAAAGGAGGTAGAAAGGCTATACAGAGATGTGGGATAACCAACTTTCATCATCCAGTCAAGTAAGACCTACAAAAGAAGAAAACCTTTGTTGTTATCACATACTTGTACACATTTGGGTTCCTCCAGTTCTCCAGGGTTCTTTGACTAAATGGCGCCATTGGTATCAATGAAGTAATGGAAAGAAAAGAATGCTCTCACAACTTTTAAAACCCCTTCTGAGAGTTGATGTTCTGATGGGGACAAGATGAGGCCTCGTTTGAATTTGCACCTCTGTGATGTGATGTGACCCCACGTTCGTTCACATTTTTATTCTTTGTTTTTCTTTGGAAAACCACACAGGTTTTTCTGCTAGTCTACTGAAGTACTTAACCTTTTATTTGACTCATATGTGCTCCTTATAAAAACTAGCTGTATTGTTATAATGGTACAACCTTTTCTTGCAAGTTTGATGTTTAGCTTTATGAATTTTCTCCATTTTTTCCGTTTATTATTATTTTTTTTGTAATAGTCATGTCACTAGTTCCATTATGGTTTATACCATTTCTTGACAAAGACAGTTAAACACAACTGTCAGGATTAAAAATTACTTACTTTTTAAATGTACTTACGAACTGAAATACGCCAGAGTGCTTAGTAATTGGTTTCAGTGTTCGGTATAGATCTCATCTTTATTTCTCTCTACTGTTCTGTATGTGGTTCCAAAGTGTTGCTTTTGAAAACAGTTGTTTTTACAAGAAGAAAAAATACTTGGACAAAAGGAAACAAGCTCCTTGAGAGTGATCTAAAAATTATATGAGCAGTGGCGTTCGGGTCACGTGGAAGCAAAGTTATGCTGGCCATTTCCTAAGCGCTGAAAGCATCTTACCCACCAAGCAGGGAAAAACAAATCAACAGACAGAAAATGGAATAGAAGCAAACTGTAATGTAGACTACTAGGTTCAACAAGTCTTAGTTTCTGCATGTCTGTGCCCTTTTCTCCCCATCTAATCAAGTATCAAACTCTTCCTCTGGCACATGAATAAGCTACTGTCAAGTTTACAAATATAACTATCATATATACTTCAGTATATGCTGACCCAAATATCCACCGAGACACCTAATTTTACCACAAAAGCTGAAAAAAATGAGCTAAAAACCCCAGCTTATCCTTGAGTATGTGCGGTATGTGTTTCTCACCTGGGAACTGCAAGATTTAAAAAACCTCCTCCTCGGAACACAGCCACTTGGACAGCGGAGAGCCACAGTAACTACCTGAGGAATACAAAGAGTCAGACGAGAACTCCAACCCATGACATAAGTTACTCCTCCTATTTAAAACTAAACTCATTGCTGTTGGGTCCACTCTAGCTTGTTTGTTTGGTTTCACTCTTAGCTCTCAACAACCCCGTGTGTGCCAGAGTGGAACTGTACCTACTTAGTAACAGAGCCTTCCAAAGCAGGCATCACAGACTAAACACTTCTTTGCCCCAAATATACCCCAAATGAAGCTGGGGTAACATGACCTACCAAACCACGGAACCCCAGGGCCACCTCAGATTCTAGACAAAAATACTCCACTGGAAGAAACTACATCTTCCCCAGCCAGTCTCTTGGGTCAGGTGTGTACCATCCTCACTTCGCCTCCACAGAGGGAAATGAGCCCAGAGTCTGTCCCAGAATCTGGAAGCTGAGAGGCCTCTCCTTAGAGCAGCTCCTGCTTTATCTACTTTACACACGGAATTTCTCTAGTTCTTCCGTTGCTAAAAAAAAGTATCAGGCTTAGCCTGCAAACTGCTCATCTATTAGGGAACATTATAAAAGGATTTTGTTTAAGCAGATGATCGATCAATAATTGATGTCTAATATTTGCCTCCTTCAAAATTCTTATGACTAATGTTATCATTAGCTGTTCTGTGAATTGCATTGGCAGGACACTGTATAGAAAGTAGTGGTTTAAAAAAAGTGTTTGTAGAGCAACAATCACAAAATTTAATTTTACAACCTTTAATGATGCGATGGAAAAAGAATTACAACCAACTTATTTCTTGAGAGACAAAGCTTACGTTATAGTGATGTTTTATATTCGATAAATGCTTGAAAGACTTATTGCTTGAAATGTAGCAATTGTTCTATCACACTTTTTGTGATGGTTGGTTGTGCTGTTTGTCATATTTACTGACTGGATAATAGACCAAGATAGGAGTAGAGAAAAGGCAAAGACGATGGTCCAGACCAAACCTAAAGCCCTGCCATTGAGTTCATTCCAGAGCAGAGTGACCCGATAGGACAGAGAACTGTTCCTTCAGGGTCTGCAGCTGTAAGTATGTACTGAAGCAGACTGCCTCATCTCTCCTCCCCCGAGTGGCGAGCAGGTGAAAATGCAGCCTTTGGGTTGAAAGGCTTAGCTGTTGGGCCAGTAGGGCTCCTCCACAGCTAGACGCTGCAAAGTGCTGTTGGACATCGCTGTACATCTTGTGTCTGTGTCACTACTTTCAAATGTCTTCGCATAGACCTATGAATGGAATAAGCTGGGTCATACGGTAACATATGCATGAGAGTATCAAAGCCGTGCCCCAGAAGTTGTTAACACAAATAAGAGCATATGATAAAATAGTTGCTGTAGTAATCTGTGATGATTGTTATTTAAATTGCCTTTTCAATTTAAAAGTAAGCCGGCAACCACTCATCCACTGAAAGGGGGAATGTAAAATGGTATCACCACTGGGGAAAAGAGTTTGGCAATTCCTCCAAAAGTTGGACTTCAAATTACAACCTGCCCCAGCTAGTCCATGCATAGGTGTCTATATGCCCCGGAGACCTGAAAGTAGTGACACAAACAGACACAACATTTACAGCAATGCTCACGGCAGCACTTCACAGCCCAAAGGTGCATAGACCTGAAATAAACAACAACCTCACTACTGCCGTCAAGATGATTCCTGTGAGCTTGGAGACTAACTCTGGGAGCAGAAAGCCCTGTCTTTCTCCCAAGAAGGGTTGGTTTCAAACTGCTGACCTTGCAGTTAGCAGCCCCACATGTCCCCACTGCACTACCAGGGCTCCTGATGTCTGTCTACTAGAAGGTAAACTGGGGTACAGACAGACTGTGGAACATTAGGCAGCCACACTGAGAGGTGAAGTCCTTATACATACTACAACATGAATGAGTCTTGGGAACGGGCTGGGCAAAATAAGTCAGGCACCAAAGGGAAACTACTCTCTGCCCATGAAATAAGAGTGATTAGTTTACTCTAGCTCTAAAACTCTCATACACTGACATGTATGTAACATAAAAGGGAGTAACTATTAAAACCATTGCCTGTGGATTCATCCCAACTCCTAGTTGACACCATAGGACAACACTGAAGGACACTAACAGCCCATTGGTTCTCAAGGCTGTCCACCTTTGTACAAGTAGCCGGTCACATCTTCCTCCCACGGAGCGGTTGGGGGTTGGGGGTTCAAAAGGTGGACCTTTTGTTACAGCAGAGCACTTCACCACTCTTCTTCCGGGGTTCCAGTCCATTACGGACTGCTCTTGTCTCTACAGTTTCTGAACCATGTTGGGGTCATAAGTCTAACAATCTTAAGTATTGCCTTTCTCCCTAAGCACAAACAGGTGCAATGTCAGTGGGCTGTGGCTGACACTCAGCTCTGCCATCCAGGGGACCTTGGGTGCTGAGCTGCTGCTCTGGAGGTGGTGTGTCCTGTGCCTCAAAGCCTGCATGAGTTTACAGGAGCATTCCCTGTCAAACCCGAACTGTACCTAACGACTCCTGCATTATGAAATGCTTGCCATAGATACCAGCGCTTGATGAGACACGGGGATGCAGAAGAGGCATGAATTTGACACAAAAGGCAAGGGATAAATTAACCATTTTTTAAAAAGCAACTCTGGCAGCCCAGGCGTGGGAGGGAAGGTACCTGGTAGTTGGATTGCATCTGTGTCAGCATCTGGTTTTCCTCAGACTTCCAAAACAAAACAGATGTTGCAAATGTGCTGGCAAACGTGAAACCCTCCCCATTACTTTCAAGGCTGCATAAAACATGGTTTTCAAGGAGAGCCTGGTGGTTGAGTGCCCAGAAATGGAGAGCCACGGGAGCTCTGGGGGTTCTGTCTGCTTTTATTACCTACATGCCTTGTTCCCAGGTGAGTGGCCTGCCCCTGAGGCAAGGCAGACAGAGGCTGAGAAGGCAGCTCAGGGCAGTTTTATTTGGGCCCCACCACAGGCCCAAGCAGCAACCACCTCAAAACATCTACAGCAGAGCTACCTTCATTACTTGCTCTTTTTGGAAGGGGAGAAACTAGCATTTGAAGTACTCTGCTGATTTTGATTCCGTGTAAGTAGCTCATCTGTTGACTGAAGTTTTAGAAAAGTCCACGTATACCACCACTGCTGCCAATGGGCGCTCTGAAAACAAACTAAGCTGACGGACAGCAGCTTCCAAAAGAGGCTCACTGAGGAGGGCTTTTCCACTACTTACTGTATGTAGAATCAGACCCAATTTAAGGAGATGCACAGAAGCACTTAAGCCATTTTTTCCATGTGAACCCAACTTTGATTTTCTTAATAATTGCTGTCGGGTCGATTCCAATGCATGGCAACCCCCAGCAGAACCGCTCCGTGGGGTTTTCAAGGCTGGGACCCTTCAGAAGCAGACTGCGAGGGCTGTCTTCCAAGGTGCCATGAGTGGATTCAAACTGCCAACCTTTCAGCCAGTAGTTGGGCACTTAACAGCTTGGCCACCAAGGTCTTTACATCTGACTTTAGGTAAGACATATATACCCAAAAAAAGAAATAACATTTAAGAGGGGAGTGGGTGGAAGCTTACTTCAGCAGCTGTTTCCGGAGGTTCTTCAGGTAAATCAAGAACCTAAAGAAAAGCAAACATTGGTAACAGGAATGTCAACATTTTCACAGAGAAAAAAGTAATAAATACAAAGGGCTCCTTTCAGTAACAATCCTCTCTCAGTGTACATCTATAGAATAGGAGGGGAAGCAAAATAAATACTTTTTAAAAAGTAAACTACCTAGTGTTAATATTGGATTATTAAAATGGGATTGGAGGGAAAGGGGGAGCCCATCATAATGACTGACACACAACCACACACACCTGCCAAGGGAGAGAGCAACAGAAACCATGGGGGAAGGGAGAGTGGTTGGTGTGAGATATAAAAATAATAATTTATAATCAAGGGGACACGAGTTGGAAGGGGGGGGAGCTGATACCAAGGCCCCCATAGAAAGTAATTGTCTAGAAAATGATGGTAACATATGGGTAAATACGCCTGGTACAATCGACGTATAGATTGTAATAAGAGTTGTAAGAGCCCTCAATAAAATGAGATAAACGCATTTGAGATGATTGTGCCAATCTGTACATGCAAAAAAATGTTCTTACGGTATTTCCAAATACCATACACAAAAGAAACAAAGGATAAATATTGACATGAATTATACTTCAGTATTTACAATTACTTCATTAGACTGATACATACATGCATTTTAACATGATTGCCCTCACTGGCTCTTTGAAGGGAAAACTATTTTTCACAAATAGGATGCCCATGTAAATGATTCAAGGAGTTCCTGGTCCTCTGCCCTGTCTCGTGGACTTGGTGCTACAGCTTCTAGTGCCCCTTCAGACAGGGCTCTCACCGGTGCACTACTAGCGACTCTCTTCCGTGGGGTCGTAGGATCCCTCCGTGCCTGTATGTGAGGTGGCTCACTGTTAGGCCCAGTGTAAGTTGAGCATCCTCTACACCTTATTTGCATGTTCACGCCCAGTGAGCCCATGGGAGCTACAGACTGAATAGAAGAGCCATACCAAGAATTTCACATCATCATAAAGTGAATAGTTGTTCATCAGTTTCTGAAATAGGTCAGCGAGGAACTTATGCACGCATGTTAAAATGATGTTGCTATTAAAAGCAGGTCTTAGTAACTAATTGGGGCTTAATCATGTCTTCAGTTGCCTAATAAATATGTTCTCAGTAAGCATTGCATTTTCCAGTTCTTCAAATTAAATCCTCAAAAAGTACTGAGTGTTTCCTAAACATGTCACTGATCTTCAAAGCTAGACCCACAGCATTAGTCCTAATAGTGAACAGGGAATGAAATTCTTCATGGGTCACGGATCACCTTTGGAGAAGACCCATTAAAGCCAGCCCTAGCTTTCACCCTTACGCCTTCTTGCCCAGAGAACACTACTCCCGTAGCACACTGATACAAGTCTGAGCAGTCATCAAGCAATGACCTTCTTCGGTGGGGGGTGTTTAGCAGGTGGTGAAACTCTGGTGAAAGCTTTAGGCAAGTTCCGTCTCCTTGCTGCTTCTCTGTTTGAAGTTTCAAAAGACATCTGACTTGCATTTTCAAGCACCACGTCTTCATTGCTCTGGTCAAGGAAAACCGACAGTGTATCAAGAAACAGCCCCAATCACCTGTATTCTATTCATAATGGTCATTTCTCTTATCCTGGTGGCATTCCAATATAAAAATATGAGTGGGTTTCTTAAACCCAGAAAATGCAAACACATTCTCCTTAGACAAGAAAGCCTGAGGCTCAACTTGTCAGATCTCCCTGACTGCATGGAGCGGATTCTGAGTGACAGCGACCCTGTAGGGCAGAGAAGAACTGTCCCCTGTGGGTTTCTGGGACTGTCAATCGTGAAGGGAGTAGACTGCTTCATCTTTCTCTTGTGGCGCTACTGGTGGGCTTGAACAGCTGCCTTTGGGGTTAGCAGCTCAATCTGTAGCCCACTATGCCAGCTCTCATAATATCCAGTTCTAGGCTGGCCTCTGATGGATAAAAGGCTGACCTCCTAGTTTATCCGCAGGATGAAAATAATTTGAATGGTTTCCTTCTTTCAGTAAAGGAAACAGGGAAGTATAGGTGATGAAGCCTTCAAAGAGTATGAAAATAGAACATACATGTTGGAAAGCATATGGCTGTGATCATGTGAAACTTCTGTTACTGAATAGGGCACTAGTATCTTGTCATATATGTAAAACTATTTCAGTACTCAAATTCCGACTCTCATCTTCCACTGGAAGTAATCACTTCAGGAGGCAAGGAATTTCTCCAAAAATTAGTAAGATTACTTTTTTTTAAATCTAGTAAGCTTTTCCCTGGTTAAATTATTCACTTAAGTGTCAAATTCTCAATTACATCAGTACTAATTTAATCAACTCCTTCTATAGTTGCTAGGTGCTCCCATTTCAGTGGGATTTCAATTCTTCCCTTATTTCTTTACTGTAAGAGAACTTGATGGAAGCCGCATGAGGAATAGGAGTTGAAGTCTTGAAGGGAGCAATGAACAGGTGAGACGAGTGCCCTATTGACACTGTGGGACTACACTAGCTGGTCTATATTCCTCCAGCTCCAACATTCTATCCTCTCGTTCTTTACAGTTTTACCAAGGCTAGCAGTTTACCCTGCCTCTGACATTTGGTTGTTTAATATTCAGATTAAAGGCGATATTCTGTTGCTGTATTTTTAATCTGATAATGCACACACACACAATTAGCATGCACGTAAGTACAACTCACAATGGTGCACAGAAGAAATAAAAGTAGGAGGGGAAAGTGCGGTTTACAAAAAACGTATGCGGGGGCTTTAAAAATTTCCACTATCTTTCAAATCTACTTTCTCATGTACTTTTTGAAGCGCCAGCACATAACATGTGCCTTTTGTGTAAAAATACAATCGTATCTGCCTAAAAGCCAGGGGTAAGATGGGCAGTTCATACTGAGATCATCTTAGCAATCGTTTCATCAGGCTAAAACCAAGCTATCACTGCCCAGCACCCAAAAAATGAACAGAAAACCAGCTCAGTCCGGTGCAAAGAGCCCTTACATTTGACGTTTTCTATCGTCCACGGTAATCCTATTAGCTACTTCATGTTTATTGTGTCACGTATTTATCATTATGAGATTAATAAAAACGGATTCTGACTCACAACAAGTATCCTGTTTAGGCTGAATCATTTTCTTTATAAAAGGTACAGTCTAAACAGAAAGTGTAAAAGGCAAAAATGTCTTTGGGATAAAAATGGGCTTACACGGAGAAGCGGTGGACATGTATTATACAATGTTATGCTTTTACAGGAATCTTGTGAAAACAAAATTGTAAAATTAAACTTCTGTTGGCAAATGAGAAATTCATAATACCCAATGAAAAACAGCCAAAGCTAACTGGGCTTTCGGAAGAGAGGAGCTCAACAATAAAGGTAACGTGAGCTAACGATACTTTGGAGAGCCGGCCCCAGCGAGACATGGGCGCCCTCACATAGGAAATCCATCGTTCCTTATTCCAGTGAGTTCGAGTGCTACTTGATGTCAGTGCTTGGCCAGGGCTTCAGTGACATGGTCTGCAGCCCTCCAGACTCACTAAACTACTCAACACATCAGGCTGAACAGAAACTGATATCAGGCTGACAGATGTATAATCATTATCAATAAACACTCCTGAAAATATCACATGATTTTAACAGAAAGCTCAACAAACTTAGAAACACGCGTCGTAGAAAAATTCAAATAACACAATGAAAACATCTAACCCCAAGTTTGTGGCCACTGCTCAACTTCCACGTTTCTCCCGTCATTTGATAAAATCGCTCTTCCAGTTGTTTCAGTTTCATTTCCTGGTGAGGCTTCAATACATTCTCCACGTATCTGCTGACCTGTTCAGAAAAATAAATAAGTCCATGTTACTACCTTACATATACTATACATACGAATGTTCTTTCAGGAGCCCTGGCGGCACTGTGGTTACATGTTGGGCTGCAATCCAAAAAGTCAGCAGTTCGGAACCACCAGCCACTCCTTGGGAGAAAGCCCGGGCTTTCTGCAACCAAAAACCGTACCTCTCGGAAACTTACAGGATAATCTACCCAATCCTAAAGGGTCACTGTGAGTTGCTCTGACTCACTGACAGTTTTTGAGAACATGTACCCTGACTATGAAGTCTCCAAGAACCTTCACAGCCTGTATCTTCATATCAACTCCACTGTACAAATTAAGGCAGCACTGCCCATTTCACTTCCCTCTGTAAGTCAGCCTCTGCATGTCATGCGAACTAAAACAAATTCATGTATTTGTATTTATACGGTACACGACCTCCAAACTCAAAATCACGACTCATAGCGACCCTGTAGGACAGGGTAGAACTGCCTCTGGATTTCCATGACTGGAATTCTTTACCAGAGTAGAAAGCTCCATTTTTCTCGCTGAGGAGTGGCTGATGGTTTCTAACTGCTGAAGTTGTAGTTAGCAGCCCAACACCACTACACCGCCAGAGCTGCTACGGTGGCTAGATCTCCTTTAACATGTTTTCAGTGCAACACACCTTACGAAGGACACACAAAGGAACAGGATATGGTGCCAGACAACTAGGAGGCTTACATCTGGGTGGTTTGTTTAAGGCCATTATTATTCCCTCTTGTACTGCCTTATCCTAACAGGCATGAACTTGATTGGAGGAAGGTTAATTGTATAGTCTGGTCAGGGTGAAGTAGAAGAAACAATATTTGAAATTAAAAGCCATGGAATTGATGGTTTTGAACTAACAACGCCATTTCGCTCCTCCTCTTCCTGAAAATCATTCCAAGTCAACAAGAGGACCAAAAACACAAACTCAAATTCTATTACTGATGAAGCAAAGAAACACTAGCCCCTACACCACTACATTTGCACCACATGGAAGAATGGAAATTGATATCACAGAAGGGAAAAGGCTGAAACCTAGGTGCTTGCAAAGGAGAACAATGATAAGAATCAAGCCAGTACACCTGGAGCAGCTCAGCTACCTTAGCTAGGGGCGATAGAGTGAGACACACAGCTAAAACCAGGAAGTGGAAGCTGACAGGAAGATACATCATGTATGGACCAATAATGAGTTAGCAATGACTCAATAATTAGGATTAATTCTTTACACTGGACTTTTTTAGTGAAAAATAAAAGAGCTATTCAATCCTCAGATCCACTATCCTATTATACACAACCAGACATGGAAGGGAGGTTTATTGTCTGGGGAAATGAACCAGAGAGGCTCCAGAGAGGCTTCACAGTCGTAGGACTAGTGGAGGGCAGTTGTGCAAATGAAAACAGAGTAAGTGAAAATGAACGTACTGAAAGGTAAGACTTTGGGGTCTCTTTCTCCTCCTTTACTAAAATTGCTGAGAGCTAGCCTTTAAATCCCCCCTCATCCCACCACTCTGGATGGTGCTGGGAAAGGTAGATGTTAACATGCAAAATGAAGTTGGATCCCTACCTCACACTATACATGAAAATTAACTCAATGGATCAACAACCTAAATGCGAACACTAAAACAATACAAAACAGCATAGGGATCCACCATGTCTTTGGATTTGGCATATTTTCAGACGGGGTAAGAAAAGAACAAGTAACAAAGGCAAAAATAGATAAGCTGGATTCATTAACATTTAAAACTTTTGTGCAAAGAGTGTCATCATGAAAGTAAATGACAGCCCACAGAACGAAGTATTTGTAAACCATGGAGCTAATAAGGGTTTAATAGCTAAAATATATAAAGAACTCCTACACCTCAAATATATCCCCCTAGCCCACCAAAAAAGGCCAATCTCATAAAACTATGTTCAACAGCATACTTGCTAGGGAAATGCCAACCAAAATCATTACAGATGACTAGCTGCAATTTAAAAGCATATAAATAAGTTACAAGGGTTGATAAGAATAGAGAGAATCTGGATGCCTCTTCCATTGTTGGTGAGCCTGTAAAATGGAGCAGCCTATGTGAAAAATAATTTGTCAGGTCTTTTAACAAGTGCAGCATAGAGTTAATAAGGATCCATCAATTCCCCCTCTGTACATACACAAAAGAATGAAAACAATACTGAGACAAATAACCCGCACAAATGCTAACCCTATTCACAATAATGACAAAACCCATCAACCGATAAACTAAGGTATAGCCATACAACGAAATATGGCCTAGCCATAAGAAATAACAAAGTATTGATACATGCTACAACGTGGAATAACCCCAAACACATGTCATGTGAAAGGAAGCTAGACACAATGTACAATTACATTTTTATGAAATATTCAGAGAAGGTAACTCTATAGCGACAGATGGGTGGCTGCTAGACCATGGGGCTGGGAATGGGAAGTCACTCCTTAAGAGACACAGTATTTTCTTTGGGAATGATGAAAATATTTGGCACACAGATTGTGGGAATACTGACACAATTGATTTGTCTTGTTTACAATGGTTAATTTTAGGTTAAATTCATTTCACCCAGTGAAGGGGTCGGGCAATCTTAGTACACCCAGAAAATAACAGACTCAGCATCCTCCCAAAGCCCAGGTATCTCTCTGTTTCCTCTGTCAATAGTCTCTAGAATGCAGGAGTTACCTTTTCACCCTGAGCATCTTGTTGTTTTTTTCTTGCAAGTTTTTGTCTTTTCTCATTTTTCTCTTCTTCATCTAAGACATCAATAAAAAAAAAATTAAATCCCCAAGGATCCAAATAAATTGAATGCAATATTCTCTGAAAATAACCTGTAGATTTTAACATTTTGTGACAAAGACAAGGTGCCTTTCTGTTGTGGAATTTTTCTTTTTCTAATAGCACAACATACAATACATACACATAGGTGACACAGATCCAAAAGTAAAATACAATAGAAGCTCTGTTCTGAAACAGATTCTCTAATGTACAAGGGAGTAGCCCCTATCCCACCCCACCACACCCCCACCACACACACACACACACACACACACACACACACACACAAAAACAGAATAAAACTCCGCCCAGCAAAGCTTTCATAGTACACATCCCACCCCCACCCCCAGGTGAGCATGGAGCAACTCACTCTGAGTTAATGCACCTAAAGGCGTCGCCTGGGAAGGTTCTCTCTGGTTACAGTGAATTTTTCATAAAAGCCCTTTTACTTGAACTTTGTTTTGTTTTGTTTTGTTTTGTGTGTGTGTGTGATGGTAGATTTACGAGAACAGTGTGTGGCTGTGAAATTTTGTTTCCTGCTCACGAAAATGCTGCAGAAACTTATGATGTTGAACATAGCCTACAAGGACAACACTATAGGAAAAACTCACGTGTTTTGTGGTTTTCTCATTTCAAAAAAGGTGAAATGTCCATTGATGACAAACCTTGTTATGGACGTCCATCAATTTTTCTGAACAGACGAAAATGTCAACAAAATTCATGTACTTGTGCTCAAAGACTGACAATGAGTCATTGAAGAGGTGGGGAGGTTATCTGGACTACCTTGGAACTCAGTACAGCAAATTTTAATGGAAAATTTGGGAATGAGAAAGTTCACCTTGAAATGTGTGCCTCCGGTTCTGATGGACCAGAAAAAGAGCATCGGGTGGAAACATGCCTTGCTCTGAAAAACAGCTCCAAAGCAGCCTAGGCTTTTTTTCCCAAGACCATTGCTGGTGATAAGACACAGTGCTGTTCTTACGTCCCCCAAGGCAACGTCAAGCAAGCCAGTGGAAGACACCATCGTCACCTCACCTTAAAAAGCTCATCAAGTGAAATCAAAGATCAAGATGATACTCACTTGTTTTTTTATGAGAGGGACAGTGAGTGCATCTGGGGTTTGTTCCACCAGTGCAGACTTTTAATCATAGCGATACTTTAGGGAGGCCGGGCAGTCAGCCTTGCTCACACAGCATGCGGTCCTCAGCAGTGGGTGTGCTTGACAATGCCCACAATGACTGGCCAAGGTTAAGTTATCAGCTACTGAATACCAAGAGAAAGAATTCCTACTGTTGTACAGGGCAGTCTGGGAAACCCACAGGGACAGTTCTACCCGGCCCTAAAGGGTGGCTCTGAGTTGACATTGACTCAATGGCAGTCAGTTTGGTTTGGGGGGAAGGACCTCTGTCATTATGGGTAAACTTTTCATTTAAGCATGTGGCTCACTTCTTAAAATAACATGTAACAAATAAGTTTCTCATATAGCAAAAATAATACTCAAAATGGCTCACAAACACTAACATCAAACCTAAACTAACTCACATTCCCATGAGGAATGATCCATCTTATAAGAAAATAAACACATTGAATTACCTGGCTCCTCATCTCAGAGTATTCAGTTCTATCAGAAACTCATTTCCATGACAAGAAGTGTTTACTTAAGTGTGTAAAGTAACGATGAGAGCAGTAAAGTACAACAGGTAATCAGAAGGGCCAGTTTAGACCACAAAACATTTATGTTATGTGATCAGTCAGATTCCAGCTACCCTTAAGACGTCTTCCACCAAGCCCCAACTCAGAATGACATTTTAAATACATCAATAATAAGTATACTTGTTAACACAGAGGACAGACTGCTTTTGAACTTTGTTTTGCAAACTTTTTCTACAAAATAAGGAGGAATCAACTTGTGGATGCACTCACAGACTCGGATCTCGGTGCGCAATGGCAGTACAGGAACTAGCACACTACTTTTCTATGAGCAAGGCAGTTTTCATCCTGGAATAGATGTGCTCGGCTCTATGGACTGCCAGAAGAAAAACAAGTCTGCCCTGAGGAAGTACAGCCAGATGCTCTTCAGAAGCAGAGGTGGCGAGACTGTCTCACCAGTTTTGGACATGTTCTCAGGAAAGACCAGTCCCTAGAGGAGGACACCATGCTTGGTAAAGCGAAGAGTGCGTGAAAAAGAAGAGCTTCAATCAGCTGATTGAGACAGTGGCTGCGAGAATAGGCTCAAACATAACAAGTGTGAGGATGCACAGGGTCAGGAAGTTTTCTTGTTAGGCGTAGCGTCACTGTAAGTTGGGACCAACTCACTGGCACCTAACAACAACAACATACAGTCACAATTATAATTATACATTAGGTACTTGTATTCTTCAGTGATGACTATCTCAAAATTATCAACCTGTGAACGCACCGCAATGACTTCCACTTCAACAACATAATGTACATCTTGAAAGGCAGAAATTGTATGGAGTGTATTCTTCCCTCTCTTACTAAACACCGACTTGCTGCCTAATAGTTTAATGTATGCAGTAGCTATCCTCATATAAAAATATATTTAACCCAAATTACCTAAGAAATGCTCTCATTTAGTTTTCTATGTGAATAATTTCAAGTATGAGATCAAATATAAAAAGAAAAAATAAATCCAAAATATATGGTTGAATACCCTGAAATATCCACAGGGGCTTCATGTTTGTGTCAAATGGCATAATCTTTGAAGATTATGTTTATAGCTAGTAATCTGAAGCAACTATCAATTAAATTATGTATCTTTTTTTATATTTCACATAAATAGAAAACAAAAAGTACCAGATTAACTATTGGCAAAAGTCTTTCTAATACATAGGAAAATGTAGGCTTTAGTTTTAGGATTAATCTTTTCTGGAACTAATGATAATATGGTTTTAATAGGATTTCAGAACTAATAGATTTTCGCTTATCAAAACAAAAACACCCCTGAGTTCCTGTGAAGGGTGATGGGACTTTCTGGGAGACAAATACCGGTGATAGTTGCACAGCATCCTCAGGAAAATCAGTGCATTGAATTGTGTAGAGAAAAGGGGGACCGATCACAAGGAGCTACATATAACCCCCTTCCAGGGGGACGGACAACAGAAAAGTGGGTGAAGGGAGAGAGCGGTCAATGTAAGACATGAAAAAATACTTTTTATAAATTATCAAGGGTTCATGAGGAAGCAGGAGTAGGGTGGGGAATAAGCTGATACCAAGGGCTCAAATAGAAAGAAAACGTTTTGAAGAGGATGGCAACAAATGTGCTTGACACAATGGATGGATGCATGGATTGTGATAAGAGTTGTACGAGCCCCCAAGAAAATGATTATTTTTAAATCATTTTACTGGGGGCTCGTACAACTCTTATCACAATCCATGCATCCATCCATTGTGCCAAGCACATTTGTACATTTGTTGCCATCATCATTCTCAAAACATTTGCTTTCTACTTGAGCCCTTGGTATCAGCTCATTTTTCCCCCTCCTTCCCCACCACCCTTCCCTCACAAACCCATAATTTGTAAATTACTATTTTGTCATGTCTTATACTGTCCAACGTCTCCTTTCGCCCTCTTTTCTGTTGTCCATCCCCCAGGGAGGAGGTTATTTGTAGATCCTTGTGATCGGTTTCCCTTTTCTACCCCACACTCCCCTTCCTCTCCTAGTATCACTACTCTCATTATTGATCCTGAGTGCTTTATCTGTCCTGGATTCCCTGTGTTTCCAGTTCTTATCTGTATATCCTCTGGTCTAGCTGGATTTGTAAGATAGAATTGGGATCATGATAGTGGTGGGGGAGGGGAGGAAGCATTTAGGAACTAAAGGAAAGTTGTATGTTTCATCGTTGCTACACTGCACCCTGACTGGCTCTTCTCTTCCCCATGATCCTCCTTCTGTAAGGGGATGTCCACTTGCCTACAGATGGGCTTTGGGTCTCTACTCCGCACACTCCCTCCTTCACGAGATATGACTTTTTTGTTCTTTGATGCTTGATACCTGGTCCCATCGACCATTCACAAGGAATGACACAGTGGCGACAACGGGCTCAAACATAGCAAGGACTGGGGCGTTTCATTCTGCTGTACACAGGGTGCCTACGAGGCTGAGCCAGTTCTACAGGAAATGCTCCTGCTCTGGAGTGTTCTTCAAGGAAGTGCATTAAAGTTAGGGGCAACCTAACTATTCATCAAGAGTAGGAAAAGTGAATCTTAATCATCTATAACCACAAAGAAACACCTTGTGGAAAATGATAAAATACAGGAAGCTGACTTGCAATATTGAAGAGAAAAATATGGTTATGAACGACCTCAAACCTGCAAGCTAGCGACTGGAGGACTTTCATTAAATGTCAGCGTCTGTTCTTGTCTTTAGGGTCATCACACTGATTCAGACTCAAACAACCCTTGTGCAACAGAAGAGAACACTGGCTGCTTCTGTTTGCGCCCATTGCTGCAGCCCCGGTTGTCCCTGCTCTCATCAAGGGCCTCTTCTCTTTCCCTGCCCCTCCACTTGACCAGGCATGATGTCCTTCTCCTGGACTGGCCTCTCCTGACAACATGTCCAAAGTACATGAGACACTGGGTTTTTTTCCAAATCACAAAACAAATTTCCTAATGTTGTTGTCAGTGTCAAGTAGGTTCCTAAATTAAGGGCATTTTAACAATGCAAAGGAGACAGGTGCTGCGATAGTTGATTGTGCCAGCCTGGCCGATAAACACAAGTAGGACTAATTGAAGGGCAGAGGGATAAATGGTTCGGTGAGCCTCGCCTTGCTTGTTCTGTGCCTCAATTTAAAGGGGTACACTACCTGTGGGATGCCTAGCCTGTGGACGGTGTCGCTGCAAGTTGAGGTCCCTTTAATCCCACACGATTGGAATGTTCATCTCTGGAGCTGGGGAGCGACAGTTAGTGACAGTTGGGGACCTGCCTTGCTGTTTGCTGCCTGGGTATATATAGCCCAGCTCTCTCTACAGAAAGGGACTGGCAACTGACAGCTCTCAAGCCTTAAAGGACTGCTAGTGTCTCACTGCTTTATAATTTAACTGTTAATTTCTTGTATTATCTATCTGTATATAATTTAACGGTTCATTTCTTGTATTATATATCTGTCTTTATAAATATATTTATCTATAAGTACTAGCAATCTGGTTTGTCTCTCTAGAGAACCCTGTCCAACACAGTGCCTCAATAAAGTTTCTAAACGGGAATGGAAAATAAACAGGGTACTGGCCTTTAGAGGCTAATGGTCCTTACAGTTAGCATCTATGGAATATTTACAAACTGCACAAACATACACAATTAAATGTGAAATTAATGAATTTACATTGTACCCACATAGAATACATATATCGAAAATGGACATTTTCTCATAATAATGTTGGGGTTTATAATTCATTCAAATAATCATGACTAATCGCTTCTCAGCCTTTTGGCTAAGATCAAGTGTAGTAACAAAATAATCATGCCTAAAGTTAAAGTTTATAAAACCAAACTCGCTGCTATTGAGTCAATTCTAACTCATGGAGACAGAGGGCACGGTAGCACTGTCGCTGTGCGTTTCTGAACCCATGACTCCGCAGGAGGAGGACGCCTCGTCTTTCTCCTGAGAAGAGGCTAGTCGTTTCTAAAAGCTGATCTTGAGGTTAGCAGTCCAACATGCAATCACGATGCCACCAGTCTGCTCCTAAAATGACCATGCTATCTCAAAATCACACATCACAAATAACGGTAAAATGTTTCCTACTGGGCAAAGTTCTAGAATAAGCTTTAACAATTGAAGCATAAGAGGGCAGCATGAAGAATGCACTCACCTTTCAGGTAAACTTGGCAACGTTTCAATGACTTGAGCCAAGAGGTAGTTACAGAAATGACTACTGTAAGAGTAGCAAGCAGGAAGAAAATTCGGCCACACAGCAAAATGAGATCTTTAATTCCTTATCAAGAAAAAAAGAAATTACAAGTAAGCAATTAATACTCAGAAACACTTTCTTAATACTAATAATGAATGACAGTACTAAAAACATGCTAAAATATATTCTATGCATGAAAAAATGATAATGTTTTTCATACAAAATTCCTATGTGATCAAATTCGTCATGGTTGTCATTACCAGAAAACTTTAAAAAATTCATCAGTTTTATTGGCATATAGTTCACTTATCATATAATTCAATAATTTAATCATATCAAGATTTGTACAATCATCACCACAATCAGTTTTTAGAATATTTTCTTCAATCCTGTACTCATCATTATTAGCTCCCACCCCCCAACCTCCTCTCCCACATCCCCAAGGAGCCACTAATCTAGTTACTGTCTCTACAATTTACCTATTCTGGGTTTCATATATAGAAAAACAGTTTTTTAAAAATTTTAAGCCCTAAAATCAAAAACAAAGTAAAATATGTAAAAACTTCAATCGAAAAGCAGAAAACATTAAAAACTAGAACAAATTTAATTGGATCATAAGGGAGATCAAATGATAGGGTGCTAAATTGTAAGCTAATTGCATCTGCAACATTCCACTTTCCAATGCAGTCTGCATGTTAGCCAGGCTGTTGACATCCCTGGTCCACCGTCAGCGGGGATTCACCAGGGGCTTAATCCAGATGTATTTTGCCCTTCCCTTTTTAAAAAACTGAAACAGCTTTAAAATGGGTCAAAAGGGAGATGAAACGATATGTCTGCCATAATCGGCTTCACAAAGCTCTCTGTCTGGTAACAAGGCTATTAACATTCCTTTAACTACGATTAGAGGCTTAACCGTGTGTGGACCCTGCACATAGATCTTGGGCTTCCATTGTCATGCACAGTCTTCTGCAAACCAGGTGTTCACAATTTAAGCTCTGACACCATTCCCTCCTTTAGATTTGGATTACCGGTGTATTATTTACAATCCTTGGATCACACAGGCTGGTATATTCTTCCATGTGGACTTAGTTGATGCCTCACTTAGATGGCTGCTTGTTTGAAGAAAAGACTGTAAGACCCCAGATGCTATTCTTTCATATAGCTGGGCACCATCTACTTTGTTCATCACACATTGCTATCGTACCCTTATCTTCAGTGATCTCTTCATGAGGGTGAGCATCAAGCAGGGCCCTGTCAGAAGAACTGATGGTTCTGAGATTGGGGCTAGAGTCAAGTGCAAACCCCAAATCCATTCATGTATCTAGGGTTTATATATGTCTCTGGGTCACCTTAAAGACATCATTGTCATTTTGTTAGAGAACAGCATCGATCATCCCTTTGGGGCATCATTTCCACTGCCATCAATTCAAGCAGGGGAGACTGCCCCTGTGAGCCTACCAGACCAACTTTTCGGAAAATAAAATAAAACTTTCACCATGTAAAACATCTTCCATTTCAGGGATGCAGGCATAACCAGAGCAACTGTGCTAAATTAAAAGGTTCTGTCACTAATGAATACATTCTAGCTTCCTTTCTACTCAGAGAAAGGGTTAAAATTGCCCACATAATTAGACATTAAATTGTGTCAGTGTCAACTTTTTAAAATTCCATTTCTACTTTAAAACACCCATGGGAGTGGGGGTGGGGTAAAAGGAAGCGGATGTCAAGGAGTTCAAGAAGGAAAGAATCATTTGAAGCTGATTAGGGTAGCAATTGTACAGTACTGCTTGACTTGGTTGAACTACAGAATTATATGCTATCTTTATTAACTCCCAATAAAGTGTTTTTTTAAAAAAACACCCATTTTCCATTGAAGCACAAATTTGTATTTTTCAGTTAAACTGTTTAATGCAATGGTTTCCTACTTCTCAGTATTTAAACATTTGAAAATGAAATTATTTTTTTAACATTTTATTAGAGGCTCATACAACTCTTATCACAATCCATACATATACATACATCAATTGTATAAAGCACATCCGTACATTCTTTGCCCTAATCATTTTCAAAGCATTTGCTCTCCACCCAACCCCTTTGCATCAGGTTCTCTTTTTTTCCCCCTCCCTCCTACTCCCTCCTCCCTCATGAGCCCTTGATAATTTATAAATTATTATTTTGTCATATCTTGCCCTATCCGGCGTCTCCCTTCACCCTTCTCTGTTGTCCGTCCCCCAGGGAGGAGGTCACAAGTAGATCCTTGTAATCAGTTCCCCCTTTCCAACCCACTCACCCTCTACTCTCCCAGTATCGCCCCTCACACCCCTGGTCCTGAAGGTATCATCTGCCCTGGATTCCCTGTGCCTCCAGCTTCTATATGCATCAGTGTACAACCTCTGCTCTATGCAGACTTGCAAGGTAGAATTCTGATCATGGTAGTTGGGGGGAGGAAGCATCCAGGATCTGGGGGAAAGCTGTCTTCTTCATCGGTACTATATCGCACCCTGACTGACTCATCTCCTCTCCTAAACCCCTCTGTGAGGGGATCTCCAGTGGCCGACAAATGGGCTTTGGGTCTCCACTCTGCACTTCCCCCTTCATTCACTGTGGTTTTTTTTTGGGGAGGGATGATGCCTTATACCTGATCCCTTTGGCACCTCGTGATCGCACAGGCGAAATGATTATTTATGTGGTTGCCTTAAAAAACTAAAAAAAATAATCATTTGGTCATAATCATTACCTTAAAAAAACATAATTTTAAATCAATAAAAATGTACAGCGTATCTACTTTGTGCAATACAAGGGGTTTTCAAAAAGTTTTTGGAAAAAGTGAATTTATAGTTAATGGAATTTTCCCACAAACTTTTTGAAGGCCCATTGTAGAATTTGCTAAATGGTGAGAAGGTAAAACCTTGAGGAGAATGGCTTTCACAAAAGTCTTTAATTTTCTTTTTAACTTTAAAGAGTACCCTGATAGAGGTATACAGAAATCACCTTACCAATGTGATCAAAGCTGGTCATCACTTAACTAGAAATTAAAATTTATATATTTAAAATATTTCATTTTTAACTATAATCAGATTGCTATCATAAAAAGAAAAAAAAACCTACAAGCAACAATTTAAAGTTGTTTAGTTAAGTTAAAGTTGGAAGAGTATGAACACAGGGCAAGAAACATGGTATTTTTTGCATCATACCTTCTTCTAACATTTGACAGCACTTATTATTGATTCAGGTGTTGTTCAATACACTACATAATTACACCAGGGCATCGACAGCCAGTACACAATTCATTTAATAACTAGTTCACCGGGAATTTAAGTCAGGGCTCTTGCTACGAGTCTTCGTGTCTATAAATATGGCTCCACACATAACTAGCTTGGCCTCTAGCTGTTGAACTTGGACACAGAATTTTTAAAATTTACTGAAATACTATTACTGAATATTTGGATGAACCTATTTTCAGGGAATAAATGCCAGTTCACAACAGAGAGAAACTGAAAGTTAATTAAGAGGAGATCCCAGGAATCAGATGAAGATACATCCCAGCTACATTTGCTGCAATTTAAAGTCTAATTTTATTAAATTAGACATCCTGTTAGGTTCTGGTAATACAAAAAGAAATCAGACGTGGCCTCTGCCCTAAAGAAGTCTACCTCCCAAGGGTGAGAGCTGATTATGAGACTGGCGAGGCTTCGCTCCCCCACAGGAGCCATCTTCTCCTTGATCACTGATGTTGTTGGGTACCTCTACTACCTCCACCTGATGTGACCGAGTCGTACTGCCCCTCAGAGGAATCTTTACATACAGAGTTCCCCAGTTCAGCAAAGCTACAGGAGGTGGAGGTGTTGAACCACCAACCTTTACTATCTCAGCAGCCAAGTACTAAATGACGGCACCACTACGGCTCCTTGCTTCTTGACTAGTGACTATTACTGCAAAGTAGGAGGTCCTAGCTAGAGGTGGGAAGGGTGCAGTAAAAGTGAAGACTGTGGCGCCTTTGGGAACACTTGACTGGAGATGCTCTGGTAGCCAGCGTAACGGGTTAAGTGTTAGGTTGCTAACCACAAAGTCAGCAAACTGAAACCACCAGTTACTCCTCAGGAGAGAGACCCACCGGGGCAGTCCCATCCTGTGCTATTATAGGCTTACTGTAAGTTGGAATTGACTCAATAGTAGTGAGTTGCTTATCTTACTTTGATAAAGGTCTTGTTAGATTCTAATATAAGAGGTGAGTAGGTGGCTTCTGGCAGGTCTTTTGTAAAAATAAATAAATGAAGCATTCTGATTTCTAATGTAAAACATTTGGAGGCTCCTGGCTGTTCCAAGATGAGAAGGGGGGGAGGGTAGGATGAGGAAATATACAAAGCTAAGCTTCATCTTGGTCTCTAACCTTAGGATCTTTTTTAATGAGAAGTCCTCTGATCACTAAACGTCCCAAATCAACTGCCTAATTCTCCACATCCCCACATTACTCAGTTTTCCCCTTTTGATAGTATTACCTACTAGATGGTGTTATTCAACTCCACTCTGGAGTCATCCTTGAGTCTGAAAATAAGTCCTATTGATTCTGCTTCAGAAAGATAAATTCCAAAATGTACCTATACTTCTTTCCTGCCACCATCCTGGGTGGTGCAGGTCATGCGATTAGCTTCTAATCGAAAGGTTGGAGATTCACATTCCCCACAAGACCCTCAGCAGAAAAGCCTGGGGATCACTTCTAAGCAGTCGGTAAAGGAATGAGTCTTGGGAACTCTATGAAGCATTTCTTTCTACCCTGGCCTTTGGGGTCACTGTATTCGGAATGGCCTTGGCAACAGTGAGTAATTAACCCAGACAATAAGTTATGAATTAACAGTGAATAGGCACTATGTGACATTTTACAGGGCTCAATAAATGGAGTCTTGCTCCACTCCCCCTTGCTCTCTTTGACTCAAGCCTAGGGACTTCATCCATTTCCTCCTAAACCAGTTGCCATGGCAACTCATAATGACGCTGGAACACGTCACAAGTCCTTCTGCGTAGAACAGGGTTCCCCTGGCTTTTCACAGGGGTGACTCCTTTGACTAGTCAAATCTCAGAATCGTTCATTTTAATTCGTCAGGAAGTCTTCCAAGGGCGACCGTAAATTCGGCTCCTATATTTTTAAAACAATCGATACAATTGCTAATTTCCTGGAGGGCGCTCATTAGATCTGAAAGTATCCTGTCTATATTTGTACCTGGGCTTTTTACCTCAGTACCTCCACGACAGTGAAACTTACAGCAAGTCCTTAAAGAAGTAATTGGCCTGGCCCGGGCCTTGGACTAGGAATACCGCCGGGACAGGAAGAAACGCTTCCCGACAGCACCGGCGGGCTCCTCCGCCCCGCCCCCCGCGGGGCAGACGCCGGAAGAGGGTGGGCGTTTGGGGCGCAATGCAGTGTGGGAATCGTAGTCCACGCTCCGCGGGCAAAGCAGCCTGGTGGGCCCTAATTCTCCGCAACTTCTAGGGCTAAATTGCCCGTGTGCGAAAGCCGAAGAGGAGCAGGCAGCACTCACCTAGATCCGGAATCCCTCGCCGCAGCTCCAGACACAAGATGGGAATTGAAGAGAGGAGGAAAACGCCCACGACCCATCGAGAAGCCATCGCTGCGAGGCGCCGGCTTCCGGTCACGAAGCCCGCCCCTGTAGCTGACCGGCCTCTGGAGGGTGGAGCGGAGACTCTCCTGAGGGAGAGGTTGGACTTTAACGTGGGCTGGGGGGTGGGACTGAGATAAGCCTCTATTTCACTCAAAGTCGGACATCGCTTTTCGGCAGAAACAGGGAAGTCACCGTGTCAGGTCACATGATGGCCTAGGAGCGCAAGGCCTCACCAGCCTGCCGCCCCAAGTTCCCTGGGGCAGCACGACCTGGACATCGGCGGCCCCGGCCGCTGGCAGCGCCCGCCCTGTTGGCTGCGAAGGTTACAAGGGAAAAAGATGAGGAGGAGGCAGCCTGGCCTTGGCCGAAAGTCATGCTTGTGGGGCCGAGCTGCCAAGCACGTGCTCCCTTGGGCTTCCCTCAGATTTAGTTCTTACGGGAAGACAACTCAAAAGGTGGGCACTGGCGTCAAATATCTGCCCCAACACATACCCGACTGCCAGGGCCATTTCCCCATGTCAGTTTCGGGCAGCACATGGTTTTGTTAATGACCTAACCATGACCTCATACTTCTGTGACCTCAGGGCACACTGTCACTCTGCTTTCTGCCCACCTCCAAGCCAGCTAAGCTAACGGAGGTCCTTAAAACCCATAACATTTAATCATTTGAGCCAACCACCAACCCAATTTAGTTCTGTCAATGAGCACCTAATTTGTCATGTACACTGGAACTCGTAGACATTCAAATAGAGGAGCGTTGGTGAATTTGTCCTCAAGAAAGTGCTTTCAGGAGGGAAGATTAAACAAATACAGTGGTGCCTGAGTGCTATAACAGGGTTATCAGAGTGTTCGCAACCCTATCCTGAGGTCTGGGAGAGTTCTCCTGAAGGAATTCATGCTAGATTTTGTCACAACGCTAGGAATGTCTGGGGTCAGGGATTTGAAGGGATGGAGGTGAAGAGGAAAATGAGAAGAAAAGGCTGTGATTTGTGATTTCAAGTTTAGCAATCTGAATAGAGCGATTGTTGCTGTAATTTAAACATAAGTGGAAGTATATCATGGTATGGAGCTAGAGCCATTGAAAGCTTTGGTTTGCATTGTACCTGAGAAATTTACCCTGGAAATGAAAGTACAAAATATGAGGGCATAACCTCAAGATCAATAAGAGGAAGATGATAAAAATGATGTTGTATATAAGTTACAAATTTATTATAAAGGCACATAGGCCCTGTGAGGCTGTAGACACAACCAACCCTGGGTCAAAAATACTGAGACAAGGGACAAACAGCAACTAAGTGGTTAAAACAAAATAATAACAATCTATAATCTATCAAGGGACCACGGGCGGGGAAGGAGGGAGCGGAAAAGAGCTGATCCCAAGGGCTCAATAGAAAGTACATGTCTAGAAAAGAACGGTGGCAATATATGTACAAATATATCTGATACAATTGATTTATGGGTTCTCTAGAGAGAAAAACAGATTGCTAGTAATTATATATAAATATATTTATAAAGATAGATATATAATTCAAGAAATAAACCATTAAATAATATACAGATAGATAATACAAGAAATTAACAGTTAGATTATAAAGCGGTGAGACACTAGCAGTCCTTCAAGTTTTGAGAGCTGCCAGTTGCCAGTCCCCTTCGGTAGAGAGAGCTGGGCTGTATATACCCAGGCAGCAAACAGCAAGGCAGGTCCCCTACTGTCATCAACTGTCAGTCGCCAGCTCCAGAAATGAACATTCCAATCGTGTGGGCTTAAAGGGACCTCAACTTACAGCGACACAGTCCACAGGCTAGGCATCCCACAGGTAGTTGTACCCCTTTAAATTGAGGCACAGAACAAGCAAGGT